>NW_009649308.1:4056561-4058144 GCF_000708025.1 Charadrius vociferus
CCCTTTATTCCCAGTGCCCCCCAGCCGCTGGCGGTGGGTGGCCGCGCCATCCCGGGCGCTGCCGCACAGGTAGAGCCGTGTTTTCCAGATGTGCTCCAAAGGACAAAAATCCCATAGCCCCCTTTTGGGGGGCTGCTTGGTCCCTGCTCCGTCTGCCTCCAGGCTGGGGGAAGGCTGAGTCAAGGCCACGGGATTTTTGCCTTGTATTATCACTCACTCTCAAAAAATATATGAATAAATAGATCTCTTTATTCAGGTTGATTTGTATTTGTTTACCTCGGTGTTAGCTATGACCTGTGTTTTTAGGACCCATTTGGAATTGAGGGTTGCTGGTGGGTTTGGTTCACACACCCCCGGGTGCTTCCGAGTGACGTGTTGGTGACAAGCAGAGGGTGGGAAGGTGACCGATGCTGCCTGCATCCACGTTGGGCTTCAGTGTCGGCGTTGACCTATGAGTCATTAATGTTCTGATGCTTTCTAGTACACAAGCACCTATATACTATATCTCTGTCTCTATATAGATATACAGATATATGTATTTTTAATATACATATGTATGTACGTGTATATCTATATATAAAAATATATATATAGGCCACACAATTCCAGACCTCTGAAAACACAGGCAGCTTTAATTAATAAAGTCTTGCACTTTTAGCGTATTTGTACATATAAGCTAAAGCCTGGTGGGTATAATCAGGCTGGTTTGACAAACACAGTGAAAAGTTACTGTATATATTGTATATATGCCATGTAAAAAAAAAAAAAAGAAAATAAGAAAAAATCTTAGAATTGAGTATAAATCTTGGTTTATTTTATATGATGTTGAATATAGATACATTTATAAATGTTACTATTCATAAAAGTATTTTGTAATGGGAAAAAGGAAGTGTCTTATGAAGATGAACAGTAAAGATTTTATTCTTGTCTTGAATCTCTGTCCCTGCACAGCTCCACTGAATGGGAGCCCGTGCGTTTTGACAAGCTTTAAACAGATTGTACATAGTATTTAAAAAAAAAAAAAAAAAGAAGAAATAAAATAATACTTGTAAGATGTCTTACACAATATGTGCTGTTGTTATTCCCTGGGTGGTATGGGGCTGTTGGGGAGCAGAGTCTGCTCCCTGCTCTCCAGGAGGCATAAGAGCAGCAGCCATTGCCTATACATGGGTATAAACAGCAGAATCATAGAATGGTTAGAGTTGGCAGAGACTTTAAAGACCATCTCATTCCAACGCCTCTGCCGTGGGCAGGGACACCTCTCAGCAGCCCAGGTTGCTCCAAGCCCCATCCAACCTGGCCTTGAACACCTCCAGGGATGGGGCAGCCACAACTTCTCTGGGCAACCTGGGCCAGTGCCTCACCACCCTCACAGTAAAGAATCTCTTCCTGATACCTAATCTAAATCTCCCCTCTTCCAGTTTGAAGCCATTACCCCTTGTCCTATCGCTACACTCCCTGATAAGGAGTCCCTCCCCATCTTCCCTGTAGGCCCTTTTAGGTACTGGAAGGGGCTATAAGGTCTCCCTGGTGCCTTCTCTTCTCCAGGCTGGACACCAACTCTCTCAGCCTGTCCTCACAGG
>NW_009649308.1:4058395-4063576 GCF_000708025.1 Charadrius vociferus
TCACACAGGCCCACCTCTCCAGCCTGTCCAGGTCACTCTGGATGGCATCCCATCCCTCCAGCGTGTCAACTGCTCCACACAACTTGGTGTCATCAGCAAACTTGCTGAGGGTGTGCTCAATCCCACTGTCCATGTTGCCGACAAAGATGTTAAATAGCACTGGTGCCAGTACTGACCCCTGAGGAACACCACTCATCACTGAGATGAGGCTGAAGAGAGAGACTGGGCTTTCCATGACTGATGCCAGAAGCAATGGGGGCAATGCGCAAATTAGAAAGAGCAAGGCATCAGTCAGTGTAGACACGTCTGCACGCTCTAAATGTTTTAATTTGGATGCAAAAAACAAGTAATGGTCTTCCTGGACTAGCTCGCTTGTCCTCTCGGCACTGAAACAAGCTCAGGCTGTGCACAAGGCTAAACCAGTCCCAAGCTTCAAACTCTGGATCTCCTCTTCATTTTTCTTCCACTGGCATCCTAGTGTGGATTTTGGCTTGGTCCTTGCTTCGGAAAGCACTGACTAAACGTGGCGTTAACATGAGCAATGCTCTTGAAGGAAATTCTGAAACAGTCCATCATGAGAAATAATAGTGCCCTAAACACACACTTACTTTTCTTAAGCGAAACAATTTTTTATTTAACACCCCATTTGTCTTACAGTACTTCTGCATACAATACACTGTATAAAAAGCCAACCTGCCAACACAACCGTGTTGCCTTCTTGGTAAAGTGACAAAGCTATAGCAAAGAAGATAAAATACCCTATTTTTCCAGAAACAAATTTGAGTATTTCTTTTTGTTTTAGTCCAGGTAACAACTGCAATCACAATCAAGAACTTTGTATGGTACAACTGGATGAGAAACTTCTAATAAAATCAACATACGGCTATTTGTTAGTCGCTATGGTAGCAAACTCTTCTAAAAATACATTATTATTTAGCCATTCGAGTGATGAACGAGTGGCTTGTTCTAGGAATGGACGGCAACACAAAGTGCTTTTTCTGAATCGCACGGCAGCGACCATTTCCACGTCCCGGGAAAGGCTACCGGTTGAATTACAAGCGGCAATTCCCAGTGAAAAGGGCTCGTGTTTTTATTCCTATTAGTTGAGCTATTCCCTCACCTCGTGTGTTCAAGCCCTGAACTGGGCACACAAAGAGGTGGAGCAGTCAGCTCCTCGTGCTGGGTCAGGGCGGCCACCATTCGCCCGCAACAGCAACAGGAGCCCCGAGCCGCACGCTCCGTAGTGCGGGACGAGGGAACATGGCAGCTCTGCTGGCCGTCCTCTGGGCCAACGATTACATTCAACAAAAGGCATCTTATGTGCACAGCAACGGTAATAACGGCGCAGCCACTAGAAAGGACTGTGCAGTGCGCGCTAACAGCCACTGAGAATGTTTCAGGGTAATTAACCATGGCGTAGCTGCCAAGTCACGCTGGTGACGCTGCAGCAGGTAGTGCAATTTTAAAACTGTATAGACAGCATCGCTAGTGTTAGCAAGCTCAATCCTACCGACAACTGCCTAGTTTGTACTGAATGATGCACATTCATTTATTTCCTATCACGGAATGAAAATAAGATAACTTCAAAACTGTTACAGAAAAAAAAAACAACCAAAACATAAATATGTGAAATGACACATCAGTACTCACTTAACCGCACTGCTTCCCGGCTGTGAACGAACTGTTCAAAGTTCAAGAACACTTCTAAAAACTACCAAGTTACAATCTGAACGGAAAGTCCCCCCCTTTGGGAAGTAGCTGAGTAATTCTGGGTCAGACGCTCTGCAACCAGCAGACTCCTTGCTAGCACTTCTGCTTAATTCCCAGCTACGTGTGGCAGCTGACCTCCTGCCCCAGAAGCGTGTGCACCCACAGCATCCTCATGCAATGTGCTGTGAATCTGGGTTCATCTTTGCATCACCCAGAACTTCAGATGGCCAAAAAACAGTATCGCATGGGGACTACGCAAAGCTTTAAAGTCAAGGCATCACCCTTTGGGACTGAAGAGCTCCTACCACTCTAGCTGCCCCAGTCCCAGCTAAGCCCGCAGGCATTTGTTAGCCAGCCTGTCTCCACAATAGGAAAGGGAAGGAGAGGAGCTGGGCACTAACTCCAGAGTTACTGTCACAAGCAAAGCACAAGTGGCCCTCAGTGTTACGGCGCACTGTGGAGGCAGCCCAGCAAACACACCTTATGGGTCACGCTCCTTGGAAACAGCCGGCATCTGCTACATCTACATCTCCCCGAAGGATCAGCCCGTGATCCCCAGGCTCCAAAAGGAGAACCTGCCAGTCAGGCAGTTGCCCAAGTGCTGCCAGCCCGCTGGACGCAACCTCACTCCACCCTCCGTCCTGCCGAGGCTGGGTGCCGGGCCACTCTGACTAGCTTTGCCGTACCAAACCGCAGGTATAATACAGCAACAATTTAAAGACATGACCTTTTTGGGGAAAAAAATATAGACAAATTGAATAGCAAATCCATGCAGTTAATAAAAGTTAGTGTTCCCCTACGTATCCTAACTTTTCACCTTAAATCTATTTTTTTATAAATATATATATATGCTGGTAGTCTCCCTTTATACATAGATATGATAGTTGATGAGCTACTACATAACTGGTAATGGCTCTACAGTCTCTTGGATTGACACTAATAAAAAGCGGTATTTTAAAAAGGTGCTCAGTTTTGCATAACCAAAGCCAGTGATGTCACGAGGCTATTGTATTTTGCAGGTTCCTTCAGTACAGTTTTCTGTACTTAGATCTTAACACCCTGGCTCTCAACCAAAAAATGGCATTGAGTTTTAAGACTTTCATATCTCTGGGCTACCTTGCTTAGCTAATAGTTCATAGCTTTGACTACTTCTTGAAATTAACTATCCCTCATAAACCTACAAAAGCTTTCTGGATGGGCAGCTGCATCTATTTTCATGGGGCTTCATTAATTTCAGCACGGCTATTTGCAGAATTACTCACTGAGCAAACCTTATCTGAGTACGTCCTGGACTAGGACAACAATATCATCTGCTTTGTGTTTCTAAAACAACATTAGGAAAACAGTGAGTAAATACGTTTTAAAAGTGACAGTGTCGACCTACTTTGCCTCAGAAACATATTCATACGAATGGATAAATTAGTTTTTATATTTTATGCATAAAAATACAAATCAGTATTATATTGTACCAAGTGTAATTACTTTGTGAAGGCTTCTGAAAAAAGCTTCCTCATTTCTCACATATATGATATAGCTTTTAGAGCTACTGTTCATTCAATAAACCTTTATTTTACATTAATACCTGAGAGTATGGGGGAGAGTAGAAGAAATAATTCATAAATTCATTGCTCCTGATCAAAAACGTATTCTTTAGAAGCAGCATGGGAACTTTATCACCAACTGAAATTATGGTATTTCACCAAGTCCTTGTAACACAGGTCAGAATTTCATTTTATTCGTCATTCATATTAGTATTGCAAGAAAAGCCTCCGAGAATGATACCATCCCCATTCTGCTTCTTTACAAAAAAACATGCACAATATAAAAATAATGCTGCTCTGCAGAGGAAGATTGTCATACAGGCTTTAGAAACAGCCATTTTTAACCAGTTTAGCAGAGAGTCCCAGTTTACTTTTCTGTTGTTAAAATACAAGCTCTTCCCCTCTTTCTGTAAGCCCATTTTAGCACCAGCTACCAAAGGTTCAAGGTCAACGTTTATCAGCATTAATACTGGCAGGGCTTGCCTCCACAGGACCTTTACTGTATCATGTTTTATATATTAAAAATTTCAAGTTAGATTCCAGAGGATTTTCTTGCTACCATGAATCCTGGCAGATAGAAATACTACAGCAGCAATAATCCAAAGAGCTACAGAAAAGAAAAAAATAATTACTAGGTTGAGGTATGGACTCAGGGTAGGCAAAGGAGCAACTGCAATCTCTCCCTAGCGGTTCAACAGTCAGCATTCAGCGAACTACAAAGCAGCTAAAGATGGTCTGGGCCTTTCCAAACATAAGCAAAACGATATATATTTCATGAACATGCTCCTAAGAAGCCAGCAATGGCTCCTCTTGCAAGACGAATGACAACCACCATGTGGCCAGACAGATTTAGCCTCGGCTTTCCCTTGATTTCAACAATCTCACGTCCATGTGTAGCCTGAATGACCAAAAAAGCTTCCTGTATTGGAGGAGGATTGGTATGAAAATGGGAAAGAGAAGTCACATATAGGCTGAGCTAGAAAAGCAGGAAAACAGTTGTTTGCTGCAAAAACTGAGACATGGGCTGGGAGAATGCAGTCTCCAAACTGCCGAGGAGGGGCCGAAATCTGCAAGAGTCCAGGACCATCGGTAACACCAAAGCAGAGGAACTGAGAGCAGGGGAACTTTCTTCTCTAACCTCATGCTCTTGTGCCTACCATAGCCTCTATTCTTAGTCTTCACCCTGCTTTGATCCCAGTCCACATGCAAGTTTGGAAAAAACTAATTGAACTAACCTGGAAGACAACCTCTAAGCTGTTGATACTCCTTTTAAGCGAAAATGGCTGGAAGTCATTCCTTTTATCACAGTAATAGAAATGAACCTGTTACACACACTGTAAGAGCTGTCATTCAGACAGGTTTGCAATAGGTGACATCCAGTATTTCCAAGCAATGCTGCATATTTTAATAACACAGTAAAGACAGTTTATTATTCAGTCCTTTTTTTGGAGTGAAACTTATGAACAATGCAAGAAAGTGATTGTGCTTCAAACTATTTTTATTTACATTACATACCAGTAATCTGATATTTAAAGCTAACTCTTCAAACTCTGTTCCCTATGTAAACATCAGACTGAATTTCCATAGTAGCAACCTTCATTTCTAAGTGCTTTATGTGGTTAATTCAGAGTCAAAGATAAAGAAAATTACACGCTGATTCTTGCTTTAAGTTGTAAATTTTTAGCACTCTCTATTTTAACTTTTACGTCATGAGGTTTCTCAAAAAATCTCACAAAGGCTGGCTCGTTTAATAAGGATGCCAGAATCTGTTCAAAGGCAAAAGACCATTCATGGTTCCCTCTCAAACTCTGTGCTCTGCTGCCTTCGGGCAGCTCAGAGCTTCTCTCCTCCTGCCCTTTACTGGGGACTTCAGCAGGCGCCTCCACAATGGCAACTGGACTTTTGACAGGTGACGTGGGACTCTGCAGTC
>NW_009649308.1:4063640-4070992 GCF_000708025.1 Charadrius vociferus
CCTCAGGATCCCCATGGAACAGATTGTACAGAGTTTTTGAGAACTGGATGAACTGAGACTACAGAGAGACACAGAGGAGACTATTCAGAGAACAGCACCGCAACCACCCCGTTTCACTACACACCAAGATCTCAATCCACTGCCTGTTGCCGCCAGGCACCTGGTACAACTGCTCTATGGGTGCGGACCAGCCCTGATAAACCTAAGTGTGTCTGAAAGTCCCTCTCTTCATAAGCTTACAGTTACAGCAGTTTAAAAAAAAAGACACAATCTAATGATTAAAGTGAAGGTCTGAAATTTAAGGGATCCTACAAATCCTTTAGAAAACTACTAATAGGACTTAAAGGATAAACAGCCGTCAAAATCAGACTTATATAAGCCTCAAACAGTTTACCTGATTCATTCTTGGCAAATCCTTAATGTTTTCTTCTTTTTTAAGAAGTTCATCTTGCCATTGCTTCAGATATGCCTGAATATCAACCCTCCCCTTCCCTACTCGAAAAAAAGAAAAAGAAAGAAGTGAACAAACAAGAACTAAGAGCTTCCCACGAGGGACAGTGAACAAAAGAACCGGCATCCTCAATGTTGTTCCTTTTTAACAGAGTGGTGAGGCCAAGGCCTCAACAGGATCAGAGTTTACATTACCCTCTCGCCCCCCAGGACGAGACTTACAAAAGTGGATATAACGTTAGCACTATGCTCGGGATGACGTTCCTCGGTGTACTTTGTCACCACACACTTTCCCAGATCTACTCCCCCAAAAGACACACAGTTACCAAATGTTTCTCCAGGATTCTTTACCTTTTTCTGGGCTGCTCTTCAAATAATCACTTTCAAGACTATCCCCAACAGATGTAACTACAGTTTAGGAGGAAAAAAAGAAGAGTTATTTATTTGAGAAAAGAAGACCAATGGTTCATTTCCCTTTATCAAAAATTCCTTCCTTAAGGAGCAAGACCCTCACCGACCCCTATGTTCTCAACACAGATTAGGCTGGGAAGAAACCACATTGTAAGTTGTATATACTTTCTATAAAAATAGAAGCCATTGTGAGACTGGAGATCGCAAAAGAAACTGCAATCAGTTACATCAAACAAACAATCTTCATAATGTTCATGGACAATGTCTTGAACAGTGATGAGAACAGTACTCATGTATTAGAGATAGTTTTTAAAAAACAAAAAAGGATCTGTCTTTCAAAGAAGTAAAAACACATGACTTTCCAAACAGAATATTTTATCAACTGCATAAACTTAGAACCCACAAAACTTTTTTCAGCTTACTTCATTTTAAATGGAGTTAAATGATTTTCAAATACTTGCTTATGGACCTCAAAATAATTATGGATTAGGATATTCTGTTTCTTGAGGTAGGAAATATCATCCCTTTATGCCTTGAATGCAAAAATGAGATGGCCATCACTATAACAATCACTGCAACAGGTTACCTGCTATGCCGCAAAATGCTGACTGAATACACTCCCCTATTTCCACACAAACACCCATGGACTTTGAATTCAATCATCAGAGCAGCTATCCACAAATTCTGCACCACCTTATGAAAACGTAACTACCAATGGAAGATCTTTGCAGAGGATTCTTGTTAACAGTAATATGATTTACTGGATTTACTAGTTTTCAGAAAAGAGCTCCCCATTTTTCAACACGAGCTAATTAATAGATTCCTTCTAATATTCTGTAGGCAAAGTCTCACACCCTGGAGCTTACCACTGAGGTGACTGAAGTGGATCAGTTCTTCTTTTGAAAGATCACCACCTTTGGAAGGGCTTAGAGATTCTACTTCAGTAAAAGCTGCAATAAAGAAATGAATAAAGTGGTTTGGGGGCTCCCAAAGCAGTGATAAAAAGCAAAAGCTTTGTACAGACACACAGTCCCTATGAAGAGAAATTGTGTTGGAGCAGATTAAATCCTTCCCAAAGAATACATCACTCTGGAAGAAATACATATCTGTATTACAGCTACTGGACTGAACTGTTGCCAGGACTGGTGACAACAGGAAGAAAAGTAAAGCTAAGAAAAAAAAGACATGCAAAGATGATAAAAGCCAGGAACAGCCCTCCCCAAATGCCACTGCCTCTCGCTTACCTGGAGGGATGTGCAATTTAAAAAGAAGCTTGAGTTTGTCAGTGAAACTTCCATTATACATGGTATCTGTTAGAGGAAAGATGCAAGACAGCTGTTCAACTGGACGAAACTTTAAAACACCCTCTTAACCTAATCAAATACAACCCAGGGAGGTTGGAACTGGACATGTGTTCTACCTTACATGGAGTATAATTAGAGATGAAGGTTAAGGAAGGCAGTATCACCTGCAGCTGACCCTGGGGTTTGCCCACACTGAGGAAAGAACACTGTCTATGACTTAACTAAAATGAAACCACAGCACCAAAGAAATACAGCACTACTGTCTTATCAGCATTTTCCCTTAAATTTTTGTTTCCTGAACAATGCCACCTTGAAAAAAAGATGAAAGGAACAGAATAGTAAGGCAAGAAAACTTTTCAGTTCCCACAGATATAAGGCATTAGTCATCTTGCATCATCTGTGTATGAGATGGCTTAGTATGAGGAAGCATTTATCATCAGCCAAACAGGCTGGGCAATGAGATCTTATCATTTCCTAATTTTCTGATATTTTGATGGTAAATTCATATTTTAAATTTAATCTGAAATAGGAGATTATTCTCCAGGGGATTAATATCTCAGAAAAGTTACTAGCTTGCAAAGCCTTGTGTTAGCTCTTTCATGGTGAAATACAGACAAAAAATGAGAGCACAATTCTGTAACTTAAAGCCTTTATCATTCACCTAAATAATGTAGCTCCCACCCTCGAGCTTATAAATACACTTTGAGCATTCAGCTTGCCATTTGAACAGTCTTTGCATTTAATGCCACACGATAAAAATTAGACTATTTGACCCTAAGTTAAGAGGCTAGTCTCCTTAGGCTCTTTATATAGTGTATGGACAGTGATAAACTTCAGGACTACTCCCAAAATGGAATTCCCTTGTGAATGTGCTATATACACGTGTTGTTCTCATACCAAGAACACAGGCAAATTGTTTGAAGTTTATAAGGCAATCGGAGCTCTCATCCATCAGTCTGAATGTCCACAATGCAAGTGAGTCTCTGTTTGCACAGTGTGACCAGGGGCTCAAGAGATGACAGAGAACCCTGAATTGTTGGCAATCAATCCGATATTGGTCAAGATACGGCAGACTGGCATCATGATGTTGCAAGACAGGACTATTTACGTTCCAATAACAGGAAAGAAAGTGCTCCTTCTGAAAAGGAAAGATAAAATGTTAGATTTTCTGGAACAACAACTCTTTCTTGGAGAAAGATGTGAGAAATCAAGTATGCAATTCGATTTAAAGCTGATGTGTAAAACATATGTTGAATCTAGCTTTTACCTCAATTTGTTAAAACTCTTTCACACCCATAACACAGTCCACCATTAAGATGAATGTTTGGTAAGTGAGGAAGTGGCACATTACCTTGAATAATTCATAAAGCTCTTCAAGATCACTAGGACTGAATTTTACGTCCTGGGACACAACGCGTAGCTGAAACAAAAGTAGGAGAAGATTAATTAATGATTCTTCCCTCTTTGGAATAAGCCCATAGAATAAAGTAATGGGAACTCAACCTTACATTAAAAGACACTGAATATTCCAGGGTTTGGAATCTTATAATTAGAAGAAAGAACAGAACATAGTTTTAAAAGCAATCAGAAGATTACAGACTGAAAGACGTATTTTCTCCCCATAAAAGGGAGCTTAAAGCTAGTCACATTACTAGCATACATGGAGCCTACACTATGAAACGCAGGAGATAAAACTCAACTATTTATAACAATATAACATATAGGTTCCTTTATAATAGGCAAATGCATGGTCAGCTCTCAGCAGTGAAGCTGAATCCTCATTTTTTCAATTAAAAAAAAAAAAATTGTTCACAGTTTTTAAAACATAGGTAACTACAAGACCAGATTCCATCTTCACAGTATGTCTGTTTTGTAAAATGAAATACAACAGTTCGCACCTTAGCACAACCAACAGCATTTAGTATCAGTTGCTACAGGCCACATTTACTACAGAAAGAAGCACCACTTTTATTATCATCAGTTATTGGAAATCAGCCAAACCAAGGAAGCACCTTGCAACCTCCACCTTCATTCAGGAGTCTGAACTTAAAACCCTGCAGACGAGAAGGATTTCAGTGTAGAAAAATATATATTTGGCACTGGAAAATGTAGTTCTTCTCAGAATTTTACAAAAGGGAACAAATGTTATCAGAGGGAAGGGTTTAGCTCTTGCAAGTCACTCACCACATTCTGCTTGGTTGTAGCTTCTAACGTCTGGATGACATAAAGCCTGTTCCTGCAGCGCATGCTCTCAACATCCTCATATCGAATATCGCCATATCTCTAAGAAGAAAAGCATCGTTCCATGAAATCAACTATTGCTAGAAACATCTAAGCAGACATTTTTGTCTTTCTTGCATCTAAGTACAACACAGGTATCGACACAAAGGAATATCCAAGCAACTCTGCGTGAAAAATCATTTAATAGAGCACTAACATTCTCCCTGAACAGTGTAACTTTTAAAAAGGCAGGTGTTTCAAAGAGTGATGGAGAAAGAAGAAACTGGAGTAGTTCACTGGGTGGGAAGACAAAGGAAAAGACTTCACTGTGTTTCAGCTCTATATCCAATTCTGCTATCACATGGTGACTATTATTGCAGGGTAGCAAAGTCTAAGACGTGTTTGTTTTCAGGGCTTGAAGTTCACTCCAGTGAACTTTAGAAATTAGCTGAAGTAATTTCTGAACAGTTCCTAGGTACATCTGGAATTTCTGAAGGACAGGGAAGGTGTCTAAGCATTGGAGCAGAATAAATACATCTAGCTTTAAAGAAAAGTGGGATAGTAGGCAAAAACTAGAAAAATTCCCAGAGAAATCATGGAACAAATCATTAAGCAATTAAAATCTAAATAAAAACAGATAAATCAAAACAGGCCAACATTCTGTATCAAGATCATGTCAAATCGATTTGATTTCCTCCTATGAGGAAATTCAGTCTAGTGTGCAGAACTGAAACAGCGGATAGGATACACCTTCACTTCGGTAAGGTTTCTGACACTCTTCAGCAACGCGTGCAACCAGGAAGACATGGCTGAACCACGATCACCATGTGCACAACTGGTTCTAATAACAAACTTTGAGCACAAATGAGTGATAAATGACCAAACTAAGCAGGACTCTCAGAAGTTTTTCCACAGTATGTTTTGTTCCCCTTTTCAGCAATGCGCTTTCAACAAGGTATGAAAAACTGCGACGCAGTCAGAAAAAGTCTGAGCACAGAAGCTTTGAGGAAAGGTTAGAAAAACTGGTTGTGTTGAATCTAGAAAAAGAAAAGATCAGAGTTAAAGGGTAAGTGATGAACAATAACAACCTAATAGCAAGAAGGAATTGCAGAGAAAACTGCAATTGAGTATCCTCAGCAGCGCTTTATGAGCATCCAAGAGGAACTATACTGGATATTAGGATATTTTCTGACAAGGGCACAGACACCCTACAATGGGCTTAAGTTTTTGCAGATTCTCTTTTGTTGAGGAGTTTTAACAAAATTAGACATTTTTCAAGGATGATCTGGGTATGTGCAGGACAGGGAGCTGAACTGGATGACCTGTGGAGTTCTTTTCCAGAACTGTATTTCTATGTTCCTGTGAAGACCACTACCAGTGTACTTCTGACTTGGAACAAAGAGGAAGCAGAGAGAAATTGCACCTTTGAGTCATAACTCATTCACTGGTCTGGCTTCTGGGCACTGATATTGTGCAATGGCCTCAGTAAGAATATTAACAAGATGTATAATCTAACTCGGAATTAGTGCGATGTGATAAAATGTTACATGTTCTTCTACTCACTAGTTAAACATGACTTCTTCATACCTGATTAGACTGCCAAAGAATGAGTCTTGCATTTGTGCCTGAGCCACAGAGGCACAAAACTAAACATCATCTTAAAAATTCAACTCCATATCTTTTCCCTTTATCTCATTTATCTTGTGAACACACAGGCAAAGCAACAGTATCACAAAGAACATCTCTGCTCACTTACTCATGCTTTGTAACTAGACCTATCTGCAGAGTGACAACTCTCCATTGCAGCAATCTCCCCATTTCGAAATTTGTTTTATTTTACTTCCACAGTGATATGAAAATAAAACCCTTCACTGGAACAGAATTGTGTTGAAATTAACTGTCTGGTCAAAATAGGAAGCAGGAAATTGACTCTCCCTTTGTATCTGCAGTACTCAAACAAGAAGTCGTGACACTTACCAGCATTGAAGAAATTCAGTTTCAACTGAAAATTAAAAATTTGCATCCAAAAAAGGGCTGTGAGATAGAAATGGGGATATAGACCTAGGAACAGGGCTGTCAACTTGGAAGTGGGAGATTCAGGTTCAAGGCTCTGCCTAAATCAATGTTCAAAAGCCATACCAAATCAGAGGCTATTGCTTCGGTCCAGTCACCAGTCTCAAAGTAGTAAATGCAAGGGCCGTTTCTGCTGTACTTTGTCATTTAGTTGACATACTAATAAAATGAATGAGGAATTGCGATACATGACCTGTGATGAACTTTTGGAACACCACTCAGGACAGCAAGCATGCTTCAGGCGGTTAAAAAAACAAAACAACAGAAAACCAAACCTATCCCATAACCTATACAGTTTTCAGTGAGGCTCAACGAAATACTGAGCCCAATTTCTACTTACCTAGACAGATTCTCTACTCTAGTTTGTACAATGAAGCTGCACTATTTTTAAGGTAACCCATGCAATGTAAATGCTGCATGGGATGCAAAAACATACCCACAAGAACACATACTTCATTTGACTCTCGGATCAAATCGGTAATGTCCACTTTTGGATGGTCACTCTTTGTATCGCTGAGGTTGGAGCCCTGCTGCACAGCTGGAGGCAAAGGACTGTCTTTGTTAGTGACACTGTCAAAAAATCTGCACAAAAAAAAAACACAAGAAAAACGGCAGGAACCAGTGTATCACAACAAAACAATAACATCAGCATCTACTGAAGAAAAAGTGCACAGAGAATGGGAAATAGCAAAGAATATCATCATGAGTAGCACAAATATGCTGTAATAGTAACAAAGATATACAAACATGGGAACCAACTACCCAGAGAAGGCTGTAGAGCTTGTAGCCTTGGGAATTTTTAAGGCTCAGCTAGACAATAACACGGGTAATGTGATCTAGTGCTGGCAGTAATTCTCTTTTGAGTGGGAAGTTAGACTAGAGACTTGCCAAGCT
>NW_009649308.1:4071006-4098423 GCF_000708025.1 Charadrius vociferus
CTGGGAGAGACGAAAAGAGGTTTGTCCCGAACTGTGACCGAGGCAATCTTGATGCATAAGCCAAGACATGCCTGATCTGCACCTATTCATCATACCTACCTAACCAGCCTAAACAGATCCATTACAGAGGATTCCTTTGCCAACATCAAGGAACACATAACTACAGACTGAGAGCTTCCTTTTTCTTGAGGAGAGGCAAACTACTGTAATGATGTTTTAAATATAGCAGCACGCTGCAAGCTGGATTAACTGTGCAACAGAAGTGTTACAGCCAGATAAGATGTTGAAAACAAGAGTTCAAAAGGAGTTCACAATAATCATCAACATCTTGACCGTCAAGTGGAAACAGCAGCTTGTTTGGTTCAAGTGAAAATTAAAATTTCACCAACTTTCTAGATTTTAAATTTTAATATATTTAAACTGGGTGAATGTGCTCTTACTGCTAGGTGTTTTAAGTGTTAAATATTTAAATGAGCACAGCTCGGTTTTACAAAAAATACCAGGCTACATGGTCTCCTATAATAAAAATTACTTTTTCCTCATTAATTCTGTAGCTCCTCCCCTATTCAAACATGCAACATTTAAAAGTCTCACTAAAAGGAAATTCTTACTATCAGTTCTTAACAGTCATAACCTGGTGACTCCTATAGCAGTAATTTTTCTGTTTTAATACTCCATGATACACAATCACAGCAGCAACAACAGAATTTAGGTAGGTAGTAAAGCAAAAACCATACGAGTTTGGCTTGCAATACATCAGTTTAAAATACACTTTATGTTGCATATTTGAATTTATTCCTCAAATGCTAATATAGAACAAACACGTAGTCATGATTATCCTCACCACATTTTTCTTGTCTGATTTCTATTTTAAGCCATTAGCAGCAGAGCAGCCAGTGGCCTAAACTACAAGAACTGAGCTGTAGAATATGTTTTCAGTAAGCTGATGCCCAAACTGTTTGGAACAGTCTTAGTGTGCTCTAGATTACCTCACCATTAAGGAAAGCCACCTTCTATAACCGATATAAATTCCAGGCAAAAATCACATTTCTTTTTCTTTAAAATACACAAAATGGCAATGGTTTTAGAACTTTAATGGAGGATGGGATTTTCAGAGGATCCAGGCACACTCTCCAGCCACCCTTTCCAGAATTTCGGCCTGAGATGAACACCTAATTCCTTTGAAGCCTCTGGAAGTCTTGGCCAGATGTCTTCTCAGCTGCCCCAGAATGACTTATCTATTCCCAATTACAGCAGGCGCTACGCAGCCTGGAAGTATAACAGTTACACTGATACCTGTTGAGAACAGTGACTGCTTCTGCATCATCCTTACAAGTCAGCAACTTCTCCATGTTGTATTCAAGCACTGCGAGACCCAGCTGCAAGATTGCCTTTATTCCATCATAGAAGAAACAGTCCACCACATTGACTGCACTTTCAATAGGCAGCACACTGATAAAAAGGGTAAGGAACCAGGAGAGAGAGACCGAGGAGAAAAAAGTCATGTCCGTCATGTGGTCTGTCAACTGAGGCAGATGAACCCTGATGAGCTCCTCAAACACTGCCTGATCTACCAAGGCACCTGCAGGGAAAGGATAACAAAACCACCACCCAAATCTTAATACAGAGAAGCATACTTTTCTCAGAGCACTGGCCAGAAATAAAGCCCCTGTCCTAACACAATTTTGTTGTAAAAGCAAACACGGGCCTGGCTGCGTGGCTTTGTCATTGGCTTTGTCCCCTGTGCTAGAATCTATGCAGCCTATGCCTGGGTCCAGAGCCTTGCTGCATGCTCTAAATTGTGTTAGCACTTTCGTGGGTGTGTGGCTACTTCCAGTGATTCTCCTGACAGCCGATACACCCTCTCTGCAATTAGAGAGTAACTTCACATCCAATTTTCTTCTGGCATATACACCTGCAAGTACTGAGTCATGAGATCAAACACTAAGTCTGGAACTGGAGTAACTCTTTTTCCTTTATTTAAGCTGACTAAGTTTCAAATAAGTAGTATGAATTGCAGTTATAATTCCAAAAGAACAGTATAATAGACTACTTCTCAAGTAGTTATGCCTAGAGTAATGACAATATCTGCAAATTATATCCACTCCTGCTTAAGGAGGAGTCTTAGGACGTTCTCTGTAGCTTCCATTTTCTACTTCACAGCACTGAACCAAATGCAACAGTTTCTCTCCACTGTTCACCCTTCAGCTCATTCCTTACATCTGTTCTTCATGAATGATCATTTACATTCAATTCTAGATAGATAAAAAGACAGACGGGTGTTACCAATGATTCGGCGATTGAAATAATCGGGTAGCATCCTTTCACACACAGCAACCAAAAGCCAGAATGCTTCTTCTTCTTTAGCGTACAGCAGAAGTACTGATGTCAAAATATTCATTGCCTGTAACATTTAAACAGGAAAGGAAGCATTTATGAGGAAAGATGGTGAAAACAAAACTGCTGCCATTTGTAAAATTTGTATTTCTGAAAGCACTTTACAGCACGTTTTTACAGTGCCAGGATAACCTACAGTTATCCAGTATAAGACTTTTACCTCTATGTTATTAAATACAGAGGATACTACTTAAACTACATAAAAATACTTTAAGTGCTAAAAGCCTAGTAAGAACACAAAGGCATATAAGAAGTGGACATGACAGCATTTATCGACAAACTCAATACAATGTAAAAACTCATGAAACAAGCAAAGTAAGTGAACCACTGAGCAAGAAACCATCACATATTTATGTGACTGATTTTATGAGGTGCCACTATACTGCCATCATGAGCTAATATTTAAGACAACGAACACCAAGAGTCTCAAAACTGCTGTACCTGACAATATCCAATTTGGGGATTCCTGTATGCATACGCTGTAAGAACTCTCCTGAGCGCAGAAATTCCTGTATCACTTTGAAAAGCAGGATGCTCAGGTAAGGAGCGACGTAAATCTCGTTCAATTTCATCAGTAGCTAAAGTGCATGTTCCTAAGGACTTTTCCACCAGTTCAGTGTAATAACCAGGGTTGGATGCCATATCATTTACAGCACCTGCCAATACATTGTATTGCACAGTATTAAAGGACAACAGTGAAGTATCTACATGATAGTCTACTATTTGTATAAAAATGTTTGGTGACTACTGAGGTACCTCGTGAATCTGCAGATGTTACTGCAGTAATGCATCAGAGTAATTCTACTGAAATTAATGGAATTACTTTGAAATGAAAACAGAAAAGCAAAACAAAATAAGGCTTGGAGGAAATCTAAGTCACTTTCCATTATAAAGTTGATTTTGACTTAGTTTTCTGTTTTATTGGGGGGAGGGGGAAGCTTCCTTTCACCTACAATTTTGCACAAGTTTTCTGGCAAACACAATACCTTTCCCTTTGAAGAGCTGGGAACAGATTAGAAAATGTAGGCAAAGGACTGATATTTATCTAATTAATGCCGTAACTTTCATGTCAACACCTTCCCAGACAGAGATATCAGTCTGGTAACAGGAGCATAAATGCTTATGCAAATGCTCAAAGAACACCAGCAACGATAAATCCACGTTCACGTGTCCTCAAAAGGAGCTACCATACAGTAGGCTGGATGAAGAGTATAAAATGCATTTTTTACGATAAACAGATCCTCTGGAACAGCAGAAAGCTCTGCCCGGGGGAACGCAGTGACTACACCTAACAGATAAGGTCTTTGGTGGCTTCTCAAAATCTGCAGCTCGTTTTCTGAATCTGACACAGACTTCCTGCATGACCCTGTTCAAGTCAGTGGCTGATGCTTTTCTAAGTGTTTCAGCGAACAGGAATAGAAAGCTCACAGAGGTGTTGTAAAGCACTGTCTTAATTCCCTGGGCTTTCATTTCCTCAAGTTAAGTGCTCGGACACAGATGTGTTCTACAGAAAAAAGCCACAAAGCATATTTAGAGCTTTGGCAGGAGATCCCATATGCATAAGAAAGTTCACAATTCCTGTACATCTCACTCTTTAAACCAAACAACAGCATATAGGAAAGAGCTGACGATAACTGCAGCCAAATTCTCTGTTAGGAAAACATTTTTGTGTGTGTGTGTCTGGTAATGCTATCCTCTCAGAAGGCTTAAATTAAAACAATTGAAACACAGTCCCACAGACATGCTTTCTTCTTAGAAAGTAAACAGGCTTTGCTGAAACTGAGTGTCCCCTGGAACACCATATATTCTTATTGTTATTTTTCAATTGAGTTTGCTGTAAAAGAAACAGACGCAGCTTTAGTTTGCATCAATGCAAAACAAAATAACAGACAAAATTATCCTGTTCATTGTTTTGAAGTACCTTTCTTCAGAAAGATTTGGATAAATTGCCAGAGGTAACAGCATTTTTTGTCAGACTACATTCACCCAATAAATAGAACATCCATGCAGGAGAGTCCACAAAATGAATCAGTTATGCTTGCTATGCAATACCTGAGAAGAGTAGCCAGAGCTCTCCTCTTAACGCCTCCGGGATCCCTCTTACAACCAGGTCTCGAGTCTTCTTTGTTCGAAACATACTGACACCATGTCCACGTTCAACAAAGAGGATGTTCCAGGACTGTTCTTTCATTTTTTCTTTCAACTACGAAAAGCAGAAGACAACAAGCATTAAGTGTACTGGAAGATTTTCCTCATGTTTCAGAGACCAGAATCCAATTTTGGACTCAGTTATATTCATATAAACTGGAAACTACAGCATTGGTATCCATATTGATATGCAAAATGAATGCTGATGCAAATCAGAGCAAAATCTAACCTGCGCATAGTATGTCAGGCATACAATGCAATCTCCTACATAGCCTACTATTTTTTGAAGTATATTATTACAAGAATGTCTATACCAGAGCAGACAAAAGGTAAATCTAAGACCGTATCTCATCTGACAGAAACCAACAGCAAGTGCCACAGGACAGTAAGGACAAGAACACATCTGCAAAATCCTCCTCCACCCTCCAGCAAAAAGAAGCACAGGCACCTCCTCAGCAGAGACAATCTCTTTGAATTTAACAACATACAGCAGATTTTTCCCTGCAAATTGTTGACTAAACCCAGACAAAGCTGCCGCCTTCTAACTTCACTCGAAGCCCCCTTGTTGCTGTATTAAGACAGCAAATAATCACTCCCTTTCACCTTTTTCAAGCCACTCCTAAGTTCAACTTTCTTCCTTGATTCCCACTTGAGAATAATTCCAACCTGTAAACAGCAATAACTGTATGCAAGCTGGATTTTAATTTTAAATGCAGTCATCACCATCTATTTGTTGTTCACTATTCTGCTAAACTTATTTAAAATAAAATAAAATAAAATAAAATATGTAGACAACCCTATTTGTTACCTCTAGATTGAGCCATTTGCAACTTTAACACTACATCAGCAAAAATTACATTATTGTCAAAGGACCACAAAGTACTAGGGACTTAAAGGGAGTCAATGGACAGTGATAAAGCAGCACGACAGCTAACCAGCGTAAGGTGCAACTGTGAAGACAAATTCTGCCATCATAGTTCTCATGAGGTGTTCCAAAAATGCACTGCCAGCACAATGGATAAGAAAATTCAACATTTGATAGAATTCGTCTGGCGAAAAAACAGGGGTACGTTATCTTCCTCTTGTAAGATTCTTTTTCAGCTATTTCCATATAAATATATACACATTTGTATGATACATACATACAAACAGATCCGCTTATTGTAACTTGGGCCAATTTTATAATATCCCATTTTTTGTTGCTGCTTTGTGATGAACAGCATAACATTTTCATGGTAAAGGGTAAATCAACGAAGGAAAAGATTAAATTGAATAAAAGCAGTAGAGAAGACAATCAGGAAAAACAAGGTGAAGAGAAGGTTCAAATTGCTTACGCGTGGTGGCAGGTTTCTCTGTGCTAATTTGAGAGCTCTAACAAACAATGAGAAAAAGTATTTGGCCATGAAAAAGAAATCAAGCAAGTGATTATTTGCAAAGTCAACTGACTGTCACAGACACCTGCTTAATTATACTGATAAATTAACATATTTTTATTTCAACATGCCTATGAACTGTTCTTTGCTAAGAGCAATAAAAATGTACTAACTCTGTTACAGATGAAATAATATCCCACAGAAACTCAAGAGGCAAAACAGGTTGCTTCCTTTTTTTGATTCATCACGCTTTGCTGCGTTATACTAGTTGACAGATTTGGAACAGAACAGCTACAAATGGTGGAAAGCACACAGAGGGATGGCATGACACCAGTGTCGTCATTCTCCCACAGTTTCCCAGTCTTTCCTCAGTTTATTTACATGAGCTCCAAATAGCACTAGGAGAAAATCAATATTCAGGAAAACATACAGGAGAATAAAGTTTAGCTGCATTAAGGAGGGGAGCTAATAGCTGAAAACACTTATGCCCATATAGGTTTTACCTTTAATCAAATATTTATCAATCAGATAGAACATTTTTACAAACTAGAAATTTCTGTCAACATAGAAGGCAACACTGTATGCATGTAGGACCAGCCATGTAAGCAGAACCTTCTTCACAGAATGAAAACTGGCAAAAATTCCCCATTCAGACAAAATTGAATTTACAGGCATTTTACCTGCAGAGTAGAAGGAGGCAGAGATAGAAACAGTGAAACAGATCCTTTGTAAAGTACAAGATTACTAATAAACTGTTGATTATGTACCTAAATGCAATTCAACTTCTCTGAAGCAAAACAACTGCTGATCAGGTGCCTCAAGTCATGCGAGGCTCCAGGGCTGAGACCGGGTGAACATTGCCACTACGTCTTCTGGGCATGCAGCAGTAAGATTTAACATTGTTAAAGCAATTAAAGGTTCTGAAAGAAGCAGAAGATTTTGTCCACCTCTGTTCAACACACTATAAAAAGCAGAACTTAAAAATCTGGATTCCCTTTTCTTCTGTCCAAAGGGTGTTCATTTTTTATATTTCTAATATAAAATATTCCGTATCTTAATTTACCCAGTTCTGCTGAAAGACTTAATTTTAAAATAAAACCTTTCTGTCTTCTTGCACACGCCATGGAGAAGCGAAAATAGGATGTCCTACTATAAATACAATTAAAAAAAAAAAAAGAAAAAAAAACATTCTCCGAAGCATAACTTTGTTAGACAGGAAGTGCAAAACAATGAAGCAATGAAGAAATGAATTTCTTGATAACATTCTTCTTGCCCCCAAAGAGTTTGCAGCGACTTTGTATCTTAACAATTCGGATGGATATGAAACATGTTCACTATCACAAAACAAACAGTCAACTCTTCCCTGAGGGGTGGAAGAGCAGGAGGAATTAGCTCCATGAAGATAAGGCATATCATTATTAAACAAGATGAGCAGAAAATTGAATGGAGCCATGAAGAAGCACCCTGTGGACTCCAAATACAGAAAATGCAGATGAAAGAAGATTGGCAAAGCCCCAGAGGAAATCAGCAGCCTTGCTGGAATACATCTTGAATATACTTCAGTCCTTTCCAAATAGATTCCAAAAACTGTTGGCCATTTTATGCCTTACCATTTTAGAGTCTAGATTCTCAGCATCCTGAGGATGGTAGACAGTCATTAGGGCTTCTGTACTGACAGTTTTGCTGTTATCTCTCTGACCCATCTTCGATGGTCCCGCATCAAAATCCTTCGGACTGTCAGAGGCAGAACTAGCAGCAACCTTGAAAAAAATTTAACAGTGGTAGTTATAAATGCCAAACAATCCTCCAAGAAGCAGCGGTGATACCAGAAATGGTTTTGCCTCTAGACCGTCATTGTTCATTATATTGTTACAGGTACCAGATACAGACTTCCAAAAGAAACTAAAAGCAGCAATCCCTGCTCTGCGCAGCTGGGCTTCCAGGAGGCTGCACTTGAAAAAAAAAATCCATCTCTACAGCCAAAAATGTAATTATTAATAACAAGAACTGTAATAGATAGGGAGGCCTGACCATCCATCACCACTGAAGTAAAAAAAAAATAAAATAAATCAGTAATTCAAATGGAGCCATATACTGAACTATACAGAAATGCTGAGAGCATTTTAAAACCAGCATTAGAACCTGATGGAAAACAAAGTAAAAGAACACAAAACAGAATGTATTCACAGTAGCACCATTGTTTAACACATTCTTTTTCATATGGGTACAGAGTTATTTATTTTTCCACATCTTAAAACCAGAGGTACATGACTTCGCATGGTATGTCAAAATAATGCAGATATAACCTGAAATAAGGTAATCTAAAAGGGAATGCCCCTGACCAGCAGCCCTTACCAGTCAGGTCTCCCAGGGCTGTGCTGTACCCTTCCCAGCCCAGGCTTTCTGCTGACAGCAAACTATCTTCCCATTATTACTCATTTCTGCCTTTTAACCCTTAAGAATCAACATCTCAAGGTAGAGATTTTGCCGATACACTGATTATTTTCTAACAAAAGGTATTTATTTGTATGCTTCTCCACTCTTTACAACGGGCACTTTAGAGGCTACTCCAGCTGATTCTATTTAACTTTTTTTCAGGGGAAAATCTTCAGGGAAGAGATACAGCAACTATAATAAGTAATGCCTGGTAGGGACATTTTGTCATTGCTTTCTTATTTCTCATGCATGAAACTGCACATACAGATTTCTTCACGTCTAGAAACAACATTACAATCATTCCACCGACTTCCAAAGTCAAATAGTCAGCTGGCAAAAACAGACACAGCTACACATAACTACATCAGACTGGTGGACCTTTGTTTTAACATGAAGGGTCTGAAGGCAAGAGATGGGAACATAATCTTTTTAAAGAGAAAAAAAAAAGATTTAGACAACTTGAAATCTAGAGGTACAGCAGACATTGTTACCCATCTCGTGTCTAGATCCAGGCTTAAATATACCTGTATTGCTTTACACAGCAAAACACTGACAACAATACATAAACTCTTAGTAAGACTACATGACCTTATTCCTAGGAACAGGTACTAAGAAGTTAGAATTAGCAGAGCAGTTACCTCTGTATTTATGATGTGTTGTGGACTCGAAGTCGCATTGCATTTCATTCTGAGCTTTGCCACAAGCTGTTCAAAATCTCTAACCTCCGTGAAACGAAAAGCTGTTTTTCCTTTGGTGCTAATGCTGACTCCTCTGTTGGCTGGATCTGCCTTATCCACCCCTGTGACCTGCGGAAGCAAGGATACATAAATTAGGCAAGAAATTTTACCAGTTTACTTCTAAAAGAGAAAACCTGTTAAAAATACAGCTGTACATGAAAGAGTAGTACGAAGCACCACACAAGCAGAATTAGTAACACAAGTAACAAACTCACCACTTTAAAGCTCAGTGGTCTGCAGCTATTTTAGCACAAGGTAATAAGCATTATGTGATAGACTTCCGAGAGAGTACCAAAAATCTTTGAAAAGGTTCTCCCAGCTGCAAGTGCTGAGCCTATTTGAAAACCTTGCCTCCTTCTACCTGCTGAAGCTGTTACTTTTTTTCTTACCATCCAAAAGCAGACAAAACATGGCTTTTGCAAGTAATCAAATGAAACAAGTTTCACAAGAATGAATTTCCACTGAGAATACCCTTTCAAAGAGAGCTGTCACAACACATGACAGCTGGAGCTGATTTTAATTGCCATGATGGAACAGTTACAGATTAGAGCAGTTAATACACTGTAATAATGCAAGTACAAGTGAGACATTTGTGAATAGCTAGACTGACTGCCGTTGCTGATGTTTTCACACTGTTATAGGAAAAGAATGAGAGACCACTGAAATAAAGTAACTCTGCAGTACTGTAGAACAAATAGTGAGGGGCTGACAACCCACAAGAATAAATTTAGAGTCAGCTCCTTTAACACATTCTCTTCTTGTTTTTCACATGTTATGGAAACCTTTATTGTTTGCAGGACTATTTACAGACTATCAAATAAATTGCTTTATCTGCACGGGGAACACCAAGTGTATTGCTGAAATGAGCTCAGCTTGCCCCGCTACGTCAGGTGTCTCATGTCAGGCAGTATGTACACAGAGTATGTAGAGCAATTACAGAACCTGGTTAATTTTCAGGCTACTGTAAAATACATGTGGGTGCTGATGAAAAGCTTTTAACATTGGAAG
Source organism: Charadrius vociferus (assembly GCF_000708025.1). NCBI lineage: Eukaryota > Metazoa > Chordata > Aves > Charadriiformes > Charadriidae > Charadrius > Charadrius vociferus. The sequence continues at coordinate 4,081,106 of NW_009649308.1, forward strand.
ACTGAAATGTGGCACTGTCCCAGATCACATGAAGTCAAGAGAGGGATAGAGAAGGGTTTTTTTTTCCCCAGAAGTAACTCCACAACCTAGCTACAGTACTCTACAGAAATATGAATGCTATGTCCTTTACAATACGGTCCTTATTCAGTCTATTGAGACTATCAGCTGTAATGGCATTGATAGTTGTTAGCTGACAACTGTCAATGAATTTTCCTATCGACTTCTGAACAGACAGCACTGCTCTACTGCTGCAAAAAGAACTGCACTAATGCACTAAGAAAAAAACACAGCAGAGTAATTACTAGTCTTCAAGATCCTCTACCCTCTCCAGTTCTTTATATCTTGAGAATCTCTCATTAACTCAATGTCAAGAATTAAGCAAAAGCTTTTTCATTTAAAGAGAAAAAAGTATTAAATAATTTGGATTCTGTACCCAACTACAGAAATTAGAGTAAATAGAAATGGGAAAGAGCACACAGGCAACAAAGCTGACACGTGAATACAGTTCTATAAACCTACAAACGGAATTCCAACATGCGGTATCCAAGGTAGGGGGAAATGTATGACATCAAGTAAAGTAAGCAGATTCTAATTAAAATCTGCTAAACGAGCATTAGACTACAGAAGTGCAAAACTTCTGGCTCTGATTTGAAGTTTGCATTACCTCTCTTAATGGAATGATTACACTGCACAGGCTGCCATCCTGGCTAGCAAAGCAGACGTAGTTTTCTGAAATGCACATTTTCCCATGGGTGTTGTAATGACTGAAAGGAACCCATAAGAAGCACTCATGAACTTCTTTCAGGGTCTCTTCTTTGGGTAGCCTGAAGAATGCACTAAACTGCTCACTGTGGGCACGGCTCTCTAGGCCTCTGGATTAAAAACAAAACAAAAAAATAGGTGAGGAGAGAGAAAAGAAAATTTAAATAAGCTTAAAATGTCTTTACAAATACAAAAGTTAAAAGAACCTTGGGAAAAGGCAGTAAAACAACACGCTCTCCCATAGTCCGTGGAGTCACTCTGGAGGGTTCAATATTTTGCTTGAAGAGGCAACAAAGGGCAGGACCACAGCTATCTATACACACCCACAAAATACTTAAATACTTCACTAAACAGGAATAGACTCAAGCGTGTTCTTACACAGCAAAGCACTTTGCTGAGTCACGGCCTACAGGTAGTGAAGAAAAACATACTAATAGCCTAATCTGCTCTGTTTCACATCCCATCAGAATAGTCCATTTGAACCCAAATCAAGTTTTGGCTTGACAGACGGTTAATTAGCTAGAAATGCAGCATATGTTGTAAACATCTGCCACCAGCTCATTCTTCACAGGTAACTGCAGCCAGAAACAACGTTTTGGTTGTAGGGCAACATCCCTCTCCAGCACTGCTACCAAAGTGAGGTATCAATTACCCCGGATATACAACCTAAACTAGGTTTTATTATCAGTGTACTATAAAATTGAATAGCTTTTTTTTTTTTCTCCTTAAATCATAGGTGCATGGAGCTTTAAGTAGTAACAATTATTAGAAAAATGCTTTATAATGATTTCTGATTTGCAGATAGGTAACATTTTCAAACAAAGATTTAGTCCCTTTATGTTACTGGTTACTTTTCACAGTAAATAGCTGTGGTCCACAGATCAAAACCTGAACATCTGAGTGAGAATTTGGATAGCTCTCAGGAAAAGGCACCATTTGCTTCAACAGAAACCAGAACTGAAGAGAAACCATAAAATTACTACAAGGCATAATCACACACCTTCTTTGAGAGGGAAGCACGCTAACCATTGGGTTACTTACATATACATCTTTTTCACTGCCTAAAAACAGGTCGTAAATAAGGAAAACCATTCACTTATCTGCAACTCATTGATTTTATCACCCATCTCCAGTGGCAGAAAAGCCATGCAGTCATTATTCACACTTTTATTAAATAATTTATTCTCCACCTTCTCCTTCTTCATCAGGTCTATTTGGAGACACTGCAGCTTCATTCTTAATTTTCTCATCCTAAATGCTGCTTGAACACCTTTTAAAAATTCAAACTACTATAAACCCTATAGTTGAAAACCAGCTCTGAAGGTTGGATTACCTCCTGCCTTTATATTGACTTTTGATACTGCAAAGTAACGATAAATTACAATGCTCCACATTGCTTTGATCCCAAATTTTAACGAGACGATTGTTTAAGTGAACACCAGCTCTGCTGACATTTACATATCTCCTTGAGACAAGCGTTCTCTTCCCCAGAGCAGACAGACTCTAAGTACCTCTTGGTGATCTGCAGGGGGTCATGAAGGACTAGGTCATTTTCAAATGTCTCCTTGTCAAAAAGTCTCCTAACGGCATAGTTTGCCAGCTGCTCCATGAGAAGGAATGTTTCACTAATGTGCAAAAACATGGAAAAATAGTGATCTTCCCCACGGGAGCACACATGAATGCTTTCTGTCAGAATCACATTGGAAGTCTTCTCAAGTTTTGATATTTCATCCCAGGAGATAATAAGTTTTACTGAAAATACAAATATAAGCAGATGTGAGTAACTTCTCGTTAGCTGCTAGCCTCATATTAAAAAAATGAAAAGTAGTAGTCAACAGCACTAATAAAATATAATTAAGCAATACAGTTAAATGATAACCCACTTGGAAAGGGCTACAAATTCACAAGCACAAAAAACACTCTCTTCACAATTCCTATAAAATAATTCCATTAGAAAGAATTTTATAGAAAGAAAAACATTAAAGACACACCATGTATGAAAATGCAAGCTTACATCACCTTTTCTTTGTTCTCATGTGAAACTGCAAATTGCAAACAAACACCATCATATAAGCTACTCCACTTTAACAGTTTTCCATTAGGGCTTCTTAAAGTAAATCGATCATGTATTGGCATTTAGAGGAACCGTGCCCACTAGCTATGACATTTCCCACTACAAATGAGAAGTAGTTTAGAAAGGATCCTACTTTCTTTATGCTTTCTAGTTTTCACATAAATACAGTTATAGCTCACATATTAGAGCCATTTGTTTTCGCATTTCAAACTAATGTTACAGAGGAAAAAATAGGTATGTGCAACTATCACCAGTGCGTAGCGCACTCGTGAAATATTGTCTGTGTGTGAAGAAATAACTGTAATCCTCACAGACCAAATTAATATGCAGCATGAACTAAAGATGACGAACACCTTTTAGTCACAGTCAACTGTAACAAGTCTGCTTTCTCTCTGCAGCTTATATAGACAAAGAAAATAAATGAACATTATATATTAAGTTACCCAAATGTATTAATTTCCATAAAGTATTTTATGCTTGCAGTTTTTTTCTATTCTGTGTTAACATCATCTGCGCAGATGGCAGGCCACCTTCCAAATCTGAAAAATAAACAGTAAAATGTGAAGGGACCAGGGTTAGTATCAAGGCTTACTTACTTTCTGCTCCCAGCAAAAATGAGTAAAAGCTAAGGAAGTTGGTACTAAGATAAAGCCATCCTTGACAGGGCACTCTGCCCTTCCAGTAACTGCATGAATAATAGGTAACCAACTTCTCCTGCTCTGGTAATCCAAAACACTTTTCAAACTTCATAAGACCTTCACGAAATTTCTCAGGATCTTCTTCTTTTACAAAAGAACCTTTTCCCTCTTCAGCAATCAAACCCTAAAACAAAAAAAAACAGTTACTTTATATATGCATCCATGTGGGTGGGTGTCACATATGCACCTGCATTCATACAGCATAGCAGTCTCCTAACAGGGTAGTAAGTTTTAGAACAAGAAGAATAGCCTGAGGATCAAAACACAGGTAATAAATCAAATGTGCTATTTCAGACTCCCCACACAACTTCGGCAAGACATGCAATCCAGGTCTACTATTTTGAAATAGCTGTATTTTCCCCACTTAATCACAAGAATTTCTGGGCTAAATATTTAGCACATATAAAGCGCACCCTCACAAAAATATACCATATACTTCCCAGGCATTATTAAAATAATTGTGAAATAATTTATCAACAGTTTTAGACCACTACCTAAAGACATCTGATTTATCATTTACCAAGAAGAGTTTATGTCAACCAACCTTACTTAAATGTGGAGCAGATAAAGAGGAACAATGGAGTGTGCTGTAGTTAACAGGCACATACTACCCGATAAGAAGTATGTAGCATTACGATGCTGTCCTTTGATATTCTAAAGAGGACATATTATTTGTGTACATTTAGAGGAAAAAAATACTTAACCTTTCCCAATTATGTCACGTGCCTGTTACTTACTCTTATCTTTCCCTGGACAAAGCTCGTAATATCTTCATTTGAATCAAATACTGATAAAGTCTTCATAACATTGTGTTCTAACCAGTCCCAGTGCTCTGTTATTTCTTCTCTGCTGGATCCTGATTGAAAGAGAAAGTATTACTTAAAATTAGAACAGGCTTTAATCATTTCACTAAAAGAATAAAAGAATAAATATTCTCACAAGAGAATACTTAGCAAATTCCCGATTGACAGAGTAATTTACATACAAAAGTCCAAATCACAAGTCTGAAATGGATTGTCCAACTCTCAGGTACACTAAAAATGTATTTGGTGTACATTAAAAATGCTCACTGCTGTATTTTTATCTTTCAAGCCCTTTATGCAGCTATATTTCTAGCCTTTACATCCAGAAGCATCTCAGCTTTGTCAAGATTGTGTGGCTCAGTGCTAAAGCCTGTACCATCCCAACACAGATGGCAGAGCATCGTTAGAACACTCCCAGTCTAATAGTCTAGAAGGTGGGAAATGTGAGATCAAATTCATGAGATTGAGAAGGAAATGACTCTGACCCTTTGATATCCTCCACTGTGATCACTGGGCCGCACCATTTTCCAGAGCAGAACTCCAAGACTCAGACCTGCTTTGCAAAATCCCTTCTAACAAATGTAAGGATGTAAAGCATACATCACCATAACCAGGAAAGTAGCAAAGGTTTCTCTTTGGATACATGAAACAACTATTTATGCTACTGACAACAAACAATCAATTGCTACTTACTTGTGCTCATTATAGGTCATGGTTTTATCTCATTCTCTATCAATCACATTTCTAACCATGCTAAAGCTTAGCCAACTGCTGTTCAGGAAACAATGTCATCTGACCTACAATAAAGTTCTGCTTATGCAGTCCTTCCAAACAACGCATTGTTTTCACGCAGTTGCAGGCTTCTACAAGAAGAGAGAAGCACAGCTGCATCCCATACGGAAAACATACACCAGAACTAACTCCTGATGTAGGAAAAAAGGCTAACTGATTTATACAAGCTGAATGATCCTTGAAACAATGTTTGGCACCAGCAGAATTAGTGTTTTTTTTTCTTCTGGACCCTCTGGGACTCAAACACACCGGAGTAAGGACTGCTTTCTTTCCATTCATTACATATGTGCAAGAGAAGGAGTAACTTAGAAAACTTGTTATCAATAAACCATAAGGAATGTAGAAACCATAGAGCCAAGGTAAAATTAAATGTTTCAAAAATGTAAATAGTGCATTTTCAAAGGTTAGAGAAAAGCCAACCTTTTTACTTTGTTTACTTTACACTGATCTTTAATCTAGGTTTCAGAGAGCTATCACCTACTATATGGTGAACGTCACTGCAACTTTATAGCAAAGAAAAACCTACTCACCTGAACTTTCCAGAAATACATATTGATTATTGGTTTACTTTAAATACAAAGGAACACTCTTACCCACCAGCTACTTTTATAATTAGAGAAATACGGTAGGTCAACTTCAAAATGCTTATGGTAATGCATCTTATTCTTTTCACATACTCAGTTACAAATTATGCAAGTGGCAATTGGTAACAAGCAGAGATTACACTAGTGAAACAACAGTAGAGCTCCAGCAAATTCAATACTGAGTCAGTTTTTAAAGACAGGTGGCTCCCCATCAGATGGTGGGAGGCAGGGAGAGGGAAAGAATTTACATAGGTTTGAAAAAAGCGACTCTAGAATATAAATTATTTGGCAGTTTCATCCTCCACGGGAACACTTACAAATAAAATCAGCCAGTGTAATCACATACTATCAATACCCCTAAGCAAGAACACACCTTTAACAATTTCTTTTTTCTCAATCTACTTTGTAAAGACTAATTAAACAACTTTCAATGGACTCCACAGAATTAGTTAAGGTTGCCTTGGGAATGAATAGAGATTGTTCTAAATATGGTTAAATAGTTAGACTGCACTACACAGGGTGGATTTGCAACAACACTTTAAAAAATTATATGAAGAGTAATTAACATGGCAATTAAATTGCAAACTAATTATTTTTCTCAGACTACACATGTAGACCAAATATTTGAGTCACAGTGTGAATCACAGGCACAGATGTGACACAAAGATGAAACTTTTTAATAAATATTTAAATGATTTAGGAGCACTGTTTCAAATCCTTAAAATGTAATAGCAGGAACAAAACGTAGTCTCTTCAATTTCTTCACAGAAGGAACAATCTGTTTCCTAACACAAAGTACAACCACATTATGTAGCCTTTTGTTGTAAAGTATACTTACGCAGCACAGAATTGATATGAATTCAGTCCTAAGGTGAAGATTACCCTTTGCATTTTCCCAAGGGCTGACCTGATGGCATGAGAATTTCCCAGAGTACATTTCCAACATACTTATCAAAGTCCCGTTTTGATAGCCTGTCACCATCAGTTCCGAGTTCTTCAGAAGTAGTCTTAAAATTTTATTCACTGGCAATTCACAAAGTGTTCAAATTCTATCAACTTTATAAGGCTGCCCTTTTAAAGTGACATGTAATGAATTATATTAAATCATTATTAAACAGTTCACTCACTGACTACTGCCCTTCAGAGAAGTCCCTGCAGAACGTGAACAGGAGCAGATTAGCATTACAGCAAGAAATGTTTAAACTATTAATTAAACATCTAAAAGAACACACACGCATTTTGAAAATAGCTCACTCTATAGAAAAGACAGCAAGAGGCCCAATTTTTCACTTAAGGTGAAGCAATGAAGACTCAAAGTGATAACAGCAAAGTCCAATGTAACAACAGCCTAGCACTTACTAGTGGAATTACTCGTGCATGTAAGTGTTTTCAGAAAGGCAGATTTCCTGCAAAGCTCATCTTTTGCCACCAGCAACTAAAAGGAAGGCCTAAAGCCTGGAGAAGTCTAGATGGAGTCTTGTTTGTTTAAAGAACACTAATAATGAAAAAAATTAAAGTATGGAAAAATGAACTAAACTATATGGGGTTTTTTACTGTAATTATAGATGTTTTCAGAGTTTTCAATAAGCCTAAGAAATAGATTAATTCCACAACAGTGACTTTTTAGCATTAGATCACATAACAATATTAATTAACTTCAATATAAAGACAAGACCACATCTCAGAAGAAAAAACAATGATGCATGTAAAGAAAAAAAAGACCCCGCTCAACTTTTGGAATGAAGGTCTCTTTGGACATCCAGTAGTTAAGCAGCCTGTATAGAGGAATTAACACTTTGTTTTGAGGAGAAGCTGCAAAACTTAAAATAAAAAGAAAAAAAAACCCACAACACAAGAAAATAAACCCACGCACGCTATCAAAAAGCATGCGCTAGGAAAAACCACATTTTCCACTTTCAAGGTCAATTTTGTTTTCCATTTCCTACTGATTGATATCGCAACATAAGAAAGAGAAAGAACTTCTAACGCTACAACAGCAACAGATATGAAGAAGAATTCCGCTGACCATGATTGGGATCCTGGTTCATTTTAACACACAAAAATAAAGTATAAAAAAACATTAGGACAAGCAGTTCCTGTTATTTCTACCTACAGCACTCTTAGTACTCCCAAGGGTCACCTTATCCCTATCATCATGAACTGTGCCAAGACACACTTGCAGTTTACAGAAGAAAAGATAGTGCCTCTGTTGGAGCACCAAGACAGTTCTTCAGTACTTCACAGACTGCTGCAGAGAGCGGGCAATCAGAAGTTGTAATGTGAAGAGTCCATAGATACATTCTGAAAAACTGGAACCACAAACTACTGTCAATCACAGGTTTCGAAATAACTTTAAACCATTTAGAGGTCACAGAAATGAATAATGACGTAAGAGGATTAACCCAAAAATGGATCCGGTGCTTTGTACCCTCAGTTTTCACTTTACAAACTCAGTTAAATTCTATATCATAGTACATACCACATGCAATGGACCAGTAGACTTGAGAGTCTGGTGTCTGATGCAGGATGCGAAATGGGGCAACTTTCGATGTAGAATCCAACACCGCATCTAATGTTCCCACGAGAAGACCTGTTGTGTTCAAGAAAATGTATACAGCATAGTGAAACTAAGGTTTCGAAATATACATTCACTTCTGATTCCTTTCTTAGTGAATAGGAATGCCACCCAAGTAAGAACTAATGAACTCTGAGAAAATAAAAGCACAGAGTAAAGCAAAAAGTGCTCCCAGAGGAACCTCTCTGGGAGGTGATGGTATTTTGATCCAGTAAAAGCCATTTTATAAACACAAAATGAGGATGAAGAAGTTTTTTTAGATGATCCCCTTGGAACTGATAGCCAGTATATATAGGTAAACCAGAGGACAACCTGCAAAGTAACCTGGTGGTTCCCAGCCTTCAATGAGCACAAGCAGTAATTGAACTACCTCTTAACTAGTCATTTACTGTTCTGTTTTCCAGTCCCAGGAAACAGCTCGTAGGAGACCGTAATTCCATTATGTCTGATTTTTATGAAAATCCCACTGGTTTTACATGAGAACACCACATCATACTTTCTGTACGTACAAAAGTTTTGCTGCTCATAGCTAGAAAACGCCTGCCATTCTTCACAGTCTACCAGATGACTCCTACATCAAGTATGGAACACTAATATTTCATCCCATTACATAAAGTGCATTAATCCCATATCGATTATATACTCAAGATACAATGGCCATGTCACCTCTCTGCCACTAAATATCGAAGTAGCTCCTATTAAACAGAGTTCAGATCAAAATATATTAATTTCATTAATGAGACATACTTAATCTCTCCATAATTGGGAGCAAAAGGTTTCCTGAGAAAATGATTATGCATTTTATCTTGGCTGCCAAAATAATTATTTCTGCACAGTAATTAAAATATTAGCCCATATATCTTAAAAGTTCCTTCCAAATCTAAGAATCAGGCAATACTAAAAGATGAAAAAAAATCCATACAGAAAAAAAACATAAGCTTTTGGATCCTGATGCACAAGTAAAACTTTTTCTTCTCGTTACAACAGAAACAAAAATACAAACAGCAATACCTTATGCTTCTTTCCTGTACCTCCTATGCTTGCCATCCTTCTAGCATGGCCATATAAATGGAAAGTTCAACTAAATCAAAGCTACCAAAGCAATCACACACAGCTTGTATGCTCCTACAGAAGAACTGCAAAATAAGAGATGAGATTACCCCCAAAAATATGAGAGATGCAATTACCCAAAGAGATGCTAGCAGGTTTGGGGAACAGACTTTGAGATCATGGATGCAGAGCATTCCCAAAAAACTGCTATTAGGGTAAAGAGCTTGTATGCAAAGTTAACATATCCCTTATAGCTCCTCTAAGTACCCTTCCATGTTTAATGGAAAATGATCTTTTGATTCAGGTTTTTAATATTCGATAGAAGCATTAGATTTAGATAATTTCAAATGCTTCCCTCAAAAGTTATTTCAGAATTTTTAGGTTGGCTTCTGGTACTTTTTTGTTCTACTTTCTTTCCATTAACCTCCTCTCAAATTCTGAAAAATATAAATTGTGAGAAAATACAAGAAAGCAAAATAAGACAAAATTAAGAAGTCTACACAGTCATCCTCAGGACATGGTTTTCCTAAGGATATAGTTTCAGCATAGAGCTTGTGTGACTACTTCAGTGTGGCTATTCAAGCTTCAGAATGCTTTTGCTTCTCTTAAAAAAAATGGAAGTTAATAGTAATGAAAAACACACCAAAAAAAAAACAAAACCACCAAAGACCCGTATATTACAGCAATCAAAAATACTATCTTGTCTTGTCTGCAATTTGTAAATTGTAACTTACTGTTGGAAAGTAGAATTTTTTTGCAGTTTCTAACTGAAGTCAGACATTGACTAGATAACATTTAAAGAGCTTTGGCTTACTGAATGAGTCATAACACTGAGCTGATCTCAAAGCTGGCTTTGCTTCAGCAAATGTTTTATTATTTCATTCACAATTCTCCTAATATCATTTTCTGTGATGATATACAGTACAAGGACATTAGTCACCATTTATAAGGTGAATGCAACTGCTCAGCTTGAGAGAATGATTACAACAGCGCGTTACAAAGCAGCACTCCTCAAAATGCCGTAACAGCTTCTGTCTACTTGGAAAGTCACTAGATTTTAGACACAATAAACTGTATCAGGTTAGTATCAGTCACTTCAACAGGCCCACTAGTCAATACTGCTTTGTCCACGAATGTGATATAGACCACAGGTTTTCACTTAAGCCAATAAATACTCGGCACATTACGAACTAATGCCACAGCTATGGCCACCGGCATAATTGCGAGGAATCAGCAGTCTCACCTTCTTACCCTGGTTCTGAAAGTGCTCTAAGAGCTGCGAATTTTTTGAACACTGTATTATCAGTAAGGGTTTCCATAACTACAAGTCACTGGGTGCTTCTCAGCAAGCACTCCCTTTTATTGCTATTTCCCCATGGGAAATGAAGACCCAGGTTCACCCAGGCAAGTAAGGCCACTGCTGAGCGCTTTGCTGGCACTCTGCTGATTCCACTCTCACAAGCCTAATGAAGAACGATTCACTTCCAGGGTTGCAGACATTTAAAATTCACCTGTATCATGACAAGGATATTAATTGTAAAATAAGGGAGTAAGCAACAACAACAACAGCCCCCACACTAGCGTTATCGCCATAAGGGAGGCAAGGGGAAAAAGCAGCTCAGCCCATACTGGCCAACCCCTCGCTAATGAAATGCAGTAGATGTTGCTCTCAAACAACCAGTTTTAGGGATAACCTACAGAAGGTCATCTACTCTCATCTCTGCTCAAAGCTAGACCCCACAGTTTCTACTGGGGACTCCACCTAAATTGTCCTCTTGCCTCACTCAGGGAATGACTCCAGCTGTAGATACGGAAGGTGATGCACATTTACACGGACAAAGGGCTCTGCTTTTAGAAAACATTTTCAGTTTCATAGCTACTTGAGTAAAACTACTGGGAAACATCCTAGATACTTAAATAAATAGAGTAAAACAGCCTAAAAAATAAAATAAAGGGCCAGGGATCCAGAAACAAGGATGTGTTCTTCTCAAAAGCCTCTAAAACACCTGGTTAACAAAATATCAACACTAGCTGCAGGGACATGCACCAAAACATATCAGTAATGAATTTTGCTCTCATTTGTACCAATTTAGACAATAAGGCCAATATGTTACATGAAAATAATTGCCCAGCATTTTGCCATTTGAGGGCAACACCACTTTGTTCTCTGGTAGTTATTTCACAAAGTACGAGAGAGTACTAATATTGGCTCAAAGATTTTTTTTTTTTTTTTCCTGGAATAGCTCTCAGTTACATCTTTTTTACTGCTGACAATCTCTTTATTTTAAATATATATATCATACCCAGCAATCTAATTCCTATGCTTTGTGGGACTGGTGTAATGCAAACAGAATAATCTAAGTTCCATTTTACCAATAAAGAATAGGAAGCAAAGAAAATATGCTGTTGTCTTTTTTTTTTTTTTTTTAAGAGCATTATTGTTCTGAAGCAAAGTTAGCACAAGCCAGTTCTCTCCTCTAATGCATAACAGTACCTTTGAGGTCAATAATTAATTATATTAAAACTGGATCAGACAGCCTCCTGATTTGCTACATTACAAGTGTTAAGGGACACAAAATATTTATAAGACTGTAAGAGTTCTTTACAAACCAAAATGTTCTATTAACGCAACACTGGTCAGCCCCCATTACACTAAGGATTTTGAAAAGTAGACACTTTGATGTAAAATGGAGTTCTCACTCTTAGTTTATTTATAGCACCATAAAAAGGAGCTGTTTGAAAATACTGTAAAAGTGAGTGGCTGAGTGGCAAGAACTGCAGAAAGTTATATTCTGCAGCTACAGTCAGCTTCATTTTGGCAATAACTCCTCACTTCTACAACCTGAAGAGTTCAAAGGCTATTCAGAGCAGAACCAAAGGGTGAAAAAATACTGTAAAGCAAGTAAGTTTGTGATAGACAGCGGTGGTGGGTTCACCTTGGCTGGCTCTATCACTCCCCTCCTCAGCTGGACAGGGGGAGAAAAAACACGATGAAAGGTTCATGGGTGGAGATGACGACAGGGAGAGATCACCCACCAACTACTATCATGGGCAAAGCAGACTCGACTTGGGGAAATTAGTTTAATTTATTGCCAATCCAATCAGAGTAAGATAATGAGAAATGAAAACTAAATCTTAGAACACCTTCCCCTCCCTCGCCCTTCTTCCCAGGCTCAACTTCACTGCCAGTTCTCCACCTCCTCCCCACAGTGGCACAGGGGGACAGGGAATGGATGTTGCGGTCAGTTCATAACGTGTTGTCTCTGCCGCTTGTTCCTCCTCACAGGGAGGACTCCTCACACTCTTCCCCTGCTCCAGTGTGGGGTCTCTCCCATGGGAGACAGTCCTCCATGAACTTCTCCAACATGAGTCCTTCCCACAGGCTGCAGTTCTTCATAAACTGCTCCAGTGTGGGTCCCTTCCACGGGGTACAGTCCTTCAGGAACAGATTGCTCCAGTGTGGGTTCCCCACAGGGTCACAAGTCCTGCCAGCAAACCTGCTCCAGTGTGGGCTCCTCTCTCCGTGGGGCCACAGGTCCTGCCAGGAGCCTGCTCCAGCGTGGGCTTCCCACAGGGTCACAGCCTCCTTCAGGCATCCACCTGCTCTGGCGAGGGGTCCTCCACGGGCTGCAGGTGGATATCTGCTCCACCGTGGACCTCCGTGGGCTGCAGGGGGACAGCCTGCCTCACCATGGTCTTCACCACGGGCTGCAAGGGAATCTCTGCTCCGGCACCTGGAGCACCTCCTCCCCCTCCTTCTTCACTGACCTGGGTGGCTGCAGAGCTGTTCCTCTGACATAGTCTCACTACTCTCTCCCAGCTGATGTTGCATAGCAGTGTTTTCCCCTTCTTAAATATGTTATCCCTGAGACACTACCACCATCGCTGATGGGCTCAGCCTTGGCCAGCGGCAGGTCCATCTTGGAGCTGGCTGGCATGGGCTCTATCAGACATGGGGGAAGCTTCTGGCACCCTCTCCCAAAAGCCACCCCTGCAGTCCCCCGCTACCCACAACCTTGCCACACAAACCCAATACAATAGCAAACATCCCGGTCATACTTCAAGAGCTAAAACCATTTCCTGGCATTCTCCTAAGCTTTCAGCATATGATTCTTAGGTACACGAAGAGACTCCATAGAAACCTATAGAGGATACCTCACAGCAAGAATGCCTAGAGCAACCTAGAGAGAGGTTTTAGATAGCTATGTCCTGACAACTAAAATTTCAAGCTTTGAAGGAGTATAAATGTGAAGAATAAAAATACTGAACTTCAAATGAATTTTTTCAGTTGTTTTTGAACCATAAGGTCATGCTGTTAATAAATTGTGAATTAAAAAGAAAAATAAATCTTGAAGGCAAGATAATACCTAGACACTACTGCAAGGAGTAAAATCAATAGGAATAGTATGCGAAATATACAGAATTACTACAAAACTGAAATCCATTGCACAAGTGAGCAAAGACAAATTCAAGTATCCCAACTACAGTTTAAAGGGACTGTATTTTTCAGCAAAGCCTTTTTAAAAAAACAGAAGGCACAGGTCTGTTGAAACCAAAGCTACTAGAGTAACATAGCAGACGCTACGTAACGTCCACAAAGGCTTCTCTGGTGCAGGATATATCAGAGGAGAAACACACACCCAGAGTGAACTGTTGCCAAATTACAGTGCAGGAGATGCAAAGTGTAAATCCCTACTACAGTAAATATTTATTTACAGAGACAGGATAAAGCTTCATTCCATAAGAGCAAATAGTTTTACTGAGCAATTTCATTCAGTTTAAAAAAAAAAAGACCGAACCCCCAGTTTTCACGAGATAAACTAAGATACAAATACATACCATATAAACCATGAAAAGCCATCGTTGCTATGTATTTGATCTAAAACACATGAATGTCAGCCTGTGAATAAGACTTTTTTCTATTTCCTCAAATTAAGCACAGATAGCAGATAAGGAAAATTTCCCCAGAGCACACATACAAGCCTAGCTCTGTCTCTCCTTCCTCCAAACTCTTATGCTTGCAACCTAGCGAGCAATGATGCAGACAACAAGGTACATCCTTTAAAAAGCAGGCATACCAGCAGGGGCCTTCTGCAGATTCCAGATGGCAGTAACTGCTGCAGGAAATCCAGGACGCGAAGAGTCAGGGTTTTCCCCTACCTTTCCAAGCATGGCACATAAAAGAAGCAGGAAAGACTAGTTCCAATCATGTTTTCACTGATAAGTTCTTCTCCTCTCACAGTTGCATTTTACTTAAATTTCTCAAGCAGGAAGAGGTGAATTGAAACAATGGAAGCAGAAAACAAATAATTAGTTTTCTGATGTTTCAGTGAAAGACTACTATTTCATGACACCAAATACTCATTTGTATAACTACTCCAGGAATACTCATCTCCTAATGAAGGACCTGTCTAAACTATAACCAAAGCAACACTTTGTGACCAACATGCTTAATATCACTGGACCTTGCTTACCACACATGAATTCACAACACAGGTTTTGTGTCACCATAACTGTGCTCCAGCAGATGGGCCATTTTGCCTAACTATATTCTTATCAATACACTCTGGAAAACCTGAGAAGCTCTCCCATAGTGGGACTGCAGAAGACAGGACAACCAGAGGACAGGGTCACACGGTTGCACTGCCACGCACACAGAAACATACTTTGGGACGGTCTATTGCATGCTGAATTATCAGGAAGTAGAACTAGTCAAACAGGTTACAGTACCTGTATCCTTAGGTGAGGTCTAAAAAAAGGGAAGAGAATAAAGCAGGTGCACACTGGCAGGAAGGGAGCCAAGACTAAGCAAAACAGCACAAGATACTTCTGTTCATTTTTATCCACACGAGTCAACTCAGGACTTTGCTGTGTGAGGACACAAGCCATAAAAGCTAACTGTATCATCTACACACTACAAATTGGTCCTGCTGTAATAGTCAGTCGAGAAAGGTCATACAAACAAATCCAACTGCAGCCTTCTTTCTAAACCTAAGACAGCACCAGAATTCCTGGCCTTCCTTCAGATAAGTGTTTCTCCTGCCATCTATCTTTTTCTCCTTGGTGTGTACCTTCTCCAGCTATTGGCTGCTTCCTCAAAACTCCCATCTCCCCTCCTTAAAGTCATGTTTACCAAGTGTACTCCTGTATTCTTGGGAATCCTTTGCTACTGCCTCCTCAGCTAGTCCCCGCTACTGCTATACTGTTCATCTTTCATCCCATCCCTGCCTTGAGGCATTGCGCCTCTGTTCCCTCAAGACACAGTTTTGCACTGCTGCCTGCCTCTTTCACTCATAACTCCCCAGTCCCTGAACACACTATTCACCTCTAGCCTTGTCTCGCCACATGAAAAATGCTGTACTTTTCACATTTGCGATGACTTCATAAGATAATAGCTGTTTGTTGGTTTCTCCTAAAGTAAGTGTTAATTATCTTGTGTGACACCTAGCAATATAAAATTAAAATCTTAAAATTAAAAGCTTATACCTAGGAGGTTTGAATATTTTCAAACCTGCAAACTGAAATGTAACTGCATTTTTTCCAATTTGCTTGTTAATCTTTCTTAACCACAATTTTATATTCAATAGCATCTCACTCTTTTTGTTTCTGTCCAGTGAAAAACATACCTTGCACAAATGAAATCTGTATGAATCTAACATTATGAGAAAAATTACAGAAATAAAATGTGCAATGCTACATAGAAAAGCATACTACAGGAACATAACCCATTCAAGTGTCTTTCCACACTGCCAAATGCCATGAAGGACAGAAGACTAGTGATAGAAGCCTCACCTTCAACAAAATCCGAAGGGCACTAGGATGCCCTGGCTGGCTGTCCGGCTGTAAGCCTACAAGGATGTTTTAAAATGAACACCTAATTCTAGTTCTTATCATTTCACTTTAGTCACAGTTCTTAAATTAATTTCATCACACAGAAAGACAACCTTCATACCAACTAAGCTTCCTTGGCTTCCAAAGATACCAGGACAGAGAATGACCCATCCAGACCAATGACCGCAAGACTTCCAAGCTTGCAAAATACCACCGTTGGTTCTAAGCTGAAGCCTAACATTATCTAACTATCTACCTATCTATCTATAATATTATGATATGCCTAGAAGAGAATCTGGGATTTTATCATGCCTTTTTTTTTTTTTTTTTTTTACACTTTCCTTGCACTCTCCAAGTGGTTCAGGTGCCAATGAATAATGCTCCAGCTAGCAGATATATAGCTGGGAGACATCTATATCTGAAATTTGTGAGCCAGAAGTTTGGACTTTTTGGTTTTGCCTGATAGAATGAATAAGTGTTTCAACATGGCAATTAGGCGTCACGTTTAATACAGCTTGCTTTATGACGACACAATTAGAAAGAGCCTAGAAAACCCAGAGAGATGCAACTCATGCAAAACACCCAAGAACCATATCCCACCCAGGAGCAACTTTACTCTGCTTCCCTGTAACACTTCTCCTTGACAGGGTCAGTGACAGACGCCATCAAACCATGAAGGAGTCTGTTCTAGTCTCGATAGCCACCACCACAACAGAGGTCTCGGTGGCAGCTGGGGTCCCTGCAGTGCGTAATGATACAAACAGACGAAACTTAAAAATAGAAACTCAGCTTCATACCTTGAAGTTCTCATGAAATAAAGTTTATTATATGGTGGTCAATGCCCTGTCACTTTCCCGACCCACCCCTCCCGACCAGCTAAGGTCAAACCACATGCTCGTTTTTAAAATAAGTGACCAGAAATGCCTGAGCAGCAGCTCACTTCAAGCAGCCTCAGACGCATGCAGGAAAAGGCATTTGGAAACGAGCATCTCGCCAAAGCAAGTCAGATCCGTCGTTTCTTCCGACATCTCCTCTTCCGACAAGCCGCAAATGTAACTCTGCCCGGCCGTGGGCTGGAGCAGAGGGCTGTTAAGTTGGGTACCGCGCGTCGGGCTACGCTCACCTCGGCTGGACGGGCCACCCCCGGCC
>NW_009649308.1:4099227-4113373 GCF_000708025.1 Charadrius vociferus
GACTCGTCCTTCCGCTCCCCGCACACGGCCCCGACCTCGCTCCTGCCAGGCAGGGCCGCAGCGGGCTCCGGCCTCCCCGACGGGCCTCCAGAATGCCTTCACACAGCAGGCCGGGTGAGGTTTTTATGTCCTCTCCACCAGTCGTTCACAGTTTTGGCCCAAAGTTACTCCATTTTCATCCCAGAGGACAGACAAGACATCAACAGGGACTCTGGCTTTTTGTGTTTGTTTTCCTGTCAGCATTAGGCCTTGTGCTGCCGCAGGAGACCGGGGCGCAGAAGAAAAGAACGAGGAAAAACCTGCCCCGGAAGGGAGGGAGCCATGACCAGCACCTCCACCAGCTCCAGCACCCGTCACAGCACCCGCGCATGTCCCCTCCCCAGTCACCGGCCACGCCGGGACCAGAGGAGTGGCCCCACCGCCTGCAGAAGCAGATAGACGGTCAACGTTGCCTATTTACATTTCACATTATAAGAAAAACCAATCTGCCTTATTGTTTCTATCACCCAACACAATTCAGCGCTAATTTAGAGGAGACGTTTTTGGTTGCCTTAACAACAACTTGATTCACGGTCTCAGTATTTTCATTATTTGTCTGCAAGACCTTTGGCATTTGTCCTCAATGACCAGCTCTTCAGATTATTTGCAGACTGACTTTACCAGTTGTTCTGCACTAGAATAAATCAATCTACCCTGTTAAGGAACAGGACAGCAGCTTTCATGGTCGTAGGGACTGCACTTGAGTATCTTTTACAACTGTCTTCTGTTGCTGTCTCCTGATTTAAAGAGCAGTTCTCATAGCCAGATTTTGAAAGAAATCAGGTGCTGGAACTATTCTGCCATGCGTACCTGGCAGCCAAGGATTTTCCAAGACTGTGGGACTACCTCAGGACTTGCTTTCCATGAGCACTGGTCAGCACAGCGTAACTTGCAGCTCCCCATGAAGTCACGATCACATCTCAGTCCGCCCCTTATTGAGCCCCCTCTCTTGCTGTTTCTTCTCCAATCTCTTCACTATGTCCCAAAGAGCTCCAAATCTCTCCTGAAGGCCTTACACTTGATAGCACTCTAATTCCTAAATGGTATCTTCTGGGGCTGACCAATAACACAGATAAAAACCTTCCAGGAGCGGAAGCCTCATTGCCTTCTCCCCTCCAGGGACTTCTCAAGGTCACCATCTTTTCCTGCCTCCGTGTTAGATCCGCTCCTGGTCCTGATACAATCTGCCATGCTGTACAAATGGAGCAAGTTGGACATTGCCATTTCCCAGGAACTTCTCTGCGGTTTGCTGTCCTGTTGGATCCTTCCCTTAGCACTCCCTTTCCAGCATAATTGACCTTCCTAAGATTTTCAAGAATAATGCTTTATTGATTGTGTATCATATGAAAAATTCAGCCCACAGTTGTTTACACTCAGCCTCTACTTTGAGCTCTTTCTAAAAAAAATTATGCACATCATGCTCTAACTATAGGTTGCAAACTTGGCACTTTTGTTTTATCCTGTCTTCCTTTCATCCCTTTCAACAGTCCCAAATGTACTTTGCTACCAAAAATGCTTCTGCCAGCACTGATCTATTTGCGAGCACAGGCACAGTGAGATTTTGCCAAGCACTCACAGAAAGATGTTTAGCAATGTCTGTCCAGTTCCAGCTGCATAAGGAATCGCCTACCCAAAGGCACTAGTGTGAAAGCAGAACCAAGTGCACAAACACATTTGACTCACTGGAAGGCTTCAAAAATGGGTGAATTGCACTGGTAGGAGATTTTTTTCCACCTCTTCCTCCACTCACTCATTGCACCACAGCAAGAGAAGCTGTAGTATTAAAAAGTGTTACCTTTGGGAATGTAGATTTAACTAATACTACTATTCTTTTTACCTGTTTTTATAATAGAGTAGAAAGCAACAAATTTCTGTTGCTTTACCTTTACTAGACAGGGAAAAAAAATTATAAGTCATTAGCTAGCATGTGGTAAACAGATGAAACATTAATGAGACAAGGCAAACAATTCCTAGATATACTAGCACAACGCTCTCCATGCGGCAGTTTCTTCAATCCCCCCACTTGAAGTGACTGAGAGTAACAGACATTAGCGGATTCCTGGAGATTTACCAGCTGAACCAACAGAGTGATTCCTGCATGTATGCTGCTCTTCTAAGAACATTCCCAGAGGGAGTGTTTACCATTTAATTTTCCCCAATTAGCCAAGTCCTTGGGTAGGATATACCTATTAAGGATCTAACACAGGTCTTCTAATTCCGATGCTAATTGTAAGGAGAGATGCCCTTGGCATTTCCGATCCAGAGCTTGGCTTTTGGCATCTCACACATGCTGGACGTGTTAGGACATGTGTTGCTTTCTTATGTAAGATTCAAACTTTGTTAATTGGATAAAAATTTAACAGTAAAATGCTACTACTTGGAAAATACCTTTTGTTTTCCTCTCCCTTCGTTCAAGGTCTTGAATGTCTGGTTTTTTTCCAGTTCCCTCAGGCATTGGATTCTTAACCAAATATTGTTAAGATGCAAGAGTGTGCCTCTTTCAGCTTGGAGGAATTTATTTATAGGCACTTAAATTCTTTCTTAATCAGTGCACAATCATCCTACAGTCTAATCAATGCATTCTACAGCAACAGAGATCCATTTAGCACTGCAGAATTTTTCTTTCACTTTATTAAAGACCTCCTAGAAATGGTAAATTACTTTCCTCAAGTAACCACAGCCAAGATTATATACATAGATAAATAGCTATATAAATAAATTTTGGCTTCACACTGTATAACCAACAGTTGAACAACCAGTGCAGAGAATTACGTACTTGTTAATTCACAGTGGGTGAACACTGCAATTTGGTTTCAAGTTTCCCTTAAAGCCAAAATTAAATTGCCAAAGCCAGTAGATGTTCTTTCATCTGTTCCAAAATGCCAGCCATTACACCCCTGCTGGAGTGGAACTCTATTCAAATCTGCGCAGTAAAACCATCGGTCTAGACCTGGGTGAAAAGGCAGGGCTACCTATGTGGTAAACACAGAATGAAATTGCATTAAATCACGCAGCCAAGGTAGATGTGTGCATTTATTCTGTCCAACTTTTGGGTCATTTGACAAGTGCAGATCTTTCCAGCTACAGCTAAGTCTCTCCATTTTATGGGATGACCCCAACTGCCTTTTTGACTCAAAACTGCTCTATGTTTGCAGCCTCTCATCACAAGTCCTGCTTTCCCAGTTCCCCTTCAAGAGTGTGCAAGTGTTTGAGTGAAGTGTCTAGATCCCTTAAGCAAAAATTTCAGCTATAACTACATTTCTATAGCGACACCTGAAAATTTTTCTCAATATGAGAAAATTGTGTTATTTGGGTTTGAGATAATAATTGCTGTAAAGCCTGGTTTACAAGAAAGCACAGTAATCCAGCACCAGGTGACACGGCTTCCTCTCCTGCAGGGATAAAAAAAAATAAAAATCTTTCCCAGTTCCCCTTCAAGAGCGTGCAAGTGTTTGAGTGAAGTGTCTAGATCAGAGCTTTCCCATGAGAGAGATAAAGGACAGAAGTGAGTAAACACTTAAGAGATGAAGCTGGAGCCTGTTCTGCTTTGTCTTTGGGGGCAGAATAATTGACATGTTAATATTCCCATTGAGTCACACAGACAAGAGTCACACATTTTAGCAACTGTTACTGCTCGTGGGCACATGAATTCTAGCATCTTACATGCAAATATTAGTATACATATAGCAAAACCCAAAATTATTGCGCAGTAACAGCAAGCTTACATTGCATTTCAGGAACAACCCTATCCCCAGGCACATTCCTGTTTGCCTCATGCTTAGAGGAAAGAGTCTATCATGCCATAGTACACATATGTATGTATACATCGCACAGAGCCATTCAAGCTCATACCATCACCAAAAAGACAAAAAAAGTCTGCTGCACAGTGCTTCAAGCAGGGTCAGCTAAAGACAGCTGCTATCCATGGAAACTTGAAAATACAAAGTGAGAGTGAAGCTTTGAGATTTCTTTAACGCAGATAAAACTGTACAATGTTCTTCTCAAAAGGGAAAACCTCTGCAGAATTCAGTGAAATAAGAAAGTGGTTTTTTTCAAAGACAGCAACAGACCCAAGTTTGGTGCCATTGGCTGCATGCATGAAATTTGCACACTTTCATTTTTAAACAAAAGCCCTTGGGTAGCTAATAGTGACGAATAAATCTGCACACACAAGAAGGTGGCAGACTCACAGGTTAACCTGCAAAACCAGAGAAGCATTAAATCCTAGATCTGCCTAGTAGTAGCTCAAATACCATTCAGGTACAAATGCTGCATTTATTCCTTTAACAGTACTTCACATTTGATACACTCATTTTCAGGAAAATTTTTAAGATTCTTGTAAATGCCTTGAACTCTGTCGTGGTTTAACCCCAGCCAGCAACTAGGACCACGCAGCCGCTCGCTAACTTCCCCCACCACCAGTAGGGTAGGGAGAAGAGGGAGAAAAGGAGGGAGGGGAACCTTATGGGTTGAGATAAAGACGGTTTAATAGAACACTAACAGAAGAAGAAAATCATAATGATAATAATGGTAAAAGAAAATGCAAACTAAAGTAATGCAACACAAGTTGCTCTCGCCACCCAATGATCAGTTGCCCAGCCCATCCTGAGCAGC
This sequence comes from Charadrius vociferus, assembly GCF_000708025.1. NCBI lineage: Eukaryota > Metazoa > Chordata > Aves > Charadriiformes > Charadriidae > Charadrius > Charadrius vociferus. The sequence continues at coordinate 4,103,881 of NW_009649308.1, forward strand.
GATTGCCGATCCGTGTCCCCTGGCCAACCCACATTTATATACCGAGCGTGGCATCTATGGTATGGAATATTCCTTTGGCTGGCTTGTCCTGTCTATGCTCCCTCACAGCTTCTATGGGAAGCTGAAGAAGTCCTTTATTTCTTTTATATCACTCTCCATCCATGTCAGAGTAGCACCCTGCATATAATTAGCATTCCTTGTTCCAATTAGTTTGAGCAAGCACTGCTGCTTTTTGGCCTCCCAAAACTCATTCAGTTTTGGGGTTGTGGGACAAGGCAAATTCAGCATGTTTCCTTATAAGAGCTAGTAATCAACATTTAATGTCAGTCAGGGTCATCAAAATATAGTTTTATTTACATTTTCATATTCAAATTCAATACAAATCATGAAATATTTACAATCATTTTAATTCTACTATAGATAAGAAAATGCATTGCTTTTCCCCTCCAGATTCAATAGTACTTTATTGTGGGCTTTAAGACAAATATTCTGCTAACATTAGAAACTAGCCATAGATACAGAGATTAAAAAAAAATAAAGTGCATCTGTAAGATGTCCTTAGTTACCTTCGCTGGGCAAGGCCCTACACTTACTATTGAGGCACCCCGTGATGCTCCTCGACCCCAGTTCAACTCCTCACGGATGGCAGACAACTTCTCCCATCCCCTGTCCTGTTTACAGGCCGTCAGCTCTCCCTGCAGCTTTAGCCCACAGGCAAGACAATGCACAGCGACAGTCCAGCATTTCTCAGGGGCTGGATCATTTTCTGAACAAAACGCAGCAGATCCTTTGGGAAGAATCTATCTTTTCATCTTTGGGTCAGTCTTCCTGAAGTCATCGCAGACTCTCACAGCGCCAGGACTCTGGCATACTGCTGCTAGAGAGGGTTATAACTCCAGAAATCACAGAGGATCTTTCAGACTGTCTAATATTAACAGGTTTGAGAAGTTCCTACAATTGTTCCCTTTACAGTATTGTGCAAGTCAGATTTGGCCTGTCAGCCTGAAGCTCTCTTTTTTTCCCTTTAGGAATGTGTGGTTGGCAGGTTGGAGTTGAGAGGTAGAGTATCAATTTGTTTACTAGAAAGCCAAAGACACTGTGGGCAAAATCCAGTTTGACAGGCAGTAGTTTGTACTTTCTCCTATCAAATTAGTGCACCTGCAAGAAGGATACGCAATCCTCCGATGGTTAACCCCATCTCCAGGGGAGGTGTGCTGGTATCATTCCCAGTATCGTTCCTGGAAAGGGAAAACAATACAAGTCTCGGCAGGAGCCAATTAGTGCACTGAAATGTTAAATATGGTGTTGCTTTAAACTAAACTGTGTCTGGTAAATGAGTATTAGACCAGATCAAAATCAATTTGTTTACAATGAAAATCCACTTGAATTAAAACAATAAACAACAAAAAAAAACCCAAGTCAAAACAATTCCCAGTAGAGACAGCTACAACAAAGAATCTTCTCCGTATTTAAATGACTCAAACACTGAAGAGAAGCTTTGCTGAAGATGGAACTTTTGTTTTAGTGTTAAAATCTGATGTTTTTCTTTATATTTAAGATAGCTTTATCTGAAGAGTGCTAAAACTAAATTCCACATGGGAGATGCAGTTTTAAGAATTGCAAACCATACAGTTATGATTTGAACAAGTCCATTTGATCTCAGCATCGCCAAGGCAATCTGCTTCTGCTACAGTCTTGCCATGTTTGGTGTACACCTGACGGCCGCAGCCTTACGCCGTGTTGCTGGGCACGTTCTTAGGACTTGACTTCACGAACTTGTGTTTCGTCTGCCTCAAAACTTGGGTTGTCAATGTGCGGAAGGACATTCACAGCGGAGGGCTGGGATTCATTGTTTACAAGGTGTGTGTTGTCATCTGTACAGAACAAAACCAAGAACAGACAAGTTACGGAGTGTCATGGGCAAGCTTCACTACCCCAAAGCAAACCACGCTTGCTTTATTTCCACAAGCCCACTGCAAGTGGGCTTTTACCAGCACTTTTCTTGCAGAGTGGGAAATCCAAGGCCACGTTCCAGCTACCACTCTTCTGCTGCTCCTCATTAGTTTGTGAGCCCATTCTTGACAGTACCTGGCATTTCTAGCGGCATCTGCTCGGCTCTGGAGTTCATTTCTCACTAGTGCTGAGCGAGCCAAGGTTGTGAGGCTACAAAATCCAACTGTAAGGAGATCGGCAATTCTCATATAACTTTAGGGCTGCTGAGGACAGGCATCAGGAGCCTCTTCTAGAGATTAGGTTCAGGATAAACTGTGGGACGCAGGTTGATTCAGAGAGGAAGGCCTTCTCCCTACAGACTAACCTTGTTCAGCTGACCTTAGTGTGTGTCCTTGCCACTCAAAGTGAGAATATACAAGGGCTTGAGCCATATAACTAATCCAGCATCGCTTCAGTTGCTTATAGGGATGCAGTTTTGCCTTCTGATGGAAGGTTTATAGGAATCACCTTCTGCTCTGCTGGGGTGCCTACACGGGACACTCCTGTACACATGGCACTCGCCGGAGCAAGATGTCCCACAGCAGGCAGGTGGAAAATCCTGCGCGTTCCTATCAGCTAGGGCTCCTGCAGGAAACCTGTGTGGACACAGCCGGAGCATTGCTTTCACCTCTGAAAGCTTCCCCATTTATTCCTCTTCTCAAGGCCATTCCGCAGTCTAGGGGACAGTTACTTTCATTTGTTTACCTGGAACCTTTCAATTTTTAAAATCAACAGCAACACTGAGCATGTGTTGGCAAAGTTGAGCACTGAAAAGACATTTTCAATTAGTTTGCTCTTGTTCAAAAAGATAAGGTATTTGGAAAAGCTGATAGTCTTTTCCAATTAAAATTCTCTGGAAGTGTTCAAGGATGACTCAGCTTAGCAAAATCTGAAATTCAACTGAAGTATTTGTCATCTCTATTTTGCATCATCTGAGCTAGAACAGGACTGACTCCCCAAAAGTTGTAAGTTAATTAACAACTTAAAGCAGACAAATCTGCTAGCAAAGCAACACTCACTCATCCAAATGAGATCTCCAATGAGACAACCAGATGAGGGACATCTTCAGAAAAAAATCTTTGGCCTTTAAGTAGTAAGCCTCTGATTTTCAACTACTCTTTTCATAGACTTCACTTTAATTCACATTTAGGTTGTATTTCATTTGCAAACAAAGAGCAAGCGTCAGAGCCAAGTGCTAAAACAATGGGGGAGATTAAGATTACCCTGAACAACAAGGTATTAAAGCACTGTGAGATGTTATTAAGGCAACCCCCCCTAATTCACAGCATAAGCAATGAAGTGCAATGCAATCTAGCACAACACATGAAACAGTAGACATACTTTCTGATGGTGCATGTTCCTCCAGCACAGATTCATCTGCTCCTTGTACAGAAGCATATCCAGATGATGCTGTTTCACTACGATTATCCTCTTCATTAACTGTAGAGACATTTGATGTCCTGCTGGATACTGTGGCTTGCACAGACTCAGCCCCCTCTTCTACATCCTCCTTTGTGAAAAAAGAGAAAACAGTTAAGTTACAACTTTGTAGTATCTTTCCAGGAGACCAATGCCTGCAAGGGCTGGAGTCTAGTGAAATTTTACCCAGAAAAAAAAAAAATTCAAAACTGAAAAAAAGCTCTGCTGTTAGCCTCCAGCATCATAGGTGAAAACTAGTTATTGCCTAATTGAGCGGGAAGTTCAAATGCAGCTTCTCCTCTCTTCAGCCAGCTCTTCCCTTTTACTGCCCAGCACTAAGAAAATAGATTCTTCCTTCCACTCAGAGCAGACCTCCCTCCCCCAGGCAAACTCTGGCATACATTTTAGCTGGTGCAAGCCGTGTCAGGCATTGGCAACAGCATCCTCCCCAAGCACTTGCCACAATGAGCAGCTGCACAACACATCAGAAGTTCCTTATGTATCCTAGAAAGACATGTGGCTCCAGGAAAGCCATACATACTAACACATTTGCTTCACAAGGACACCGGGTACTTTGTAACTGAATAGAGGCTGGTTTCAGGGACAGTAGGAGTTGTCAAAGTCTGCCCTAAGCCTTGAGTAACACCCTTAGCTGCAGGCGAAAGAGCTAAGAGCAATTCTTCAGTCACGCATTACAATCAGTTTTGGTTGACATTCAGGCTTTGGATGACACCAACTCAGACCAGGTCAACTGCAGACTTCGCTAAAGGGGACACGGCAATTAGTCCTGTAGCATCTCGCCACTGACAGCACACCACCTGTGCTCTAGAGGCAGCACGGAATAGCTCAGCGTGTGGTTACTACACTGGCGTAATACTGTCAGTGGCCACTAAGAGAGACTACTAGCTTACCTCAACACCCAAAACTTTGAGTATGTCACATTTGCACATCGGGCATGTCCTGTGTTCCAGAAGCCACGGGTCAATACAGTTCTTGTGGAAGAGATGGCTGGTGAAAGAAGGTGACCAAAGAGTTAGGTTTCACACCAGGAAAACTGTTTATGTAGCAGCTATGAGGGCTCATTTAGAAACACTGAGAAGGTATTCATTCTAGAATGGATTACCTTATTTTTGCCTCAAGAGTCAGTTGAAAGTTCTGGATAGTTGATCTCTCAACCTGTAGCTGGTCTATGCTTATTAGTATCTCTAGACAACTTGCTAGAGTTCAGCATTATTATCTTTGCTACATCAGTCTTAAGCTTTTTTTTTAAAATCTATGTACAATACATTCCCAGCTGATAATATAACTAACACAAATATCGACATCTCAGGCTTAGCTTTAAGGTTAACTTCTGTCATGCAGATGCAGGTGACTAAATAGCACGTGTTTCTGTTAAAACTACACAGAAAAATCATCTTGCAGAGTTATGCCCTCCAGATAAACTATACTCCCACACATTAACTTCATCTATGCAGTCACTGTGTATTCCAAGTGGATATTTGACAGGCTGTGTACTCAAGAAAATAAATATAGTTCAGCCATCACAGATGCAAATGCGTGCTTCTGTGAAGACACTCAATTACACAATGCATCTGAATTAGGCCACAGATTTAGGAGGATAACTTGAAATCCTGTAATCTGCCTGTTCCCTCAGCCTGAATGGAAATAGCAAGGCGGAGAGGCACTGCTCAATATTAATCAGCACTCTATTATGAGACAAGTGCAGAGATCACCACATCCAGCACTCGGTATCCTACGCCCCATTATGATACCAGGATTCTCCAATTCAGCCCACATAACCAGCACCTCCTTCCAGCTGCACCAACGTCATGTCTAGAGTACAGCCTGAAACTTCCTTGATGCATGACTATTTTAAGTACTTGGACTTAATACTGGTCTTGTGTACCTCTGCTGCTATAAATGCCTTCAGTTTGACTATCTGGACAAGAATGCCTTCTACAAATACACACGCCCCAGATACTTAGATACCACCGATATGACTCACAGGAGCATTCGATTGCTTGTTTCTTGCATGGATATAGTTAAATGCTTTCAACAAGTAGGGTCTCAGTGCTGAGGTGAACCACCAACATCAAGTATGTTCTTGCAGTAAATACCAGTTTAACTCATGTGAGAGAGAATTTTAATATGGTTGATACTGGCAGAGATCACCACTGGGGAAGACTCAAGTAAATGCAGTCATCTTAAGCTAGTGCCTTAGAGCTACGTTTGGGCCAAAGAGGAATGAAACATCACAAATGTATGTAAAAGCAGTCTCAGAGCAAAGCATAATGCAGTACATTTGTATATAAAGAATACATTCAAAAGAAGTTACTCCCATCTTAACCCAATAAGTCACGCTTTGTTTGCGAGTTCGTATCAAGATTAGCAGGGTTTATAACAAAATAATGAGGTCAGGTTTCCTATCAGCCAAAAGCATCTAGAACCTGCCTAAATGCTTCTGCACTCATGGGACTTACTTCAGTATTAAACAGGACTACCCATGAGCATAAACCTGAAAAGACAACTGAAAAAATCACTAACACGCGTGCCTGAAAGCTTATTCAGTTTTGTTTCTTCCTAAACCATTAACCATTAGATCAAGGAAGTTTGTTGATAACACCTTAACAGGCCAACTTCTTGATATCAAAACGGCTTAGAAGCCCGACTGCTTGGGAGCAAAGAAAGCTTTTGCAAAACTGTAACCTGGTGCAAAAGTAACCCCAGGTCAGATGTGATAGTGTTTGACAAATAAAGCTGCTCAGCACACAACAGCAGCTACAGTTTTTTTTCTATTCTTCAGAATTTGATTTTTCCTACGTCAAAATTTTTCCAAGTGCTTTTTTGTAACAAACCCCCAAGGGTTACAAAACCTCCTCCCATACAAAATCCGTGCAGTTCACATTGCAGCCCTCTGATTTTAGCAGCTTTGCCAGAGCAGTCCCATCCAGCAAGCACAGGGGAAGTCCCACAGAACAAGTTTCCTTAAGCCCTGAAAAGGCTTCATCGCTCATTTTAGGAGCAATCAAATTAAAGTTATAGTGCTACAATACTGGGCTCCCACAGAAGCACAGCAATGGGATACTACAGTAGAGAATTCTAGAAAAATAAACTGCTATAGCACTATTTTGGTCTCCATTTTAGATGATGCATACAAAAATAGAAATGCTTCCTTCTAAAACAACAAGGTTAGCATGGTTTAACAAGTTTAGGGGGAGCAGGATCCTCTTAGTAACCAGTAAACTATGTGATGAGAAATGGGCATAGTTTTGCCAGTTATCTGCAATTTAGAGGTAACATTCTTATACACCAGCAAAGGAAGAAATCTTTGAAAAAGCCTTGGCATGCCCTGGAGAGGCACTGTGTTCTGCCAAGTTATACTTGTCAATCCGTTCACAGGGGAAGTTATGAGCACAGGCCATCGGGGCACACTACAAGTGTGTATTTACACAGTTCCTGTTGTTCAAAACACTGTTTAACAGAGATTCGAGAATTCTTGCTGTGCAACAGCTCGATTAAAGTTTGATCAGCTTTGTTAACATAGCAGAAGGAACAAGTGGTAGGAGGCACGCTTCCAGATTTTGGATTAAGGGGCAGTTTGGAAGACAACTTACTTGCAAGTCAGAATACGCACTACCTCGTTCGGTTTGTACAGCTCAATGCACACAACACAGCTGTCTCCATCAGGACCAGTTTCCTAGAGCAGGGAAATGAATTTACAGCATTAACAAACTTTGAAAATTTCCTTTGAACTACAGTCGGATTTAGTGCAGACAAAGCTGAAGTCATCCAAGATAGCTCCCCTATATAATCTTATATAAACACATCGTGTGAATTACTCATAGTCAAGCTGACACTTTAACGGAAGCGTTTTTAGAAGTTTAGAAGTCCAGCTGCAAACCATCATTGGACTGAGGCACTACTGTAGAGGTTTAGAAACAGCTACCTCTGGTTTTAGTTACAAAAAGAATAGCTACAGAAGCTGATTAGATATACTAATTTACATTTAAGCATCCACACTGGCAAATTTGGACCTCTCACCTCAGCAAGACTACAAGCAAGCAGCTAAAAATATGATCTGATTTATGAGAACGTACAAATTGGAAAGTCTTTCACCCCAGTAAAGGACCTTGTCTGAAAAAGGGACCATCTCCACCAGAGACAGTTACAGGCTCAGAGACTTCTGCATCCTGCTCCAGTGCTATGGACCAGTCTCCGGGCGCTGTGCAGGGGGCGTGCCGTAACCCTCGGGAAATTCTAGCATCAGTCATACCTTGTCCCCTTGCTTCAGGGTGCGGAGCTGTAACTGCTCAATGGCCTTCTTAGCCCTGGCCTTCAGTTGTCGCTGTAACAGAAAGCGGTCCTCGTTAAACACAATCATTTTTCCCTTAAGTGGTGGTTACTATTGCTTACCATGGTGCTTACTGCAAGCAGGCACCAGTTTTATTACCCAGGTGTTATCAAAACAAGCCAAGTAAGCATGACCACGCTATTTAGAGACAACACCAGACAGTTTCAGGACATACTGACGGGGTTATTGACTCTGGATGACACACCAACAAGACATTTGCATATGCTTTGTTTCTACCTAACCTTTTCACAAAGCCCTGGAATTTCAAGGGTTTCTTCTTTGAAGAGATGCAAGGTAATACCTTGATCAGATTAGACCCAGCCAAAACAAACAGCAGCCTTCAAATTGACTTAGTACAGAAGACTGAACATCGAGTCCTACAATCAATAATTTTAACTGCTCGCTTTATGACAGCTTCCTGGCACAAACTCACATCCTGATGAAAGGTGAGATTCTTTACCAGTCAGCCCAGTTCCCACCAATGCACCCTGAACCAGTCCTCTGCCACGACTGCCTGACAGAGCGCACACGCAGCCCAGGAGCCTCCTAGCACCGACCGCTCCTCGCAAGTGGAAGAATGCAGTTTTATCTCAATATTGGTTCAAAGTAACATGCACAAAGGAAGAAAAAAAAAAATAAAATCTCAGAGCTATTTCTCCCTCTCCCCGTGACAGAAGGCATGAAACAAATCAAACGACTAGCCCCAGGTGGATTACAAGGCAGCTTTAATGAAAGCAGAGGAGGAAGCATTCCCCTTCGCGCAGTAATTTGTGTGCTGCTATCAGGACAGCAGGGCAGAGAGGAGCGGAGGGCAGCAGCCCAGCTTGCCTGGCAACTGTTGCTCTCCAGCTGTCACTGCAAAGCATTTAATTAGCAGAGGAGCCAACATCTCTGTTTAAAGGTCACAGGTTGGTGCTGTTCCACCACCGCCAAGAGTATGACTGTCCTCTCCCTCCCTGCTGCACTGACTGCCTCGGGGCACGGAGGTGCATCAGCTCTGGCAGTGCCATCCCAACACGGGCACCTATTTTAGGGACAGAATGGACTCAAGTTTTGTAGCTAACCAAAAATCCTCTTCCCAATTCAGCTGCTCAGCGCAGGAACCCCGCACTGTTAGTGTTCCAGCATTACTTGCCCTTATGCATTTGAGTCCAGTTACAAGAATCTTTTCTGGGATGAAGGTGCAGTGCTGGTGGCACAAGTACGGAAGGAACCAGCATGTGGAGAGCTGCTGCTGCCACCGAACAAGCTCGGGGAGAATTGGTAATTCAAGTCTGTATAAGATTCCCTGGGCTGAAGCAGTTAATGTCAAACAAGTTGATTTATATGGTCTGCTGAGACCCTGCCAGACAGTTTTGGTGCAAAATGACCTATTTGTGTATCGGTGTTGTTTTGGGATCCCAAAATATAGGATCAATATGCACGCTTTTAGGAGTTTAATAGTTGATAGGTATTAATAACTACCAAGAGATACATGCAGTCCAAAGGTAAAAGGACGCAAGCAGGTTCTCAGGTATATTTTTTAGGAACAAGAACTAGTCAAGTTTTCTTTGAAGCTTGTAAAGTTCTTCTGCTGAAGACAATGTGTTTCTGTCCATCACTTAAGGTCAACTTTAGAACGATGTTCCCCTTGTCAGTGTTTCAGACTGAAGCCACCGAGAAGCAGCCACATACTTATCTCAGTAAACAATGAGGCCCCCAAAAGTTTCAGCAGCAAACACGGCAACATCA
>NW_009649308.1:4113535-4132892 GCF_000708025.1 Charadrius vociferus
CAGGAATGCAGCAATATTAGTACTACTCATATGCAGCCAGAACTATCTGTCACTGCTACTTGTTATTAATTGAAAACTAAACTTTCTAGGAATGTACTCCCTCATCAGTATCTGATCTACACATCTCATGTCAGGCCAAGCATATTAGACAGGACCCAACTGGCTGTATCGTTAATAATTTACTGAAACAATATTTTAAGTTTTGCCTGGGCACAAGTTTAATTGCTCTTTGTGAATTGCACCAATGGCAAAGTCACCTTTAACATTGATTTTTGGTAAGTACAGCAGAACACCCCTCCGGGGGGATGGAGAAAGGTTGCAAGAGGAAGCTTTTTATTGAATAGCCTACCAGGACATCCAGGATACTCAAGCTTGGAATGTCAAAGCATTTTGTGAAGCCAAGGTTTTCAAGCAAACATTAAATGTTAATGATGTTAAAAGTCTAAAACCCAACAACTCTGTAAAAAATAGCTAAGTTGAGGCAGGGAAAAAAGGAATCAAGATGTTACAAAACAGGTCAGGTCCCAGTTCCTATCCAGGCTCCGTCATGTTGAGGTAGAGAGGTACCTAGCCAGGAGAATTAGGTTTGCTGTTGCTTAGTCCTCAGTTTTCCCTAATCCAACATGGCTGATTTCATCTCCAACCCCTTGTGCCTACGGGTGCCAGGCACCCCGTGAGCATGGTCATGGCAATGCAGACTGGCAAGCTCTAAGGAGGTCAGGAGCTCCTGCTTTTCTCCTGTAAGCTAAGGAAGTTCCTTCCCCACAGGGAGCTACTGCCATGAAAACAGTTCTGGATTGTGGAAAGTTGAGCAACTCACCTCCTCCAGAGCCATTAGTTAGGTAATTTCTCAGCTGCAACATCTAATCTTTATGAAATCAATGGAAGTGAAGACTTGAGCTTAAATTAGAAACCAGGCCAAAGATAACATCATTGGCTATTTTGCATTAAGAAAGGTTAATACATTGAGGAACCGAAATTGCCAGTACTCTGCTGACTGGAAAGTTAGCAAGTCACCTACCACACTTGCCTTGTTTTTCCACCTTCTTGCTCACAGACCTCATGGTGCAGTCAAAGATCGCAGAGGTGGGGACTTGAATTTCAAGCCCAGAAGAAAATAGGCATTCAGATAAGAACTAGGAGGTTATAAACAGTTTAGCTAGCTGGCTCATGAGGAAAAAGCTGCTCTATTTTAACTCACAGTTAGGACAGATGTGCTATTAAACTCATGTTTTCACCTGGACCACAAGACAACATGACTGGCTCTTTTCAGTAATCGCTCAACTTTTTAAAGAAACCCTTTGCGCAGTTTTACATTACTGACTTGTATGCAATTCCTGCTCAAGCTGAGTGAGAGACAGCTGCTGCCGTCAAGACAAGTCTGCAGAGGAGAACTTATTTAAAACATAGGCTGTATGTGATCAAGCCATCCAGGAGAAGTGCCTTCACCAGAAGCAGCAAGCAGTCACACCAAGAAGTACAGAAACTGTATTGGTAAACAGTGAAGTTCAAAGGTACTCAACAGCCTGACTGTCTATAAAACAAGAGATTGCTTCAGAAAGCACTGAAGTCTGAAGATTTTTCTCAAGTCAAAAGAAAAGAAAAACCTATTGCCAGTATGGTAATACCTGGAAGCAATCCAATTCAAGCAGGGGTTTCTACTAGTCCCAAGCATGAATGAAACCTATTAGCCAGGCTCTTGTTTCCAGGAAGCCTTTGCAAAAGAGACAAAGCATCTAGAAAACATTCTCCCCTCTTTCTGTTCTACCCCTCAGCTTCATTGCCCTTTTCAGTCCAGGGCGAGAGCTCTTCTGGGGCTATGGCTCAGTCCACAAGAACAAGCCAAATATTCAAGAACTTGACCATAGGAGAGACAAGCTGCAGAGCATCATTATCACATAGCGCAATTAGCTCTGTAGAGGAATTCAAAAAGTGTTCACTTTGGTTCAAGTGGTAGACTGACACTTGAAAAGACTCCTCACACAACAGCAATATAATCCCACAGGAAAGGTCAAGAAAGCAGACAGGTATGTCGCAGAATAGTAACACCGGGTAAAGGGATGCATTCAGAACAGCAGTTCACTTCTGAAAGTGAAAAATTTTAATAGCTATCAACACACTTCACTGCTTCCTAAAGGCACCTCCCAAAAGAATGTATAACCCTTCAACATCTGTGCAATAAAGGAGACAAAACACACTCCTTTACTCCACCAAGTAACAGGCTGAACTCCAGGCAACCCAAGTTACCAAAGGGCTGAACAATGACAGGAAAGCTCCCCATCTAGCATGCGAGCTGGTAAGTTGTTGGACTTCGGATATACACTGAAAATCCAATCAGCTAGCTACCAGGGAATACTGTAGCATCACCTGTAAGTAGTTCACCTTCACTAACAAGAGCTTTCTTGTTATTCTTCACTTATCTAATCGTTGTGAGGTCAGTTTTTAAATGCCATGGTATAAAAGCAATTGAAAACAATTCTGGATTGTCTTGAGTTTCATTTTTACAAAACAGTACTTTTTTACCCCCTGATAGCAGAGACGCTTTCTTCTATTCTTATACTTTATAAAGCACTTTTTAAGGCTCCTTAATTTCAGTTCAGCTGAAATCATGTGGAACTGGCATGTCATTTATCAACGTTATTTTTCAGTCTACAGTAAACTCCTTGTGCATACAGAACCCAAGATAGAAATAGTTTGTGAAGGTGCTAGCCAAGCAGACTGGATTTTCCCAGTACCATCTACTACCGAGGCATTAATAACATTTGTAGCTTGTTGAAAGCCTGATAGCTCAGAATAGAGCTGGACTTCCACAACTGCTCTGTTAAACAACTTCAAAGGAGGAAAAAAATTTCATGTGATTTGATAAACAATGTCTTTTGCAAACCAGCTTCTAAGGTGCCCAGTTTTTCCTGCCCAGGGTTGTTTGGTGTTGAGCAGAGTTCTCATACTAGGGTAGATGGCAGGGAATGAAAGAGAGGATTCACCAGCAGGAGACTGTGTGCATCTCTGTCCACACGTGCCAGCAAGAAGGCAGCATAGGTTAGAGCTCCACACCATCCCTCATGAAAGGTACTACAGAGACAGCTCCATTTGACATCCAGGAGTAGCAATGATACATCCCACTGGCAGATGACAACTTCCAATATTGCTCTTTCAACTATTCCCTTATTGTATCCTTATTCCCTTATTGTATCCTCCCCCCACTTCCAGGTGTGAGGTAACACCAGAACATGTCCTTAGAGGAGGCCTAGCCCAGAAGTTGTGGCAGACACAGCTTAGACGAGGCACAAATACCATTTCAGCTCACTGTTAGATCTCTAGGCTCAGTAAGGATACAGCCAGCTGACCGTCATCCGCAACAGCATTTCACAACACAAACTGGACTGAGATAGGTTTGTGATTACTAGAGAGAACCCAGCATTCAACTCTGGCCAATATTTGAAGCCACTCTTCAGCTCTGGGCATACTTCTGTCATTCACCCTAGCTAGTCTCTCTGCCACGAACAACAATGGTTCTGCATGTCAACATTCTAGAGAAGCCAGTCCTAAAATGTTAGGGAAGCCTGAAACTGAATTTCAATACCTGAGTTCAACTTCAAGCTTTATCAGCTTATTTCAGAAAGATCCTGCTCGAGGGGCCTGAAATCTCCAGGACAGCAGAGAAGCTCAGTAGGGCAGGTCTTCTGCAGTGGCTGTCACTCATTTAACCATCTCACCACTGATCCAGAGAGAATTCACATACTCCAAGCCCAGCTGGAGCGAGATGCTGGTGCTATTGCTGTCTGTAAGAGAGGACTAACAACTCTTCTCTCAGGTAGCTCCCGCAAGAAGCACTGCAAATACCAACCATCTCCTCCTTTGCAACACAGCCGTAAGGGCAAGGCTGAAGTGAGTACTCACATCAGCACCACTCAGACCCTGTTCCTCCTGCTGCCCATCACCTTTAACAGACGTCATGCCAGACTTTATTCTCACTTTTAAGGCTTTTACATAAGCCCTGAAGTAGCAGGTATAAGGTGGGTCTGATCAGAGTGAAGACAAAGCTATGAGCATAGTCCCATCAGCCGATCAAATTATTGCACAGAAGAGAGTTACTTGGAAACTTAACTAATTAGCAACTCCCTTCCTGGGCTTTAAAAAGAACACAAATTTAACAGTTCTATTTTTCAACTCCTAATTGAGGCTGTCACTGCAATTCTCCGGAAGCTTTCAATCAGAAGCAGCTTTCAACAAGCAGCAGTTGCCTCACTTGCGGTCTACAGAACGGCAGAGTCACGCACTGCTCCGCAGACATGTTTGCGGTCGTGTCTCACATTACAGCTACCGCACAGGCAGCGCTACGTGGGAAGTGTGAGGGTCAGCTAAAAGCAGTTTAGCGCTCTCACCGCCTCCAAGACATCAGCGTTATGGCTGCACTGCAGTTCAGGGAGTAAAAATTTGTAGGAGACAAAGTTAACCAAACCTGATGAGTTGCTTTCTCCAGACAGTTTACTTTTTGCTGTCTTTTTGGAAGGTTTTAAGCTGTTTCAAGATATACCTCAGCATTTTAAAGACCACGCTCCTTCCTGGGGAATGAACAAATTCAGTAATTTTGGTGCTCAACCAGTATTTTGCCTTCAAGATCCACAGCATAGAGGCTCAGGGGTATTAAAAAAGTAACAGCACACACAAACTCACCTGATTCCTGGACTGGGCCCTTGCGATCCTGAGTCTCCGAGCAGAATAAAAAATGAAGTAGCCCATGGTTGCTGCTGTGACAATGAAAAACGACACCGAGATGAAGAAGATGGAGTATTGATTCATCCAAGGGCCGTGCTTTTTCCCCACTTCAATGACCATAGTCACTTTCATGCCACTCTCAATCCGGTGTAAGATCTCCATGCCTTTCAGGTTGCCAATCATGATTGCAACAATGCTTTCAGCACCTGCAAAGGAGAAGGAGAATCCACGCTCAGTTCCCAGGTCTTGTGTAAGAGTCACTGTCTCAGATGTTCCAGGTCAAGTGCTAAAGAACAGACCGAGAAGTTTCTAACTAGCATTTGCAGATTCAGCCTGAGCTGATGGAATAAGTATCATCTCCATGTGCTCGTTCAGCTGAAAGGTATGTCCGATTACCAGTGAGCTGCATGAGCAAACCATATTTAGAACTCATTCCTCTCCATAGCACTCCTTGCTCTCATACAGGACACACATTGTCATTATTTTAGACTCAACACTTTGGAGATTTACATTTTAACAAGCCTTTGAACTACATGAAGTTAAAAATAAATCCTATCCAGAGTGAGGTCGCTAGGGACTGTGGTATCTCCAGAGCTCAGCGATGCCAGGGACACAGCTGGTGACTTAGGGACCCTTCCTGTAACGGGTTCAACTCCTTCCCGGTTCCGCTGCTACTTCTTAACACCTCTTTTCTAAATTTGGCAGTGCTGCTGAGTACTTCCCAGACACTGAGCAATCAAAGCCATAGATCAGCCTTTGCTTCTGTATTTTCAGAAGCAATTAAGAAACATTTGAGTGAAATTTGGTTGTGAGCTATAACTGCTACGGGTTTCTAATGCAAATTCATAAGGAAGCAAATACTGAGGTGTGCTCAGCTTTTGAACAGTTGGTGGCAGGTGGCAAACTCCATCCAGATTTTAACAACAGATTTCGTTTACTCAGTTGAACATCATGACAAGCCATGAGAGGAACCAAGGGCTTTATGGTAGGAAGAAATTTCAAGCAACTCCGGTCACCAAGTACAGACCAGAACAAAGCTGCTTTCATTTTGGTGACAAGCAAGTTCTTGAGGACACTTGATACTATTTGCAGGAACTTAAGTCCTGCTGTCCCAATATAACAGAGAGCCTTTTAAGAGAGAAAAAAAAAAAGGGGGGGGGGAGAGGGGGAAGGGAGATGAGTAAATTGTCACTGGCCTGTTTCTAAACTAAACACAAGAAATGTGGATTCGAAGACTAGCCGGGCAGGAGTCTCACTGCATTAAACCATCAGCTGCACAACATTCATAATAGATATTGCATGGTGAAAGAATAAAGGCTGTTACACAAGTGCTATTTTTAGCTAACCTCCCAGCCAAGGAGGAGACAAATTTTTCCCTCCATTAAGGGAAACCTTACCCAAGTTCCAGCTATCAAAAAAACCTAGAATTGGTGTTAAACCAAAGGCTCTCATTTGAGAAAGCGCTTACCAGTTTTCCAGCCTGTTCACATAATGCCTTTGATCCAACATGGCTAAGCATGATGTCTAGCAACTCTCCTCAGTGTGACTAAACTCATCTTTTATTCAGAAAGCTCCTTGTAATGAGAAGTACATCACACAGAGAAGAAAAAAAACCCACGGCAGCCAGACTGCAAGTACTGTCCTTTATGATGACCCAGGGCTTATACGTCAGTTACAAAATAAGCTGGAGTCAGGTGTTAGGAGCAAGTAAAAAAAATTAAGCATGGGTCAAGTCAGAAGCTGCGACTTACTTTCATAAGCATGGAAGAAACTGTGGAAGAACAGGCTGTGACAACAGGAAAATAGCAAGCCTGCCAAAAAAAGCAAAAAAGCTTGTTCTGCCTTATTCCCCATTGCTTCTGCATGTCTCACTAGTCAAATATAGCTTGTGATTATGCGCAATACAAGATGTAGTATAGGGATTCCTGTTAATGAAATGTCACCATCAGCCTGCAAAACCACTTCAGCTACTAAACCATCAGTTGTGAACAAGTATTACCCTTTCAGGAAAAAAAGAAATCTTCCATTTAAGTTCCAGACTAATCAGTTCACCAGGATGTCATTAGATGACAGTTTCAAGTCTATTCCTGAGACTTTTTGCCCCCAAAGCTTTCTCTCATAACTCCAGCTCTGCTTTAAATAAACACACACAAGTGGTCAGCTGGTAGATGTGACACTGGAGCAGCAAGCGCAGAAGTGAGAGTGTTCATTTCCCTCGGGACCTGCACTATTCCCCCCCAGAGCGAACCCCCACTGACATACACCAGCATCCATTTGCAGTGTGTTGCAATGCAAACTCTTAGCACCAACAATTAATTTCTACAGGCAATTACAGGTGAGCTAATCTGACATCACATGAAGTTAGCCAAATGCACTCTGCCAAGAACAGGGGAAAGGAGTCCAGAAACTGCATCTAATTTCTGGCCATCAGCAGCACAGGAGTTCAGTCCCTTCAGATGCTCCTTTTAGACAGGGACCAAATGAGGCTCTGGCAGCATCATGGCCTGGCATGGGGGCATCACCCTCACCTGGCAGAAGACAAGGCCTCCTTTGCCTGCCAAGAGGAGATTCAATGACGCCCTGCTAGCCTGAAGCTAAGACAGAAGCCCAGAATTCACGTTTAGGACTACTGCTGTGCTTCTAGAATAAAACCAGCAACGGTCACCCCCACCCTGAGCTGCTAGGTGGGTCCCACCATGACAGGTACTGAAACATGGCACTGGGGCCAGGACACCACCCACCTGGACAGGGGCTTCTGACAGTGCTTGGGCATCCTAATGGAAGCGAGCTATTTGAGGGGACACCTGCAGATGTGTCTCAAGCATAGCAGCTGTCCTGAACTGCCAGCTGTCCTCTCCCTGCCCAGACTCCAGCAAAGCAAGAGGACGGTCAATTAGTTGTGCATGGCAAAAGCCTCACAGAAATGCAAGTTCTTTACCTAACCGTCAGCTTTTAAGGGACATTAGAAGGTGAGATTTAGCTGCTGCCTGTTTAGCTAATAACGAGCTCATTGCTAAACACAAGCAAGACCTGTTGAGTTAAACATTTCCCAGCCTCTCTCCTCTCCCATCCCCCTTGAAATTGGGGAGAGAAAGTCATTCCAGTCTTTAGACAAATACAGCCTGCCTCCACAGATGCGGAGTTTAGATGCGTGCAAGCCATAAGGCAGCACGCTGGTCAAAATCTGAAGGATGCTGTTTTGCAGCTATGACTTGGCACAGATGAGGCACAAGAACTTAAAGGGTTTGTTGGGGCAGGGAAGAGCTGGGACACAAGCACATTTGGCACACGAGGAGAGTACCTGTGACCGGGATCAAAGTTTTACCTTCCTGTATCAGGTTTACTTAGATGCAGAGTGGAGTTGCATGTATTTATACCAAGATAAATACCTATATTAAACTCTGCCCTGCAAATATTTCACTTATTCTGCCATTACACACCTGCTCCCTGTAAACATGACATTACATGTTTGGCAATTCAGCAGAGAAATGCAACCTGCAAGAGGTGCACAGAACTGGGAGCATTAACTTTTGCACAGTAAACACCCACCTTTTCTCATTCATTAAGGAGATTATTGTAATCTAGTTCTACTCTTGTGTGTGCTACACGTGACTCTACTCTGAACCAAGCAAATTGTAGGTCCTGGAGAACAGTCACCCCACAATATTTAGCAGACTGCAATGTACCCTAATCAATGTCTTAATGGCAGTCATTTTTAGAGAAAAATCACAATCCGTTCATGCATTAAAACACAGCAATGCAAGGATTAGGTCTTGGGGCCAACCAAATCCCCTGCTTCAAAACAAGGTATGGCAAAGCACTGCTTCTCTGATTCAGATTAAGTACACACAATGTACAGGATAACCAAAACTTTAGTCATTGCATATGACTAAGTCTCAGAGAAGCGGCCCCCTATGTGCCATTGCTCGGTATGGTGGGACTCCATGGCATACCTCAAGGCAACACTTGCATTGGAGATCCATGCTAGAGCACAGCGTTGGTGCCTCCAGTCTCCGTACCTTCCCCAGCCACCATCATAAACCCTCTCCCCGCAGAAGCAGCTCGGAAGAGTTGTCACAGCGTGTTCAGGGTGAACAAAGCTGCAAGCCGATTCCCACAGGAGGTGGGATTTTCAGACTTGCCTCATTTTTTTTTTTCCCTTCCTCCCCCATGCAAGTGAAGGAATGAGAAGCCCTAGCAGCTTCGAGGAACCACCTCCTTCCCAGGTGTATTACAAGTACAATTACAACTTCTACAAACACTACAAGCAGGTTTTTCTGGGGGTTACAGTGAAAATTCCTTTTTTTTTAATAAAAAGGGAACTGGTTTTCCACAGATATTAGTTATTAATATTCAGTAATGAGCATTCCTTGCTCACTTCTCTGTTGGCACCTGTTGAAGTTTTCCACCCTTTCAGGTAGTTGTAGTACAGCCCCCAGGTGGTCTGGAATTCACCAAGTGTCAAGGAGATTCAGAGGTTAAGGAGTACACCAGGTTTTGCAGTAATCAGAAGCTACATGTGAAGGCTTTCAGCCCAGCCCCAAAAACTCATTACCGTTAAAGCCTTCCTATAATACAGAAAGAGAAAATACAACTTTACAAGGGAGCTACACCAGCATTCCAGGTGGAATAAATACAGCAGACTAAGATTTAAAAGCCCAGGCACTAGAGCCGCAGCATGTGGACTTAGAGGAAAGTTGTGCCCACAAGACTCTGCAGCGGTGACCCTGAGCTCGCTCGTGGTCTCAACTTGAAATCTGTGCTTCTGGGGAGCAGGGGATGGCCCCAGCAGCCTTCCAAGAGCACAGCTGCTAGCTATATGTGTAAACATACAGCCAGATTTCCTCACCTGGGATGAAAGTTGAATACTACCTTAACCATAGTTAAGATTAATCCCTCGAGTCCTCCATCTCCAGCCTTGCACTGAGCCACTCACTGCACGAGAACGTCAGAACCAGCACAGGGCACTGCCTACGCTTCACCCGTTCACAGCAACCGTCCCTTCCGAGACAGCTTTCGTAAGCAAATCTTTCCCCGAGGAGAGCAGGGTGTTGCTATAGCAGTGTGTTTTCCAGGGTAAAATCCTGCCTCCTGGACGCTCCGGTGCAGGTTCCTACAAGCTGAAGCCACTCCACGCACAACAGCCAGCCCGAGAGGAGGAAAGGGGCCTTTCTGTGCATGCTGCTCCTCCTCAGAGCTCCAACCAGTCAAACCCCACTCTTGCACTTTCAGATTTTTGCCTTTTCTTCCAGATTTTAGGGGAAAAAAAAAAAAAAAGGAAGCTTTGCCCCTGTGTTAATCTTAATGTAACTTGTGCATTTAATAAAACTGAAGCACAACCTGGAAAGGAGAGGAAAGAGAACACCTCCAGTAATTTATCTCTCTGCTGCATTAGCAAAAACCCCCCTCAAGTTATGAAGGCCATATATAAGTCCCCCAGCTAATTAACTGCTAGAAAAAAGAAAGTTTAGTTTTAAGGAAACCTTTCTCAGTGTTTGAGTTTAAGGAATCTTTATCGTAATACCACGTTTATCACTTGAGTTTCATAACCAAGAAAACTGAACTGGCTCAGCCCGCTAACCACAACACCGGCTTTACCATCGTACGCTCTTTCTGGTGCAGCCCATTTCAAGGTCTAATATACTAGTACCTGACAGAAAACATCATGTGCCTTCAAAGTGTAACCAAAATGCAGTTGTGAAACTTGCCATCTCTGCACGCCTTCCCCTCCTCTACCACCGACTTCTACACCCCACCTAACACCACAGAGAACATTAATTCAGCCTAAGAGAAATACTAAACATTCTCGGTGCAATACTCTGAGGTGACACTGACAAATACCCTGTATGTTTTTCCGACTCTTGTGAGGCCCTGGCAAGGCTTTTTGCAGTGAATAATTAACTTCCAGCTGTTTGACAGCTTTGCATGTCATGGAAGCCAACTCAAGAACTCCAGCTCCAAGCCAGCTCCTCTAGCCTCGTTTAACATTGGTTTCTCAGCTTTTACAGACATTGGAACTGTTTTGCATTGTTTAAACTTGCTTTAAACCCACCAAATTCAGCTTCAGTTAAGTTACAAAAGACCCCTTCATTCCAGTTTAAAGGCCTCAGTGTAACCTGAGGCAAATTCTAATCAATCTTTATTTTCTCAGATAGCAAAAGCCAAACCC
Organism: Charadrius vociferus; assembly: GCF_000708025.1. Lineage (NCBI taxonomy): Eukaryota > Metazoa > Chordata > Aves > Charadriiformes > Charadriidae > Charadrius > Charadrius vociferus. The sequence continues at coordinate 4,124,424 of NW_009649308.1, forward strand.
CTCTAATCTCTCTATTAGCGTTTGCCAAGAACGGGCTGTAAAACAGCATGATGGGACCCCTTCCCCTCTGGGAGCAGATCTAGGTACAAGAGTTTGGTGAATGCCTTTGAGGAAGGCAATCGTTTTTTAAGCATTTTTAAGAAAGAAGGTATAGAACATGGTAAGTGGGCAAGTTATTTCAGAGCAAGGAAAAAGCCAGCATGCCGCACACAAGCTCCAACATTTCAGATTTGGTAATTCCCCCCCCCCTTCTGCAAGTCCAAAGCTTTGTGTCATCTTTAAGCAGAGTGAAGTTAAGCAGCCAGAGTTTCGCCAGTATTATTTCACTTTGTCCAGAGAGCACCTTGTGCAACCAACGCACCCGCCACGGCACAGCCCGGCTTCCTCGCCCCAGGAACCGGCATAGCCCTCCCCGCGGCTTCCCCAAGGCCTCTCTCGGGGAGACTCGCCGACAGCCCTTGGTCTTGGTGGTATCAGCAATCCATTTCAAGAATATTTTAACCTAATACCCAACTGACACTAAGTTTTCCTTAGGATTCAACTGGGGTTTTAATATTGAAGAGAAACAGTTTCACCGAAGTCACTGGAAGGGGAAGCAAAGGGAACAGTACAGTAATTCCATCTGAAAGTTAAACATTATCTTTCCCCGTGTAGAAGAGGTTTCCTGACAGCCTAGCCATGGCTACCTCATTGGAAGTTGTTTAATATCACAGTGGCATAGTGAGTCCAGATAAACTAAGAAATTTATTTTTTCAAAAAAGGATCACTTTTTTGTTTAACAAAGGAATTAAACAGCGACTCAGCAGACAACCCATGAACTGTTTCCTCTACATGCTTTAAGAGGACTGAGAAATGAAGGATGCAATTATTAACAGATTAAAGGCTGCAGGCATTCTGCTACAGCTGAGTAAGTTCTGCCAGAGAACTACTACAGGATGAAGCATTTTGGTTTTAAAGAGCTTGTATGATCTTGCAGAGAAGTCTTCAGAGAATGCAGTCACACAAGAACTTTTCAAAGTACCTCAGCAATAACCCATCACACCCCCTTTCCGCAGCTATATAAAGCCCCAGCTGACCACCACATAAGGCACGTGCTCAGAAAAAGCAGAATGGAAGAAATTACGTTTGATTTTGACCACTTCATGTACAAAGAGAAGAGCAAAAAGCAGGCTTGAGAGTTTGAATTCTCAAGGAAAGGACAGGCTCTCCTTAGCCACAGCAGAATCCCTCTCTGAAGACTCTCTTTAGGGAGATGAAATACAAACCCTGCCCTTGGTCAGATGGTGGCTGGGTCTTTTAGCTACATGATATGGTGCTGGCAGCACAGGAGATCAGCACTTGCTGTGCCTTCAGCCGTAGTGAAAGGAGCCAGTAGTATTCCCCTGGCATCCCTCCAACCCCCAACATCAGCAAAAAGGCAGCAGGAGATCAAGCCATCTCCTCTGCTTTCACATGAAAGACACCATCAGTTGATTCTCCAACAATTTCCTACCAGATTAGCACACGTGGCTCTTCAGGCATGTAAGAAGAATATTTGATACACTGTCTTTCAGGTTTAAAAAAAGTGTAAGACAACATTTTGGATATTGCTTATCTCACCGTATCAAAATAGTAAGAAACAGGGGATTTCTGGTGGTTATCGAACAGGCTGGTACAAGTTTACTGTTATCTGTTACAGCAGAAGGGAAAATAAACTACCAACGTACACAGACTGAGCCCATATTACGGACATGATGTAATTCACCTCAGATGAAGGGCCAGCGCCGCACACAAAGGCCATTGTGTCTCAGCACCACTCCACGCCACGGCCGGGAGGGCCATACCTGGCCCCGGAGGAGCGCTGTGAAACCAGACGCCCACACGCTAGCTCTGCTCTCATCAACGGTACAACACCAACAAAAAAAGTAACGGTTGCTTTCATCCACGTGCGCAAGGCCAATTCTTATCTGACTGAGGAACATCTATCCCGGCGCTCATCCTCCACTGCAGACACTGCTCGGGGAAACAGCATCCTCGCGCCGTTATTGCCCCGTGATCAGCTCTCCCCTTTGCAAGAAGGGGGGTGACTGAACTCCTTGTTCCAGGAGCGATTTAAGCCTGGATAAGCTGACATGTAGGTAGGCTCGTCCCTCCCCCTTCTCCTGCTCTGCACCTCTCCACCTCAACCATTACCTGGCAGCAAGATAAAAGAATTGCTCGCTTCCAGGCTACTCTGCAGTTATTTAAAGCAACAGCCCCTTATGACCCCAGCTTTTTGACTGAACTGTCTTCTTGCTCACACTATCGCCTAAGCTTAATGAAATCTACTTTCAGCAAGCTTTACTTGGCAGCTGGCACCATGCCTGAGCTCTTCCTCCTCAACACATAAGTCTTTCAAAGTACAGAGGTAAACATCCAACAAGCAAGGTACTTGAAAAGGATGCAAAAATTGGCAGGAGTACTCAGGAGGAGGAAGCAATAGCCAGAGCTTTAAAAAGAAAATTTAAAATAAAAAGGGCGAGCGAAGGAGCATTACGGGAAATTTAAAGACGAGAGAGACTTAGAAGATCCTCAGCATGGTAACGACAGAAGAGAGGGAAGCAGAGAAACTCCCTGCGAACTGGTCATTGTGTTGCACAAAAGAAACTCATGCCCACAGCAGTCTTTGCCTGGAAACACATACCAGCATACGCTCCTCACCCACACTACATTTATTAATGGGACTACACTGCTTGGCAACTACCACCCATGTGTGTCTAGGGAGACTCTGGTAAGGTTGGCCTCCAGATCAATTAATGTGGATAGGGAAGATTTCCACACTAGGAAATGTGGGGAATCTTTTACCAAACAGGCTGGGTGCCTAAAGGAGCGAATCAAGACCAAATATAGTTTTACGTGATACAAATTTCCATGGGTTCCCAAGGGATCCTGGAGATGGAAACCAACCTGCTGAGTTTCCGTGGGTTCCCAGGGGATCCTGGAGATGGAAACCAACCTGCACTCTATTTAGTTTAAATACTGTTAAAAGTTATTATTTGCCACGTGAAAACAAAAGTTACCAGTTTATTTCCCACCCCCCTTCTGAGCCTTTGAAACTTACGTAAATGCTGCCAGGCCCTAAATCTTAGAACATTTAAAACATGAAATCATCCTCTGAAACAGCAGCCAAGACAGTACACTTAAGGGTACTGAGACAAGCGAGATCTGTAGGACAGCTCTCTTCACATGCTGTTTGGTCAGTAGCACTTGCAAGAGTAAAGTATCATCTTTCAATCTAGCAAACAGCAACTAAAACCCTCTGGAGAAACAGTGAGCAACATTGCCTAACAAAAATTCTTTGCTGAGTTTACTCAAGAGCTTTCAGCAGCTTTGATTTAGTAAAGACATGGCTCACCCTCTTCAAATGAGATTGAGCTCAGAGCTGATATATCCCTTGCCCTCAACATACTCATAGCAGCTAAGTGCTCACTGGAAACAAGTTTGAGACAGCTAATGATAAAATAACATAAATCAGCGCAGTGTAAGCCAGAAGGCATCTGTCTGCAGAAAGACAACAGGTCACATTTGATACAGCCTTACTGCTCTTTGCTCACTGGCACATTTAAGACTGGGTGCAAACGAGCACCGTCATTTTTTTAGAGCCATATGTCCCACACCATGAAGCCTCTGCTACCACAGCTGTCACTTAGGATTTTAATTCACCCTTTCGCACTTCAGTGGCCCAGTAAACCCAAAGAGCAAGGGCACTTCACAGACCTGTTCCAGGCTGTCTAGAGGTTGATGCATACCCTGCAGTTTTCCATGGCACAGAGGTACCTAAATTGGACCAAAAAGAGAAAGGGCAGGGTCAGAAGCTGTCAGTAGCACCAGTTAGTCCGTCCTGCTTCTCAGTGCCCCTCATGCTTGCCCACAGACCTCTGTGCTGTGGGCATCCCCAACTCACTGTCACACCTCCACCATAGGTAGGTGGGAGATCAGGGTCAGCAGCCAGACTCCATGTACCACGGGCGGTCATCTGAATGCCACTATAGCTGTGACATTCGCTTCCTCTAAACCGGGCACCCACAACTGAACTGAGCACATAAAGACAAAGTTGCAGCACATACAGAAACAGCTATTCTCAGATTTGGAGAGCTACAAACTCCAGGCACTACAGACTGCACACACGATGCAGCCACAGTGGGTCCATTCAAGTTCCTTCTCAGCCAGGAGCTGCTGGTAGGAAGGGCTAAATGATCTGCAGAGGCTCACCCGGTCATGGCCAGGGAACATGGGACAGCAAGCGACATTAATTACACCTTGCATCCTCATTCCTCACCTCGGATGTTCTCAGCACTCACTGCAAAGGAAAGCTGCGCTATTTGTTTACACAACATTTACAGAGCCTCAGCACAGTCCACCTTGGGACTACTATTCCATCTCAGTCTTTAACAGGAAGAGTTTTACAGGTCACATCAGCCTTTTGATATCAGGGCAAAGTTTTAGCATGTTTCTAAAGATCCATGCCTCACACAAAGTTGGAGCAGAGCACAATTACACACTTTTGCCATACGCTATTTCTTCTAAACACATGGAGATCAGCCTTCACCTCAGTGAAATTCCTGCAGAACAAGTTAAGTGGCAGCGTTACATACTTAACTTTTCCTTCCCCTTTCACCCATTGATGCAGGTTTACACTTGAACCAGATCTTCTTAGCCTGAGACACGCTGCTACTGTTTTAGCCAGAATTATTTAGCTGTGTTCCCCCAGAAGAAGCCCTCTGCAGATCGGGTGATGTGCTTCTCAAGGCTAGAGTTACACACCGAGAGGGAAACCAAAGAAAATGATCACAATAGCTTCCTGACCTGCAAAGAATCCTTCTCTACCAGCCGCAGGGAAATACTTAACACCAAAGACCACTTTCCATGGTTACCACCATACCCTGACCCCAAAGCCACCCAACAGCCTGGTTCTACCTTAAGTCAAGGTCCACCTTTAAAAAAAACGCACTTTTTCACCACATGCTGCTCTTTTTCTCCAATCAAATGTCTTTTGCAGAAGGTCAATATAGATTAGAGAGAGGTGCAATTATAAGCACACAGAACTGTACTTTGAAACCCCGCTCAGCCTGCCACAGAGCGGTACCATCTTCTTAAAACGCACACCATTAAAACTCAAGTTTGCCAATTGATATGGTTTTGTGCTTATAAAATTACAAAGTCAATATTACTTTGGACTCCAATAAATCCTTGACATTCTATGTGTTGGAGAGGATTAGGTAGGATTTGATCATATCTGCTTTGGCTATTTATTGCGTTCCGCTGTTTTTATTGCCAGGGCAGTTTGGGTTGGTTTGTTTGGGGTTTTGTTTTGGGGTTTTTTTGGTGTATTTGTTTTGTTTTTCAAGTTGACACACCAAAAGTTTCCACCCAGAGCACTAATACAAGCAATAAAGAATTCATCAGACTAAACATGATGATTATAAGGAAAAAAAAGTCTCTGGAAACAGGATGACCAGGACAAACACCGCTGTCAAGTACGGGCACACTTAAGTCTCCAAACAAGAAAGTTGCTTCAAAAGCCAAGCCTGACAGCCCCAGAAAACCACACAGTACTTTTAGATAAGCTTCTGTTAATAACTTTGTGTTCTGCTGCTACCAAAGTTCCGCAAAGAAAAGCATGTTGTGCCATACATTTTATCAAAGCCCACCCATGGGGATCTACCCTCTCTGCCAGGCAGACAACAGCTCCCGTGCCCTGCTGTGGAGAGGGCAACCCTCGGCACCGCTGCAGCGCAGGCAGGAGGAGATGCCACCCCCCAGGCACCCACGGCAGGAGGACATGCCACCCCCCAGGCACCCACGGCAGGAGATGGGAAAGCCCTGAGGCTCAGCTCCCCCTCGCCCCAGCAAAGCCACCTCCCGCTACTTCCCACTGCCTCCGCTTGGAGGAAGTGCTGGGCCTTGTTTGGTTTCACTTGACAGCATACCATGGCCCACTTAAAGCAGAAATGAAGCCAATTAGGAAAGACAGATTGTGAAGTCACCGTTAGCACAGCTCTGGCCGTTACAGCAACGACAGGAGTTGTAGTTGCACAAAAAACGTTCATTAATGAGCAGGGCTACCTTCACTGCTGCCTCCAGAAGAGTTAGAGCATCCAGTCCACCACTGGAGGCCAGAAGAGGAGACCCATCCCAAAGCGCAGTTCAGCAAAGGGCATTATGACCAGCTCTTACCTCTTAAGTCTGAGCTCAGCCTACAGCACTACATCTCACCAGCATTATACAAGCAATATCCCACACTCAGCAAAGTGAATGAGGCTGATGACTTGTCACTTGCTTCCTCTTGGCCATGCGGTGTTGAAAGCCTGCAACGTTTGTCAAGTTTGACTGGAGAGCGTTGGGTCCCAGCAGGGGCAGAGGGCAGGGGTAGCCCAAGCACAACGTGCCACCAAAGCCCCGTGAGCAGAAGGAAGAGCACTGCCGTGGGAAGAGGCGAGAGCAGGGACTTGCAGATCACCGCGACAACAGAAAAAGATAACTCAAGTCCAGAGAGGAAGAAAAGGGAGGGTAGAACGGGAGAGAAAGTGAGGGACTAGACAAGGGACAAAGAACAAACAGAACAGCGGCAACAAGCTTAGCCCAGTAATTGTACTGGGACATGGCAAGGAGGAGTCACACAGATGAAATAAGCGGTTTGACAGAAGCTGTCTTCTCCAAGAAGTCCCTGGCCTGTTTGTCTACAGTTCAGCTGTGAAGTTTCAACATGCCCTCAAGCCCGTAACCCATCACGCAGGATAATCAGGACAGCCAGAGCCACTCCGACATAAATCCCTCAGCAGAAAGCTTACGGACAGCATGGGAAAGGAGGGAGCTCCTCTTGGAGCAGACCCTGCAGAGAGCAGATGGCTCATTTCAAGAGGCGGTTCCCAGCAAGATTAAGATGCTGTAGGTCTCCCAGTGGCCAGGACAAAGGAGGGGGCAGGAGCACATATATCTTCCGTTCAAGAACAGGATCAGCAGTGCCAGAGGAGCTCCTCGGAGAGCTGCCGGATTAGGCAGGCACACAGGGAACAGGGGTCAGGGTAGGGATGCTACTGTCAGCTCAACAGGAGGAACTCACCCAGCGACAGCCAGATCTCGATAGCCTTCATCACCAGATGATTTGATTACATAAAGCTCTGCCTCAGAAAGGCCAGAGCCCATCCAGATTGTACGTTTTAAATTCTTAAAGCAGAGTACAGACAGCCATACAGCTCATTACGATTGCGCACAACGAACCTCCAGAGGCAGGTACTGCTTCCTTGTCTCACCAGACCACTTACCTCCACTGCTAACAGAAATCCTCCCGCCCTCCTTCTAAGAGGGGTGCTGCAAGCATACAATTATTTTTCAAACCAAAGCTTTAAGACTGACTATCCTATTTTCACTGTTGTATTTCTCTCCAGAAGTCGTGGCTTCCCAAAACTCAGCAGAGTACCACCACACCTGTGAGGCGGGTGAGCATCAATCCAACAGCCGAGGGCTGGACGGGGCCACCAGAGCCAGCTCACCCTGCCTGGACGGGGCCACCGGAGCCAGCTCACCCTGCCTGGACGGGGCCACCGGAGCCAGCTCACCCTGCCCCACCGCAGGCAGGGCACCTGCTCCTGCTGGGACCAGAACGCAGTTACACAGCTTTCAGCCCAGGGCTGTTTCTCAGGAAACACAGCTTGAAATACAGCCAAATCTCATTCTTCATTTGAAAGATGGGCAGTTTGGGGAGGGGAAAAAAAAAAAACAAAACCCTCAACCACAAAACCCACTGCTGGCATGTAGGAGGCTTTCTATAGCGAGAAGAGAGGCTGTCATCAGGCTGTACAAAATGGAAACAACCTTTAAAGGTTGCACTGGAAGTGGCATTTTGCTGGTGAAAAGTGACCTACAGAAGAGTCTCATACTTTGCCTATTTCTGCACTGGTTAGTGTGCAGGACATGGGGAAAAACTGTGTCTGAGCATGGAAACCCAGCCTATTTCAGAGCCCAAACCTACTCCACAGAACACAGGCTTTAAAAAACCCAGCATCCATCAACTCCGGGCAGGTACCCGGTCTTGCCAGAAACCCACACAGACTGGAGACACTATTCCCACCATCTCCCGGCGCACACCCGCGGCCAGTGCCCAGTCCGCCCAGCCCAGAAAGCACAGGCAGCCGCCCGCCCGCAGCCCCCACCAGCGACCTCGGCTATCAGACAGACATCGTTACTCATTAATCAAAGAAAACCCAACAACAGCAGCGCCTTGAACAGGCCCGGCTCGTCCGGGCAGAAACTCCGCTTGTGCGGGAGAGCCAGAACGAAATTCCAGTCTCTTACTGAGCATCAAAGCCGGCTCTGACCCCGGGGGGTTAACCCAAACCGTGCCCCGTTCTCCCACCCGACGGAAGGGATGGAAAGGGGCCGCTGCCAGCGCAGGGACACTGCCGAGGCTCCCCCACCCCCGCGCCCCGCAACCCAGCGGCACGCCCCGCT
>NW_009649308.1:4133875-4140399 GCF_000708025.1 Charadrius vociferus
CAGGCGGGCCCGCCGGGGTGTCGGCGGGCCTGTGGGCCCCCCCTGAAGGCGCCGACCCCCCGCAGCCCCCAAGCACAGCAGCACCAGCACCCGGTGCCCAGCCTGCTTCGCACCGCTGGGTTAATATTTGCTGAACACTCAGTGACATGCGGTAACCATCCTGCCTGAAATTGGATTGTAGAGTACTCGGTTAGCTGTGTTAACTCACTGGCCACTGTTTTCCGTGTCATTAGACATACACTATAAACCTGCCACTTCAACCAAAAATGCCTTTTTCTATTTATGTATTAGTTGGGTTTGCACAGTTAATTATTATTTGATCTATGTAACTCACAATGAAAATTCACATTTCTTCAGGGCTCTGCAGTTATGTTTCAAGCAGCCAGTTTGCATTCAAAAGTCCCTTCCTCCAGCACACACATTTTTTTCTGGGTTGTGCTGCATCAGGCAGTGCAGTCAGAGCGCTTGTAGAATCCCTGCAAACACGAGCTGATATGCTGTAGAGCCCTGCCAGAGAATTTGAGGCAAGAAAGGAAGATAACAGGAGAAACAAGACCATTTCGAGCTCCTCTTCTCCAGAGCCACTCTTCTGATTGAGGGGCTCTGCCCCTATCAGCTGCTCTGCAGCAGTCGCCCCAAAACATCCCCAAACGGCCCTGTGTCACTATGCGCAGGCTGGGTCTCTGGATGGGAGCCCATCATTTAGAAAGGATTATTCCTGTGCAGTGATTACATGGCATAAGAGCAGCTGCTGACTGTGAAATTGCCAACAAAATTAGTATAAACACAGAGTTAAATCCTTTTCTGATACGAGTCGGCACCGCTTAGTTTTTAACACAGGCTTCTGGCTGATTCTGAATCCATGTGGCTGATAACCGATAACTCGGCATCAACCTATGGCACACGTTTTCCTTCACTGGCACCTGTGCTAAATGCAGGACAACGAGTGGTCGGCAGTCAAACCCGACTCGGGTTTGAATGACTACCTGGGGGTAGGGGCTTCAAAACCACCCCGCTCCACCGGCAACCACCCCTGCCAACACGGCAGCCACAGGTTTTCATAGCTCAGTAGCGCAGGGAGCTCAGTGTTTGGTTTTGCTGCCGAAATAGCAGCATGCAGAGCAGGTAATGAAGAGCAGATGAAGCAATTTGCTAAAGATCAATATTGGTACACACGCAAAGCTTACTAAGCCAACCTTTTTGTCCTAACCTAAACAGACCTCTCATTTTCTCATCCCACATCTAAGCAGACAACTTATTTCAACAGTAATGTCTCTAGCTATAATAAGAAGTGTATCTGTAAGCCATCAGAGAGACGTGGTTTTGTTTTGAAACCTGTTCCATGTAGGTGCAGGAAACAACTCAACAGCGCTCTGAAAATATAACTGAGCTCTATGCAACAGACAGCAGCCAAACCGCTCAGCTTCAAATGACTCCCGAGCGTTGGGGATGTTCAGCTCTGGCGTTCTCACCAAGACAAACTTGGACCAAAGACAACGATTGGAACTTCCTCGGGATACAAAACTTCCTATGGTTTGGGGGATTTTGAGCATAAAGCTTAGCCACAGTCTCGTACACTCTTCCATACATTACAGTTTGTAACATGAGTATAATAAAGCGCCAGGATGGGTGCAGATGTTGCAGCTGTGCGCGGGTGCGAAGGCGTTCCTGGGGCCGGGGAGCAGCCCTGCAGGGCGTCGCGGTGGCTCTGCGCTGGGGCACAGCTGCTCCTCACCTCCAGCCCGGCTTTGGCGGGGACTAACGAACCGGGAAACGTGCGTGCTCTCCAGGCTGCTGCCCGGTGGCAAAATGTCCACAACACGTTCGAACATGGAGCCTAAACTTGAACTCCTCACCGTGCAGCGCAGGGAGTGATAACAAGAAGAAAAATCTCTCTAAACACGATTGTGGACCTTTCGCTGCCATGGTGTTATTTCTGACTCTGTGCTCAGGCAATGTTTCCACTTGCTGGAAAATAACCGAGAGAGCAAACAGTGGGCACAAACAGAGAGCTTGTTCGCCGCAGTAGAGGAATTTCTCAGGTTGGGAAAGCAACGGAAGTCAAGTGTTTGTATTGGGGCAAAAAAAGTGGATGGTGACGGTGGTCAGTCCTTCCGAGTCAACACGGGAAGACCCCGGTGCTGCTCGGCTTGGCAGGGAAGCCACTTGGAGGAGACCAATGGTCCCTGTGCATCCCAGCACGGTCTGCAGCTCCTCCAGGCCAGCACAACCCGGAGGAGCCGGGTGAGGCGGCTGGGACAGCGTCACAGTGCAGAGGGACACCCCGGCGGGGTTGGAACGGTATGTTTTAAAAACAGCATGCCAATTACACCTATTTTAAGCTGCGTATCGCGTATTGAGAGCTTTCTGGGCTCTCATTTATTATATCTTCTTCCAGGATGATAATTAGTAAACATATCTGCAGCCTTATGAAGTGTATCCTTTAGTTGTGTTTGAAAAATATGGTTTGTCTGATGGCTTTCAGCCTCTAATTCAAATGTTGCCTCTAATTCACAACAGAAAAGATGCGTATTGAGTAGCAATTAAAAATAGTCAGTGCTACCAGGAAGCCCGGAGGGTCCAGGCCAGAGGAGGGCTGATAGAGGTTTTTGTGCTGGTTAGTTTGGGTTTTTTTCTTCCTTTACATAAAAAGCTGAGATTTTATTGCTGGGAGAAAGCACATTTTGTTTTGGAGAAAGAGACCAGACCTTGTAGGGGCTGTGACATACAGTACAATGTTATAACAAGCAGTGCAACTTACTTCTGCTGCATTTGTTTGCCAGAGCTTTCTAAAAGTTCCTGAAATTAAAAGCACTGTAGCCCATGGTGACTACAGATGTGAGAATGATAAAGAGCATTAATGGGCTCCCACAAAATCAGAAGCAGAATTACATCTATAATAGTTACAGCATGAAGGAATTTCTGGCACAGATCTGATTTTTTTAACCTTGAAATATTTTTATTATTTGAAAACTTATGCTATATAATTTTGCTTTTCATTTTTTTCTCCACGGCTACTGGTGGAGGCTCTGAGAAGTCGAGAAAGTAGGGCACGACTTTCAGCTAAACAAAGTGAAATCCTGGGAACGCTGTCACTGCCTTCCACAGGGATAGACCCTATCATTATCTGGAGCTTTATCTTATTTGAGTAAATATTTAAACAACTTTTTTCAAGATAAAAAAAAAAAAAAGTGTATGCTAAATATTGCTTTTTAATGTCAAGCCACATCACTCAGGGCATCTTGCTGATGAAAGACCTGTACGTTCATGTCCTTCAAAACTGCATTTGTTTCATATTCAAGTACCCAGCCCTGGATCTCTGTCTTGGGAGGAAAGCTCACAAGGACACAAGAAACCTATTTGTTAGGGCAAAGCATTACAGGGGTCGGCACTGAACTCTCCAAGCACTGCGTATGGATCGGAACCGTATCTTCAGGCCTTCTCCACTGAACAAGAAAGTGGAAAGGAGAAGCGCTTATAAAAATGGAAAAAGCAATCAAAAGGAGAGCCCTAAAATGAAACCCGGGACTGAATGTCATGGGACAAAAAAAATCCATGAACAAACACTACTCTGAATCACAAGTGAAAGACAACAGATGTTGCATTTCCTTATCCAAAACCATCTCATGTCCACGACCAGCAATGGAAGGGGCTTGGGCAGGTGACTTGTTCCAGCGTAGGCAACAGTGTGGGCTACAGCATCCCAAGTTTTTAAGCTAGCTGGAAAATAAAAATGGTATGATAATAGAGCTTGTGGTCCTTTGCTGCTTTACAGAGAGGACAGGCTCAGGCTAGAGGAGGTGTAGAGGCTGGAAACCTTCCCACCTCCTGCCTGCAGGGCTTAGGAGCTTCCAGGAGGATCTGAGGTGATCCTGGTGACTAGATGCAGAAGACACACTGAGGTTGCCAGTTCCAGCTAAGTTTCACTATGAATCTTGGAGCTTGTTTGGCTCTAACACAACCTGGGAACTCCAGCCTACAACTCGCTGTTCACTGGACATGGGGAAAAAAAAAAAGCACGTCCAATCGCCGTGTGGGCTGGCAGCGAACACCTTCCCTCAGCTAGCCAGATGTGCACCAGAGTCCCCAGTGCCAGGGAAGCAAACAATGTGTCTCTGTAGTTCTGGCACAGGGCAACCAATTGTTGTGACAGCACTTTCTAATAAGAAAGGCCAGAACTTGCCAGACAACACGTACTTTTGGTCTGTTTTGGTTTTGCATGGAGCTGAAGCATAATGCTACTCAGGCCTGTTGATTCAGTGGTGGTCTTTATTCAATGACAGTGGAGTTTCCAAGCCGGGGACTGAATCAGTGGTTTCCTTCCCCTGCAGTGCATTGGGCAATCTCCATCCAGCCTGGGGACCGTGATTTTCCATACAATGCATGTAATGCAGTTGACCAACTGAGGAGCATCAGGTGACTGGAAGTCTGAACACATCCTCAAGAGCAGAACATATCGACACTTGGCCCTTTGAGGAAGAAATGAGTCTAAGTCAAAACGCTTGCCCTTCCTGGCTTTGTTTGCATGTATGCACAAACTATGGGGCACCAGATCGCAGCTACTCACAGAAATCTGTAGCACATCCCTGAGGAGCTTTGTCATCCCAGGTACAAGCGTGCCTAGTTTCAGCTCTGACTTCATCTCCATCAGATCTGCCCAGGCCTCTGTGAAAAGCCCTCGCCACGTCCAATAGGGAAAGCTTAGCAGTGACGCCAGCTGGTCCTGGAAACCTTGTTTAAAGGACTGCGAGCCGAAGGCAGGAACGCTCTAAAGATCACACAACTGTAAAAGCTCAGCCTTTACAGCATAATTAGGATGTCAGCATAATTAGGGTGTCAGTTTTGACAAAGTTCAGTGACCCCAGTAACGTCACTGGGACCTTTGCCAACAGCCCCAACAGGCCAAAGACTTACCAGGCTCTCTCGTTCCTTCCTTCCACCCCCAAGAGCTGCTGACAAGTGGCAAGAAGCCCCGGCCACCCCAGCAGAGACACCCCTGGAAAGGGGCCTGGGAGGAGGAAACGAGCATTAAAGCAAAGCATTCAAATGGAAAAACAGGGAAGGAGAAAAAAATCCTCTCTGGGAAAGTGTGTGAGATTTTGGGTTTCGGTGCTTGGCCCCAACTGGCGGCTGGGGGGTTCCGGGATCCCCGGAGCTCCCCGAGGGCCACCCAGCACCAGGCAGCCGTCGCGGCTCGCAGCCAGGAGCGCTCGGCGCTCGCTCCCTTTCTGAGAGGGCCGCGGAACTGTCTAAACCAAACATCAGCTCTAGACTAAACGATTTGTTTTAGGACATACTTTTTTTCTGACATTTATTTTTGGCACCTGACTTCAAAGCGTGATGGGCCTGAACTGCAGAGCCAGGAGCTAGAGGCGGTGCTGCCCCGTCCCAGAGGACAGAGCCCTCGTACAGCGGGTTAGGCTCAACGATGCCTTCCAGTGTATGCTCCTTTCAACATCTCCCCCTCCTTGAGATGGAAGAAATTGCAAACCACAGGTGGTTTTTCCTCTGTGCCTTTGGCATCTTTGCTCAACTGATGCGAAGATGCTCACGGCCACGGCTTGGAAGAAAACTGGGGAGAGGGCAGCCCACCAACTGCAGGCTCTTCTCCGAGCATGAAACAGACCGTATTCACAGCAAATAATGGTATTTATAGATCTCTTCGATTTATGTACAAGTAAGATTTGTATTTCAGGTTTTTTTCATTAACATCTTTGCTCTGCACGTAGTAATGCACTTTGATGCAGGTGGTCCTTTTGTGGCTCCACCAACCCAGCTGGCAAACTGCACAGAAAGCAGCAGTATATTGTAACTGAAAGTAGTGACTTCTACAAGAAAATTGATGGCCCGTGTTAAAATATCTTCTAAACAACTTCTGAAATACCTACTTTACAGTATTTAGGATGAATATCTAAGTGAGACAGTAATAAACACACCTACAAAAAAGGTGGCGTAGCTTATTGCGCACTTGCTGGCGCAGCATTTCCATGTGCAAATGGCACAGTCTAGAGTCCACTGAAATCAAAGGAAAAGCTTCTGCTGATTTTGTAAGGTTTAAGATTATTTTTTTTTTCTATAAAGACCCTATACGAAACCTTAGTTAGAAAGCCAGCTGGACTAGGAGGATAAGTAGACAGGAGAGTAAATTGCAATAAGAATTTTAAAAGGAACCAATGGCTCATGCCAAAAGAGACTTAGTGAAGTTTGGGTCCAAAACATATTCTGAAAACCTCTGGTCAGTTGTTGATGAGATCACCTCCAAAATCTGAAGTTGGCTCATTTTTTGTTTGCTTTTCAAAGGAAACAAGGTATGCAATCATAAAGTTTTCCTTTCTGTCCACATCCCTCCTTCTTCCCCATCTCCTCCCCGCAGATAACTTTCCTGCTTGCCTACACTGACGACCAATTTCAGCCAAACTCAGCTGAACACTTGGAAATGTCAAGGAGAGGTTTCCCCCAAGCTTTTTAACATCAGCAGCTGATTAGAGGACAGAAACCCCCGTCAGATCCTGCAGGTCCCTCAG
>NW_009649308.1:4140435-4151172 GCF_000708025.1 Charadrius vociferus
CTGCCTCAGCCCAGGGAGAGCCCCACCTGCAAGAGAGTGGGGTTTGTTAGGTCGAGGAGCAAGCAAGCAAAAGGACTCTCAAGCTCGTGGTGGGAACAGAGGTGAAATCGTAGGGATGGGAAGGGGGCAAAGAGGAAAACATTACCCACGTGGAGTCAGAGGGGATATAGGGACACAGGGGACAGATGTTAAGACAACAATACCAGTTTGTGAGTTGTTTTGCTCACAAAACAACTTAGGTATTTCAGGCACCCACTGTCCTGCTTCTACACGTGCCCCAGTCTGGGCAGGGCCACCATTCGGCTCTGCTGTCCGGCAGAGCCCTGAGCGCAAACGGTGCATTGCACGGCAGCAGCCTGAGGCTCGGGGATCTGCAAGGACACAAGAAAATGGGTTTGAATCCTCTCAGGTGATAAAAGGAACCAAACCCAGCTCTTCCCTGGTGTGAGTCAGTGCACTGAGCTCCTGGAGGAAAAGGTCTCCACCACACCCGCTGTGCTTCACCAGGAGGGACCATCCCAAAACAGGGCAAGGGACAATGCGTGGAATGCTTACATCCAGGCAGGTTCCACACTCCAAGTCTTGGCCTGAGCCTGAGAAACGCCCCCAACCACAAGAGCCTTCGAGGAGATCAGAGTTTAAACGCGGTCCATTGAGCATTTTCCTCTTATCTATTCACGCCCAGCTCCTTGCTCGGGCCATTCGTGGTTTGCCTTGTTGACTTTCATTGATCCTTCTGAGGTGTTTCACAGCAGTGCCAGCATGGAGAGGAGCTGACCCTCACCAGCGCGCACTGCAGTGCCCCCAAGGACTGACTGCACTCATACCTGCAGATCACCATCAGGCTTCCACCATTACCTTTTTTTTCTCTTCAGTTTTTGGGTTGTAACAACTAACACAACTTCAACTGCACTGGCATGACTGATAAGAAAGGTTACACTGATAGGGGACTGAGGAAAGCTGCGCGTCTAGAATGTATTACATGCTTGTAATTAGAAGCCAAATTGATTGACTCAATTTGCTGCAAATATTTCTTTTGTTCTTTGTTTCCAGCAGATTAAACAGAGGATGCCACCTTTCTCTTTTAGGGGAAATGGTTAGCCTGCAGGTTGGCTTCTTTTTCAAGTTCTGGCAGTTAAAGTTGAAGCTCAAGAGAGAGCCATGCTGTGGTCCCAGGAGAAACATTCTGCTATTTTTCCAGAGAAGCAGAATCTGGGCTCCCTGTAGATGTTCATCACCGAGTTTATGGATGAACAAGTGGGTCACAGTATGTAGTGACCTGAAATAAACCCAGTGCTCATCTCATTGATTACCTGGGAAGCTAAAGAAACCGTACTAAATGCCAGCATGGTGAGGTCCTGGGCTTTGGTGACTCCATGTTCTGGGGGCTCTTGGAAAATCCCAGACCTGGATGCAGCTCTACGACAGCCTGCGCTCTGGGGAGGTAAGCACAGCCCGCAGGGATTTGTATGGCTGCTCGGGAGCCTTTCTGGAAGGAAAAGACTGTCTGCTCTGGAGGCTGGATGGTCCAACCCAGCTGGAGACAGCTGCCCAGGGCCGTGTCTGGTCGGATTTCGAGTATCTCCAAGGACGATGCCTCTCTGGGCAACCTGCCATGCTGTTCAACCACCCTCACAGCGAAGCAGTTTTTTCTTCTGCAATTTGTTGTTTGTGCCCGTTGCCTCTATTTCTTTCCCTGGGCACCACTGAGAGGAGTCTGGCTCCATCATATTTACCCTCCCTGGCCCCACCAGGAATTTGTACACACGAATGAGAACCCCTCAAGCCTTCTCCAGACAGAGCCGCCCCGGCTCTCCCAGCCTCTCCCAGCAGTGAGGGCTCCTGCTGGTGAAGGGCTGCGTGCTTGGTCCTTCCTGCTGCTGCCCTCACTGCACCCGCACCTCTCACGGCATCAAAGACCTGAAGCCACTTGGACAATTTGCTCAGACAATAAATGGAGGAATTTAGTCTACGCAATGAGAACATTGATTTCACAGAGGCATCGGGAGCCACTTACTTCACAAGGAACAAATGGAAAGGGAAGTTCACGGCATCTACTCTGGATGGACGTTATTGGAAGTTAATTTGTTTTCACGTGCAGGTCCCACAGGCTGTTCCAAGCTAGGACAGAGCGCCTGGCTTTCTCTATAGTTAACAAAGGAGATAAGTCAAAATGTACCATGAAACAGAAGTGACTCTGAAGATCAAATAAGCAGCAGTATTTCAGAGAATTAAGACGGGAAACCTGGCAAGATTTTATACCACTTTTCTAAAGAAAAGATAAACCCAAACTCCATTGTCAGGCATTTAGCCCACAAGTTTATAATAGGTATTGCACCAACAGCTAATAAGATCCTATTGCAAAATACCTCCGAGATAACAAAAGTGAGACTTTGAGGCTACAGAATATCCTGGAAACAAGTTGAAAGGAAAAACAGATCCACAACAATTTTTTTTCAATTATTGGCAGGATTGCCCGTTATTTCTGTTGTGCGGAGAAACTGAGAAACCTGCTTGCTCCTGTTGTACGACCGTTCTGCCACGGTGCTGTTCTTCATGGGTCTTGGCGGCTTTAACCAGTAAGAGTTCTGTTTCACTGGGTCTTAGTAAATCCCTTGAAGAAAGCCTTTCAGAAAACACTTGATATTTTAGTTTAACTGCCATATTGGACTAGTATCCAAATGGCAGCAATAAGGGTGGTTTAATTCTTTTTTTGTTTGTTTGTTTTTTTAATACTATCTCCGTTCTCTGATTTTCTCTTGTAAATGAATAAGAAAAAAGGAAAAAATAATCACAGTGACAAGAGGATACAGCCCTCTACCGACCTGTGCCAGCACTGCTGCCAAAGCACAGGCCCAAACCAGCTGCTTCGGGACTTTGCAGAGCACCGTTATTCTGCTACTGGCTGTGGTCTGATATGTGTTACTAAAAAAGGAGCCCCAAAATACCTTGCTTAAATTTGGCTATGTTTCAAAAACTTGATAATTCCTGGAATTTCCATTTAAGCTTCAAGGAGCAATGCAGGAAAAACGTTGTTACAAACACATGTTCTGTTTCATTTCCAGAGAAAATGAAGTTAAGCGCTGGAACTACTAAAAAGAGACATTTTTCTTCTAGCGACAGCTTAGTCCACGTACCATCGGATTAATCTAACTTCATGCAAACAAGACACAAACACCTACAGAAAATCTTTCAGCTTGAAGGAGAGCATTTTCCCACCAGTGATTTGTGTAATCAGAGAGGAATGGGAAAGTTGTTACTAACATCTTGACCTCTAAAATTTTCCATAGTAAACGAAATTAATGTAAGAGTTTTATCTTAGGTGTGTGTGTAACAACAAACTGATACCCGGGAACAGGTAAAACCGATGACAGGTAAGAGGAACTGCGGTAGGGGATGAGGAAGGCGTCATGAAGAGGGTTTTTTTTTTTTCTGTTTGTTCCTTCCCAGCAGCTTTAAATTACCAACGTTTCCTGCAAGCCCGGACTGTAAGACTGAGCGGGTGTTTTATGGTGTGCAATACATACATAATATTGCACTGTTGTAACAGAAAATAAGGTTGGCTCGAAAGCTCTATTGATTTTACGTTGAAGTTGGCGGGAGGGGAGGAGGATGGTGGGAAACTGCAGCCAAGGCCCCAAAGCCTAACAAATAACCGGGGTGATGGGATTCCTGTGGCCCTGCACAGGAGCAGAGCGGTACAGACGGATGACTGAAGAGCCGGCCGATAGCCCTGGAGGCTGCTGCTCCTTGTTTAAGAGGAGCTCGCAGATCGCTGGCAGCAGCAGGGCAGACTTTTCTCTCGCTGCACTGCCGACGGTGCGTCTCATCTCCAAAGGTCCCCTGCCCAAACGGCGGAGAGGATCAATCCCCGAGGCTCCTCAGACCTCTCTGGGTGATGCCACCATTGGCAGATTCCAGAAAAAGAGGTGATTTTCCTTCCCCAGCCCTGTGATCAACTCTACTGTAAAAACAGTGAATCATCTCCAATCACTCTTCTGCTCTCAGTGCTGTGGTGCAGTGACCACCCCTCTCTCTCCCAGGCTTTTTCTCTTCTACCTAAAGAACGTATGGGTCCACACTTCGCCCTGACGGAAACAAATACGGAGAGATGTTTCTATACTGATAGGACAAAGAGCTCCTCTCACTAAGGCATTTTGCCCTCACCGTGTTTAACACACTACTGCACTGATTTATAAACCTCTTTGCCACCAAATAGATCATAATATCCACTTTAGTCCTATAGGACGACTTTAGGAAACAGTCCTATAAAAATCACAGTTTGTCTTTGAGAAAACGAAACGAATTAAATTAAGAAAGATGGGACTTTATGTCTCATGAAATACACTCTCGGGTGATATATCTGTTCCTTTCAAGATTTAAAAAATCTTTTTAGTTCTAGAAAAAAAAATCTGAAAAATTAGGGTCTGCTTTCAGAGCTCATCCTAAATAATTGCCTTATTTCTGGAGTCTATCAGGTTTGTGACATCCCAGTTACCCGGCGCAACTGAACAAGGTTCCATCCCATTCTCCTCCGCCGACCTCCAGGGGAACGGGCTGCCCTGCTCCTGCCTCAGGCCAGTGGGGTCACAAGAAACGCAGCACCGGTTTTGCAGCTACGTAAAGCCAGTACAATTCTTTCTTTATTCATCCAGTGTTAGTATGAGTTGGCACGCTCCAAAACCAAATAAAAAAATGCAAGTTAATCTGAATCTTGACATGCCGGCCACTGAAGTCTAAATCGCTTTCTCCAGAGGTAGAACAAAAGTTTTGTTTTATTGGCTACACGTTCCCAGTAAAACATTTAAGCTCCACTTGCCAACACCAGCTCTACCATGATCTCAGGGGAGTCAAAGCTGCCTGAGCAGTACAACAAGCTGCTGCGCTTTCTGTGCCGTACAGCACAGTTTTTATTGTCTTGTGCAATGCCTTGTTCGGGAGGCTTTTTATTCAGTTTTGTTTTTTGAGCCCAGCCTCACGCGATGGTCGGGTTCGTGAAGCACCTGTGGTGCTCCTGCGTGTGCATACCCGCGCCTCCGCACCAGCCCGCTCGACGGCCGCTGTCGGCTGACTCCTGCGGTCCACCGAGCCGCGGGCTCCACGGCCAGACACGTCCTGCGGAGGCAACCCAGACCAGCCCGGGGATGTCATCAGCAAAACGCTGGCTTGTCTCCGGATTTAAAATCGCTCGGTTTGCTCGCAAAATCAGAAAAGCACGGCTTAAACCAAAGGATTCTTACTGCAGCTCCACCAAAGTATATTTCAAGGAATTAGCTACATACATGTATGCTTTGTACTAAAACGCTTATTAGACTGGTTGACCTAGAGGAAACACACGGGAATAAAAGCCAAGCAATACAGCCTCACGGTTAGCTTCACAGTTCTTCCCTAATGACAGATTCATAGCAATTAGGGCCAGAATGGGCAATTACTACCATTTTGTCTAACCTTTCGTTAAGGAATTTGGGAATCCTAGAAGAGGCTGAGATCAGCCACTATTCAGAAAGGATTAGAACAATTTAGGAAAATAAAAAAAAAAAAAAGGAAAAGCAGCAAAGTCTGGCTTGCAATCCGCAAAGCATATACCTGTGCTGCAGACACTTGTAGGGTCACTTGTGTCCTCTAAGCTCGAAAAATAAACTAATGCCTTCAAAACAGACACCATGGGTTTCTCTACATCACTGTCTAAAATAATTTGCGTGCTGTACAAGTGAAAAATGGTACTAACTTCAGAGACTCGCCAGTGTGGCTGCACTGTACCAAGCTCAGCACGTAACAGCAGAGCATTTCTTACTACACACTGAACTCAAACAGCGTAATACATTTTTTTCCCTGTTGGATTCTTGATTAAAGCAACGATCACCCACAAACACAACTGTATAGCCCGGCTGCGCTGTCCTGGACACAACTCCAGAGGAACGATCAGGTTTCAGCGCTTCACACTGTGATACTCACCGGGATGCAACATCAGGACGGTGCTATTGTCTTTGTCCAGTGCGTTGTAGATCACGGCCGCTCTCGCGCCCCTTCGGGCGGCCACCTTAATTTTTTCAGCAAAAGTGCAATTGCCTCTTTCAATCAGTGCTATCCACGTTGGTTCTGTGACAGTGAACTGGGTGTTTGCATCGCAGGCTTGAAGATTAGCAGATTTAGGAATGCCCACAAGCCCCGAAGCACCAAGTAGAGGAGAATTTAATCCATACAGGCCACATTCGCAGTGCTCGGACACAGTTCTGTTGCTAGTGCTGTTGAAATAGAATAAACTGATGGAGGCGCTCACAGAAAATGCCTCCGTAGTCGTGAATAAAATACTAACAATCACCAGGAGGCAGAAAAACCTGAATTTTTCCGCTTGCTTCATTCCTCATTCACAGGAGCACAAAATGTAGACGTCTACAGTTCTTTTCAGCTGCTGGTGGTTGTGGTTAAGCCCACAGCCTACTGAGGACTTTGAAATTTCAGTTCCAACAGGAACCTGATACCACGCAGGTAAGTCCTCGCGGTGTCAGTGAGCTTATCTGGAGAGGGGGCTGGGACACGGGCGACAAACCTGCCTGCTGTGAAGGTATGGTGAGATGCAGACTGAAGGGGCTGCAGGTCACCCTCAGCCCTGGCTTTCTGCTCCTTCTTCACAAAGCATCCTTCTCCCCCTTCTTCTCCCCCTGTCACTGCACAAAATCTAGCTTTGATGATGCTTCCTGAGAGATCACTCACACCCCCCCCCGTCCCCCGCTCCTATTTCAACCTGAACGTCACTTCAGAGGAGCAGGTCATCTTTCATTCAGCGATGTAAGCTCAGGGTTCTCACTGCACAACGCAACCTGTTACAAAGTTCACAAGCGGAGGGAGGGAAATACTGAAAAAAAATTACTCATCTTACGGGCGAGCTAACCAAGGCATTCCCTGCATTTCTCCTTTCAGATTATCTCAGTCATCTGCTCCGTCAGGTCCAGCTTGTTCTGGTGTTTACAATAAACTGATTTTAATGCAAGAGCTGCAGAATCACCTAAGCTGATCACAGAAGCAAACTACCTCTTTCAGCCCATTTTCACACTCCAGCTCACTTCCACAATGTACAGTGGGATGTTTGAATAATTATCACACAACTCTCCATTTCTGGCTGTAGGCTCTATATATTCTTTCTCCGAATTCAGTGTTGTATTCCAGACCAATTACCAGTACCAACTCTTGTTTTCTTATGTTAGAACAGAAAAAATGAAAACCTTTATAATGTCAGAATTCTGTAGTCCATAATGAAAATAAGGGACCATTATGGTTTGAGGAACCCACAATAATTTACCGTCATTTATACAATTATTGTATCACCTGATGACACCTCCCCACCCGGGAAGGGGAATCGGGGAAAAAATGGAAACCTGAGGGTTGAAATATAAACAGATTTAATTGAATAAGATTAAATAATTAACATTAATAACATTAATAAACATTGATCCCAATACCAGTATAAAGTATACGAGGATTATACTCAGCCCATTATATCCCAGCAGTGGACAGCAAATGTCAGAAACTGCGAATGCTGCAGCTTTAGGAAGAAGGGAAGACCTTGGGGAATCTGGCACCGGGGCGAGAAGTTCTCAGGATCGCTGCCATCAAAACAGAGAGGATTTCTCAACAAACTTTCTAATTTATATTGAACATAAATTCATGGTATGAAATAATCCTGCTGGCCAGCTTGGGTCAAGTGCCCGGGTCTCACTCCTCCTCGCCCCACACCTGGCTAGTTTGAAAACACCGAGACCTTGAAATCTGCATACCATAGCTGGCTATAAAGTAAATATTTTCACAAATTCAGACACTAGTCTTCTAAAAATGCAGTTTTCCCTAGCATTAGAAGAGACTTTAGTGTCACCCAAACCAGGAGAAGGACAAATTGTAAAGCTGTCAAGGCCTTTTTCTTCTGCAAAAGTCATGCTGCACAGTCAGACTTGAAAGCCTTTGTTCTCCTGTAAAGAGTCTTTATTAGAGTAAACATGACTGTGGAGCAGATTTCTGGAAAACTGAAACAGCTTTCAAAGTGGAAAAAAAAAAAAAAAAAAGGAAAGAAATGGAAAGAAATCATCCAAGATGTTTACATATATTAATTCATTTATTTATATTCTGCAGTTTTCAGTGTTGCACTATTCTACATCACATTAATTCAAAACACATTTTACCTCTATTATACAATCAAAAGTACCATTAGCTACATACAGTTTCCCTTCCTCTGTTTTTCTTTGAAATTAATGCTGGAAACATAAGAAACATGCAAATGTAAGATTTTAGAGTACAGTTCTTTGGTTGGGTATGAATTCTGCAGTTAGGGAATGTGCTCTGACAGTATTTTACCCTCAGCAGTAGCAATACACAGCAGCAAGAAGGATGACTCCTATGATACTCTTCAGGAGTAAAGACTCTGTATCTTGGTATAACATGGCAAAATTAACATGTTTTGATGGACCCGGGATCAAAAATACTTTGGTTTTATTTGTCAATAAACACCAAGTGAAATACAACAGTAGTTTCTTTGCAGAGAGGACCTTCACCCCAATGGTGCAGTGCTGGTTTGGCTGGGAGGAGGGAGGGAGACAGAGTGGGTGGAACCATATATTAACACTGCAGCACTTCAGAAACTGAAGTCAGCATATTAAGTTCGGTGTAACTTACGGGGATGGGGAAAGTACCTCTACAGAGTGACCCAGAGTATCGAAATTCCAAGTCTACTACAGGCATTGAATTTTTCTCTAGCTAAACACAGAGAGCCTGTGCTTCTAACACTGCCACTTCATTCGGCAAAAGTAAATATCTCTCCTTCGCAGCTTTTGCCATGAAAAAATTCAAACACTTCTGTAAAATAAAAGTATCCACTTTAAAGTCTCAAGCGCGTATTATACATATTCCACACCATTCTGAAATTTCTTCTGGAGTCAGGAAGTCCTAACATGGAGGATGAAATGATTAATGCTACGTTTAAAGCGTAGTAAGCAGTGCAATGCGGCCAACAGCCTTTGCTGCATTTCTATTGCATGGGATGTATGGAGTGTCTAGAACAGCTGAATAGAGTGGCTCTGTGACAGTGTTAGCCACATCAGTCCTTTCATACAAAGATAATTACTTTAAAAATTATTTCTAGAAGTAATGGTTTCATTAAAATTAAGACTTCGACCTGAAGTACATCTAAATAAAAAATACTGGCTGACACAGTCAGCATGGCTCAGTTTGGTACACGAAGTGCTGGTGCTAATCGCTCTCACTCTAGAGCAATGGCCTCTAATCTTCACGTACCCACAGGCAACAAAATTACACAAATAACACATTGCAAGCAACACTGTGCTCTTCTTGGGTTGGTATGTTTTCATTTGCCTTCTATGGCAAGGTTACAGGGTACTCTCCAAGGCATGGGTTGACAAACATTGCTCTAGAACTAATACTATATGATCCATACAAAATATAAACATACAAAACATAGTCACATTTAATTAACTTTTAGACCCTGTGCAATTCAAGTTAAACTTTTCTCATTAATACATTTTTAAACTGTAAACCACACTAGAGAGACAGAATAGTTTTGTCAATTTCTTTATCCTTAACAGGCTTTTACTTTTTATCTGTAGTTGCCTATGAACTTGTACTATAATAAAGCCAATTATGTTTCTCCTTCAATTACCATTAACTGAAGTTAGGCTATAGAATTTAAGTACTTGAAGACAAAGTCCACTGTCCCCAGGACAGATGAGTCAGCTACTAGTTGAAAGAGATACTCCCCAGATACCAACATGCTGCTAAAATGCGCCTAAAAGTTTTCCACAAAAGAATAAATCTGTTCCTATAAATCTGTGGGCTTTGGTCAATAATGGTACAATTTAATTGGCAAACTTCCATAATGCAATCATTTCTTCTCAAAGAACTGAACTGAGACCAGCATTTCACATGGACAAGTTGTCAAATAGCAATGTGTTTTAGCTCCTGCTTGAGAATAATTTTCTACAGATCCAGTTGGCTAAATGATTTGAGGCTGTTTGACATGGGAGGAAAAAGCGGGACTTGGTTCTGAACTCAGCAGGAGCCAGCTGCTGCTTAGTAGACAGGCAAAAAGTTGACAGGATTTTACAGTCTCTTGCTCCTGTGGAAGTAGCAGCTTCTCGCAGCTGCTGAGCTCCTTCATGTACTCAGAATACAGCTACTAATAAAAAGAAAGAGGATAGTGGTGATCAACAGAAAAAATTTAACGGTGTGACAGTCTGTGTATCCTGCCATGCTAAGCACTCCTTAAAGACAGTTTTTTCTCTTGCAAAGCTAGAAGCAAGTTCCATTAACAAAGCTTCTTTATTAAAAAATATTTCATTATTTTTTTATTAATAAATAAAATACGTTAAAAATGTTTGAGTGCTACATTCACTATACAACGCTGTATATACAAAAGCAGACGTATAAAAACACAACAGCTGACCTTGCTCAGGTAAAAAGAACTGAAAGTGGCTTCTTGGATCACTGAGTCCAGTCCCCAGTACTAAAGGCACCAAGGTATTTAATCCCTTTCACAAACACCAAGAGCAGTTAGGCTGCCCACTGAAAGATCACTATAGAACATAACAGCTCTAATCCTAAAAATTATTCTAATTTCCAGCCTAAACTCATATCACAGCCAATTACTTCTTTTGCAAACCTTGCCCTTCAATATCGGGAAATCCTGCTTCTCTTCTCAGTTCCCACCCTGATATATACATTTCCTGTGCATGT
>NW_009649308.1:4151213-4169895 GCF_000708025.1 Charadrius vociferus
TAAGTTCACCAAATTGCCCATTCATCCTTCCTGAACATAAGCAACCAAGACATTGTGTAATCAGTTTCAAGACTGCTGAAAAATAAAGGGAACAATCATCCTTCTCAGTTACGTGGATGACCATTACAATTGCTCTAAGGATCATAATTTTTTGTTTCTGTCTGCTAGTTCTAGAAAAGTGCAATGTGTAGAGGGTGTATCCAAGTTACAGCAATTTTATTTCCCTCCTTTTGAACAAAATAAATTTGAAAAATAAGTTATTAAATTACACGGGATCCAGCACACCAGGTTCCACTGTCTTGTAGATTTTGCTCAGAAAGACTTCCACCTTATCATCACCCAAGTGACAGATGTCCAAGATGCAGACAACGTGTTTGCCGTCTAGATCCATCGCTGCTTTTACAATTTCATCTAGAAGTTAAGAAAACACGTTTTAAAATACATACAGTAAAAAGGTATGCTGAATTGACATTGTTTTCCATACAGTGATGTGTTTATGTTCAACCCCGTTCAATGAAAAACCTCACTCTAACTATTAAATGATGGCCTAATGGGAATTATTTTTTTTGGTATGATTTTATTAGTAAGTTCAATCATTAGAAACGACAGCATCAGAACTTAGATATGGAAAAGCTGAAATATTCATTACTTAACCATTAGTGATTTTCAGATTTCATAGTATTATTCAAGGAAAAGTAAAGATGTATTTAAATTAAATCAGGTCTGTCTATATATAAACATGCAGGAAAACACAATGCTTATATAGCACTTTGCAGTGGGATACACACGATACACATTAATAGTTTTCACCATATTTGTTGTGAGGTGACAGTAATTAGAAGCATAATTTGAAGGAAAATAATTCCATAGCAGGCAATACTTCAGTTTATAGGCACTGTAGGTTGCGTTAAAGCAGCTGTTCAAGGCGACATCAGTGAAATGGACTGACTGATCGACAGTTATTCCACTCTGTTTCAAAGAAGATAAAGCCAAATATTCCCATGCTCAGCCACACATACTGACTTCTATGTCAGTATAATTCCGCATCAACAAATAACTGCAAACACTATCTAGGTCACTTAAGAGTTTGTGGTTTGGATCTTAAAATATTATCTTCAGAGTATGCGAACAGCTCCAGTAAAAACTGCCCTGAAAGTTCAGGATTACATTTATTTACTAAAGGTGGTCACATAGAATTCATATGTATTTCACTGAAGAGGTGAACAACGTCTGACCTACAGCAGAGATTTCTACAGAGGATCAACTCTTGCATTGAAAGATAAAACAAGAAAGGATAAATGAGTAACGCCAGTGAAAGCCAGTCTCACTTGAAAGTGGAAACATGTCACAAAGCCTTCCATTGCTAGTGGCCTTCTCCTGACATGCAGAGATGCAACTCATACAAGATAATAATGTATCATTTTGAACGTCTTCTAGTTGAAATAAGTGGGGATCTTCAGGACAAAACAGTGGAAGGAATGCAACATCTATTGCTACATCGTGATTTATACCTGTTGAAAAAACATATTTAAGTTAGCAGAAAACTTCATCTTCAGCCCATTAGCAACTTCATACACCATTTCTTCTTTTTTTAAAGAAACAAATTATTGCTGGCTGAACCCAGATTTTTATTTACTTGCTCTTTGTCCATTAATTAATAATTGACATCTAAAAATACATTTTTATATATGTGGGTATATCTATTTATACATAAGCACATTCCAATTGATGTGATGTTATACTATTATTTGAGGCTAACAATGCTGTTAGCTCAGAAAATACAAAACCAACATTGGAAGCCATTTCACACTCCTTTTAAACTTTATTGCTGCTACAAGGGCAGAGAACATAGTTTTACAACCAGTGTATCTACGCAGTATGCAACGCAGTACTTGTGCTACTTTCATCTTGAATATTATATTGCAAGTCCCAGGATTCTAATGACTGTAAATATTCAAACACCTTCTCTGCAAATGTCCCTGAGCAAATAATGGAAACTTATAAATTACAGGAACTTAACATAAACATCGTTAAGCTAGGCAATTTCCTTCTCCTTTTAACAGGAAAACAAAAATCAAACATTAATATCCCACAGTAATTCTAACAAACAGATACACGTCAACTTGCCTATTATATTTTAACAAATAAAGATCAATCAACTGAAGATTTCTGCTAACCAGAAGCAGCAGAGAGCAGTCAATGAGTAGGGCTAAAATACAACCCTTAATTTTCTAGCATGGAAGAAAGGCACTTTAGGAGCAAAAGTACTCAAAAAAGCAACTCAATGAGAATAAAGTTCAAAAGAAGCAATTACTGTTGTCCTTTTCCCTTTAAGAACACTAACATGTTTCTGATTAATAGTCAGCTGACTTTGCAGCTTGAGAAATCAAGTGCAATTGAATAATTTACCTGATGATGTCAGACTGGTTGAACTAGTGAACAGGACCTACCTCTAAGCCTCTGATTCTAATAATCAATAGCTTAAGGACTACGCACACTCTTCAAATGACACACACAAACCTATGCACAAAATTGCAATTATACGTAAAGTGATACTAGAAACAAGATATTCAGTCATTTAATTTAAAGGCATTTTCAATGAGTATTACAGCTCTCTAGTAAAAAAATTATCCTCAATCACAACTCTAACAAAAATCTAAACTGTCAATCACTTTTTTAGACTTCAAGAAATACTCAGAATCAACTGATTAATTTACAGAAATCCATTCTGTTTCTGACAAAACCTCAAGTCCTTCTGAAGTTAACGCAGCATAGAGCTAAGATCTTACACTGCTCTTGCTTAACCTTTTTTAGAAACCAAACTACCAAATACTTACCCAGAACTGTCACTTCATAATACCCAAGGCCACTAGCACTTTTAAACTCATTGATATTTTTATCTGTTCTGGTTTCTTTTGGCTGGTACACTGCTGCATGAAGGTTGTACTGTTGCATAAGTAAGTCTTTGTGCGCATAATCAAATTTACGTGGGATGCTTTCTGGGAAAATTGTGCTGTGATGCAAATATTTCAATAACTTGTCTTTCACTTGTGCCCACAGGTCACTCTGCCATGAATCACAACTTCTGCCAGTCTCTGCAGTTTCAGGTGCATCACTCATTCCTTCTCGGTCTATTATAAACACAGAAAATATTTAGCTGCTTATATGCTCATAGAATCATATCACTTTTCCGCTAGACGAGAAATATTTTCATTAGAACATTTCCATTATGAAGACAAGGCAGAATGTTCAAAACACACAACACAATGAATTAAACTTGGAATGCGAGTAAACTGGTAACCTTTCAGGCTAGACTTGTAATAAAAAGACTTATTTCACCACATGAAAAGCATCATCGTGGCTTGTTTTTGGAGAGCACGTAACTTTTTTAATGAACAGCCAGAAATCATGAAAACCAGTCAAAAACAGGTACAAGTGAAGGTAAACTTTTCCATCCCTTGCACAATAACTATATGCTTACATTGAGGACTATGCTACATTTAAATTTTTTTTGCTACAGTCAATGATAGCTCTATTCTTCTTCCCTATTACATGTAACTTGAGGATTGTTTATGGTAAAAGCTGATACAACCATCACTTCCAATTTTGGAAGGCAAGTGTTAAACCCCATCTTTTGAGGTTATCAGAAAACTCATTTAAAAATATTCCCAGTATAGCCTTGTATCTCCTCTATCTCCTGTGAAACAACTTCTCATCAATTAGTCTTTTCAACTGGGTATATTATCCACCCCAACCTTTCTCTGTGAACATATACTTATTTACTTCTTTTTAGTGTCATAATTGCTATGATGGAGTATTAGGGTGTTCAAAAGTGAAGAAACCAGAACGTACACAGACAAACTGTTCCCTACAGCCTCCTCCTAGAGAAACTGATGTGTTATGGTCTAGACAAGTGGTCTGTGCGGTGGGTGGGGAACCGGCTGACAGGCTGCACCCAGACAGTGGTGGTAAATAGCTCCTTTTCAAACTGGTAACTTCTCACAAGTGGGGTCCCCACTTGTGGGGGATTGATATGAGGCCCAATGCTGTTCACTATCTACATAAGTGATCTGGATGATGGGATCAAGTGTAGCCTGACGAAGTTGACTCTGGTGACACCAGAGCAGGGAAGTGAACACCCTGCAGGAAGACCTCGATAGGCTGGAAGAGTGGGCTAACAAGAACCTTCTGAAGTTCAACAAGGACACGTGTAAAGTCTTGTACCTGGGAAAACATAATGCAGTAGTGCGGCACAGGCTGGGATCTACCTGGCTGGGGAGCAGCTCTGTGGAAAGTAACCTGGGGGTCCTGGTGGACCAGCTGAATGAGAGCAAACAGTGTGCTGCTGCGGCAAAGCAAACCAACAGGATGCTGGGTTGCATCAACAAGGGCATCACCAGCCGAGACAATTAAGTCGTCATCCCACTCTACTCAGTGCTTGTCATGGAATACGGTATGCAGTTTTGGTCCTTGCATTACAAAAAAGATGTGGACAGGCCAGAGAGGATCCAGAGAAGGGCCACCAAGATGATCAAAGGACTGGGAAGCCTGTCGTATGGGGAAAGGCTGAGAGAACTGAGTTTGTTCAGCCTTGAGAAAAGATGACTTAGGGGACACCTTATCACCATATTCCAGTATTTAAAGGGTGGCTAGAAAGAAGATGGAGACTCCCTTTTTACAAGGAGTCACATGGAAAGATGAGGTACGTTACTCCTGAGGAGATTCCAATTGGACACAAGAGGAAAATTCTTCACAATGAGAACATCAGCCATTGCAATAATCACAGAATCATAAAATGGTTCAGGTTGGAAGGGACCTTAAAGACCATCTAGTTCCAACCCCCCTGCTGTGGGCAGGGACACCTCCCACTAGACCATCTCCCCAGGGAACTGGTAGATTCCCCAACGTTGGACATTTTTAAGATTCAGCTGGACAAGGTACAGGGCCACCTTGTCTAGACCATGCCTTTGCAAAAAAAGCTTGGACCAGATGATCCTTGAGGTCCCTTCCAACCTGGTATTCTATGATTCCCTGAAACGATACAACATATGCAAGAACATTCAATATGGGAAATAAGAGACTTTATGCATTGAATTAGACAACACAGGACAGCAAAATTAAAGAAAATTGACACTAATACTGTGAGAAAAATATGTGCATATGATTACAAGCTACATTTACTAACATATCCAGATAATTATTGCATACTTAGATGAGAGACTGATTCATTTATTTTGGACTACACTCAAAATATCAGCCAACTGACATTAAATAGGGTTTCACATGCAGTGAGAAAATATCAGTGTAAATGGCATTTTAATTTAAGAATAAAAGTATCTAAATATATCTCTATTTTAGATATAATTATCTAAATAAAAGTATCTAAATATAAGTATCTGATGTAATATTTCTTTACTACAGTTAAAAAATGAGGCATGTATTTCAGAGTACATATTCACATGCTAGTGTGGCTTTTTTTGAAAACCAACTTTTAAAATCAATTCATTGAAACCACATACATGCATTCGTTTGACGAGATATACACAATATCCCAACAATTCTAGGGAGAGTAACAGCACAGCACAATAAACACTACAGCTACAAGAAATTCCTTTAATGTAATTTCAGGTGAGAGCACTCAATTTTATTTCTTGGTTTTAAAAGCAACAAGAAATTTTATCGAAGACTAACAACCAATAAAGTAATTAATTATCCAACTTGCTTATGGATATGTTTTCTTACTTTTAATATATTAAACATTCAGGAAAATTCACTGTAATTTCTATTGCTTTAAAGAAGCACAATGGAGTAGACCATCAATATGCTACAAAGAAAACCTATCGAGGTCATCACTAAATTAACATGAACTGCTGCCTTGCAAAAATAAAAGAATGGACAACTTTATACATAATATAGCTATACATAGAAGTAAACTGGCAGATGCTAATGTTGGGACAGATGCTAGTAGTAGACGAACTTTTAGATAAAAATACATGACTCAGTATATTCAGTCAGCTTTGAAAAGAGGAAAACATGTCAAAATATTTGCATGAAATAAAAACCAGACCAAGCTGCACATAATGACAACTGACAAATTAGACTTCTTCCTTTATCCAAAAATAGGTATCAAGAAACTAGCTGCATGGAACGGGAATTAATTTTTCAATTGCAGAGGAAGAAAATAAAACATTAATAACTAACTTCGAAAAAAATCCCTTAATCAAACATAATTCATATTACTGGCTTGTATGTTTCATCCATTTCCTCCCACATCTTGTATTTGCACTCTCTTAGCTTTGGTGAGGGACAATTTTATCACATGCACTACAGCAAGAAAAATTCCAACAGAAAACGTGTGTGTTTCTGAGATACAAAACTAACTTCAAACTTCTATAAAGCAACACAGAATTTATTCCCCATACTGGGAAACAGCTCGGCACTGTCCTCCCAGCCATCCTTTAGAACACATCAGGGGCACAACTGAGCAGAATGACATTAACAATACATCGGTACAGTGGCTCCCTATAGGTTGATGCAGCTAGATGTACAGAGGAATTGTCTTGACAAACAAGGTTTATAAGGGTATCTTTGTTGCCTGTTTTGGACCTGAAGAGAAGAAGCAGGCTTAAACCTCCTAAGGTTAATGTAACAACTATTTGCAACGTACCTGTGCTGCACTGTAAACTCTCTGATACAGCCTGTCCATTTTTATCTTGCACCAACTCTTCATGTTGAAATTCATCCAAGCTGCAAAAAGAAAGTTATCGTGTATATATATATATTTAAAACCTATTTAACATCAAACACCATGCAGCAAAAGTTCAAACCTTGACAGATTTGTAGTGATAAATGATATAAGCTTGAATGAGTAAGCACTAATACCTGGTTTCATATCATGAGACTTGTAATATAGCAGCTTGACATAATGAGACCTACAAAATCAGTTTTGAAAAGCTTAGGACAAGAACCGTTGTTATTTCTTTGCTTTATGAAGTAGATAGAAAAGTATTTTACACTCAAAAAACAGTGTTTGCTGCCCTCTACTGGGTACCTACTGAAACAGCACGTGTGGCACTAAAAGCGGAACATTACAAATGCCCAACAGGTTTATGACTTGATTCTAAAAAACGGTTGCACAGCGTGTTGCTGCACTTTCATATCGGCACCCTTCAGCAGTCAAAACCAAAGCACGAACCACGTCATCACTCCAGAATCCAAAATGATAGACAAATTCCAAATACATATTTTCCTTTGACCATACTACCCTGATACAACAATAAGTTCAATCAAGCTAACTAGATTTTTGTTACACTTTCATTTTTAACCATGAAATTTTGAATTAACGGAAAGCAATTATTCTTAACAATCTCTAATGAATTACCTAGGATATTATGCAGGAGAAAAACATAACAGATACTCTGAAACCACAACATGGTAAAATAAGCTCTTAGGTCCATTTATTCCTTTCTTCTTTGCTCCATTCCTCTTATTATAAACTCAACATGATGTTTGAATAAACTTAGGAAAAAGACTATCTCGATTATCTTGCATCGCAAACAACTGAGACATAGGCAAGACTTCATTAAGGTACCATGAAAATAAACTGGTTAGTTTATTAGTAACTACATAAGTAGCTACTAATAAAATATTGTAACTGCAAATACACAGGAACAATATACAGACAGTGAAAAAGGAATCAAAGACAAACATGCTGTTTAGTGGGACACTGTATTTCAGTCACAAGGATTTACAGGCTGGTTTTCTTTCAAGTTTCCCCATTTCATACTAGGATATATCTTGAAAATTTCATGTCAATGTTTCATAACAAATGGAAAATATCTAAAACCTAGTGAAAAGATAAGAGGAAATACATTGTGGGTTTTGAGTACGAAAGTATGAAACGCACTATCATCATGGTGTGAACTAAGTACTGGAGTGACTGTCTTGTGATCTTGAACTCTAGGCACAAAAGAATCCTCACGTAAGCACCACAAACTGTGCAACTGAGGTTTCAGCCACCTAACTTTGTAAACAAAAAAAGCTGCCGCATAGAGAACTCTAAAACAGTATGACCCTACCTGCTTCCCACCACCCACCCAAGCTTCTGAGCAGAGTTGTGTTGAAAATGTTGGTAAATGAAAATTTGTATGTGCTTCTATGTGACTTTGTAGTCCAAAGTATTTTTCAAATTCTGTGGTCCAAGGCAACCTCAGAAGTATACATTCAAGATGTCAGATCTAAGTTTATGCAGTGGTATTTATTTATGTTTTCTGATGAAAGGTAGCAGGAAAGTTTGTCTCTTTCTAAAACGACAGTCCAGTACTTATATTGTGCTTC
Source organism: Charadrius vociferus (assembly GCF_000708025.1). Classification (NCBI taxonomy): domain Eukaryota; kingdom Metazoa; phylum Chordata; class Aves; order Charadriiformes; family Charadriidae; genus Charadrius; species Charadrius vociferus. Next base: position 4,159,551 of record NW_009649308.1, read on the forward strand.
CTATGGTATTATTTCTAGATGAAAGAATGTTTCCATGAAAATAGTATCTTATGAAGAATTAATTCCTTCTATACAAGCACCATCATGGAAAGTAATTAGTGTGTACGTGCAATGATAAATTAAACATTTACATACCAATTATATTAATACATTTTCAAGCCATTAGATGACATTTTCAAAGGTATGAACAAAAGTAGTGTAATTAAAAATTAGTGCCCCCAAAACTAATTCTCACTTTCAAGACCTGGACTTCTCAACAAGAGACATGAAAATCTAGCACAACGTTAGGAAAGGCTTGCTCAGAAATCGATGTGTCAAGTTAGATACATGCCAACTTCCCTCTTCATTAAAGCAGAGGATTAAACCAAGTCATACTGATGACAAGTTGATATTATCAAAATAGTGTATTTTTCTTTTAAAATTGTCTAATTTGAGAGGTGAATAGGCTTTGATTTAGAGCTAGTAAAGCCTTTGAAAAATAGGAAAAGAACTTGTCATAATTTTTCCCCACTTCTTCCACAGATCTGCAGCTAGGATGATTTCTCCTACCTGCTTGAAACATTACTCCTACAGGACTGTTTTGTGCTGGATGGGTGTGCAGTGTAACTTGAGCTAGGTTCCTAAGGGAAACCTGCTTGCCTATCCACACAGTTTACATGCTTCTCTGCCAGCCAGTATGTCTGCAAACCACCTGATAAAACCCAAATCGTTCCATTTACTGCAATATGCTGTAGCTGTTGTGCACTAAAACACCCACATTCCTGTTTTGCCCATGCCAGCTTTACGAGAACTTGTGTCATGCCAAATTTGCTATTCTCAGCCTGCATTCTGCAGGCTTCCCTTTTCACAGATGCCCACTTGCAAAAAAAGCCTTTAGTGAGTATTTCCAGATGCACTGGTATTCACCTTTTCAGTCACTGTACTTTAAGTATTGTCAACAAAAATAACATTAATCAAAATAGATGGCAGATAGATACTTTTAGAATATATTGGGAATATAAGCATGTCTTGTGCTTCACACCTATTTCCTAAGCACTTGGACTAAATGAGATAAAAAAAATTAAGAAAGAAAATAGTTACAACTTGTAGCCATGCCCAAATGATGCAAGGTATTAAAGTGCCTCAAAACAACAAAACCAAACACCCCACTCACTGACATAACTATTAAAAGCCTCATTTTATAGACTGGTTAGAAATCAACTTAACTGTCATGACACCATTATGGTACACGTGTCTACTAGGGCACGTAACAGAGTAACCAAACAGCCGTCTACAGTAATTTGACAAGTCTACACAAATTGATTGTTGATATCTACCAATGCCTCCATGAAAATTTCTGATTTATGTGAAAAAGGGATCTGAAGGAAACATCAAATTCTAGGAAACTTTCAGTCATGCAAACCTCAAGCTGAATTTTCCCATATTATAGAATCCTTATCCCTTAGCTCTCATCAGAGGGGAGGGGAAAAAAGGAGAAAAGGGTCTAAGTTATGTAAACATTTAGAAGTGAAACTGCAAGGATAGAAGCATACGAACAAGCTACTTTCAAGCAGTGCAGAGTGTGAGCACGTATAGCGCATGAGCAGCTCCATGGTAACTGCAGTGCTAAACTTACAAAGATTAAAATGCTAATAAAACTACTCTGGGTTGTTTTTTTTTTTTCACTTCCACATAGAAATAAACCTTTCTAAAATTCCTGATCTTTCCTCATTCACAATAATCTATCAATTACACTACTTTGGGGTACATACATGCTTAAAAGTATATTTATGTTGAATGTCTCTTATCAACAATAATATTAAATTAACCAGTTTCCTCTTACCTTGTTCTTTCTGAAAACCTTAACAATCAGATAAATAAGTTACTTCAGAAACATAGGAACTGAGGCTGTCAATGAAGAGCCTTAGAATCAGCTATTACTGTTTAAAAACAAAAAAATTTAAAAACGCAACCACATGCTGAAAAAATGCACAAAATACTTGACGCAAAAAAATCTAAGCTAGAATATGTACTTAAAAATATATTTTTACTGTTGTTATTTTATCAATGCATTAAAATATTTCAGTAAGAGGTGATATTCTGCTACTTCTAAGCAACAGAACAGAAAACAATGCAATTTTAAGGTATGTCAGGCTAACTTTCTGTTTTTCTTGTGCAATTTGGAGAACTCAGCACAACTTCATAGTTAATTACAGAAATACACAAGTTACCTTTTAATTATATAGAGTGAAACAGCTTTCCATAATCCAACACAGACTTTCTCCTCCTTTAGTTGGGGTTCTAGCACTAATGGCATAGAGTGGACACACAGGTAGCAAGGAGAGTAGCAGATTGAGAAAAGCAGAGAACAGAGTAAACATGCCTTAACTTTTTGCTTCACTTTTAAGAAATGGGGAGAAAACATTCTTCCCACCCTCCACCCCCAAGAAAAAATGGACTATTTCTCAGCAAATAAAGAAAACAGGGTTCCTCACATTCAAAAAAAATGATATTCCTACGGATTTGTGCCACATGTCCTTAAAGCTGACCTGACCTTAAAGCCAGGTGTCAACACTTTTAATGAATGGCCTGCAGAGCCAGGAAACCATTTCCTCCAGAAATCTACCAAGAGGACCAGAGGAAACAACAGATGTAGCTCAAAAGCGCCTGGTTTATCCCACAGAAAAAGCTTTTGCAAATTAGCTTCCTAGAAACGTTTTTTCAAGAAAATAGGCATGCTTGTAGGGCAGTAATACTGGCAGAATGGTCAACAACTTATGATCAACTGCATCATTACTATTGTTGCTATATCCCTAGCACCATGATGCTTTGTTTTAGCAGGAAGGAAAGAGGTGCTAAAAGTAAAATAAGGCGGCAACTGAGGGGCATAGGTACTCAGGACACAAGCCCAAATCACTGCTGCCAAAAAAACCAAACATCCAAAGTTACTGACACCAAAGAGCTCAAACATTCAAGTTACTCGCTGTGTTTGGAATAAATGACAGGAATTCAATGCCCTTAAACAAAATGCATGAAGGAAAGTAGCTTTTTACCCCAGACTAGCAAATAATAACACTCAATTGGTTTTCTTAATAATTTCCCACTTGTAGTTATTTCATTAGATTCCAGATTTGTCTGGGCTCTGGATTTGAAATTCCTACCTGTTTTGTTGTGGGTTTTTTTTAAATCCTTCTCTGGATCCAAACTGATTTCAATAAAGACCAAGTGTTAGGTAGCAGAACAAGCCAAGTGGCTTCTCAGGGACAGCTATACTTACACCTCTGTAGCTCCAAGGATGATGTATAGCTCAACCACCATTAGCAAATCCACTAATGCTATTACATTGTTCACTCTACTTGTTAATTAAGCATCCCTCCCCACTACCTTTGACTTTCCTACTTGAACTGTAATATCTCTGAAACAAAGACTACATATGTTACTCTGTTTACCATTATGGACCCCTGTTACTATATATTCCCTAATCAGCACTAGTAACAATATAAAAATATGTTCAATAACACACTCAAAATTATGTTTCAGAATAAAATAATCCAATATATTTGAACTAGAATCAGTGCAGAGGAATTGAATAGAAAATATTAAACTCTACCCTGATCGGTTCTTTCATTTCACTTCCATACAGATCCTTGACCTGTAAAAGTTTCACTTCAAATATCTTTGTTTCATCATTACAATTATTTAACATGATTAATTTCACATGACTTACCCTAATTTTCTTCTTGCAGACCGTGTGAAATAGGGGTAAGATGATACAGGAATAACAGATGCACTTCCCCTTAAAGTAGGAAATTCACCATTATTTTAAAGCATTTAGTTAAATGGAAATACATAAAGCAGAGAACATGCATGGTTTTCTTTCAGGCAGAATGAACCTAAGACACTCAAATGTTGGAATTTTCCTTATGAATGGAAATCCACTAGCAAGTGTGCTGTAACACTGCCAAGACACAACTTCTATTCACCAGGGTTTTCTTAGTCCTAAGTTTTTATTCAATCCTGATTACATTTCATCTCATTTTCCCTCAAAATATTCTGAATACCCACCCTCTTTTCTCATCTAAAAGTCATAATGTGGGAAGTTGAGAAGAAAAATATACCCTCTACAGCATGAGAAATCTACTAGAACAAAAAAAGATGTGGCTGGCTAGATTTCTGCAACATTAAATCTGCCAGTGTGTACACCAGGTTTTTAATACTAAATGTGGCTACATTAGATTTTGCACAAACATTGCAACAAAGGGCAATCTTATACAAGCAAATATTTTACTTTTGAACCTAATACGGTTGTATCCGACAAATTATTTTATCTTATTCCATTTTCTTATATCAGACTGATATCCTTTGCCTATGTCTGACTAGATGCAATACAATTTCCTGAAATCCCATCACAAGCAGAGCCATAGTACTACAAGTTATTTCGAGCCTTTAGGTGATCACCATCTACTTGCCTCTCTGACAGCAAGTTACAGCTACATGCAGTACATTCTATTAACCAGAAAGAAAAAAAATAAGGTATGTTTGAAATTAAGGAACAGGTATATCAGATCCTGATTCTGCATTTTCAGAAAAGAAATCTTATTTCCTCAGACCACTGTAACTGTTGCTTGTTCCACAGCTATGTCACTAAGCTATGTATGGTTCAAGTATTAACTACTTTTATTTCAAATCTGTGAAATTAACAACAATGTAGCATAAATATTAATCAGAAGAGAATATTGCAAACCAGACACCTGCTTTAATCAATCCTTCATTAGCCCAATCAGTATAATTGCCACCAACTCATACTAGGAAAAGTACCTACTACCTTTCAAAGTACCTAACTACCTTTCAAAGATTAAATGGTATATGCTTTTAAAGCTTTCTTATATATTTTCTATGGCCTGGGCTCTGAACTCATTTCCGTAAACACTTTTTAGAAGATCCACTACGTATTTATGAAGAGAGCTTACTGTTTTGCATCTGCATTTAATTTGCGTGGTATCTTTCTCTTGACTGAACTCTTTTTTGACAGTGAAGCTTGCTGCTGATGTTGTTCCCCAGGAGTGCAATGCGGCCCCAGAAAAGACTTTACTTCTTTATTTTGAACACTGGTGTCTTTTCTCTTGTGAACACAGTCTTCTTTGGACATAGCAGAACTTTCAAGAGACTGAGAAGTATCTTTCTGCAAGGACAGTTAATTGTTTAAGAGTTTCAAAGCACCTAAAGCTATTGCTTCCAACACAAAAGCAATTTTTAAAGGAACAGAACAATTTACGCTACCTCCTGGAAGGCATAGTATATCTAGCAGAAATTATCTTTTAATCATATTAATAAGATAAATTCTGTCTAGAAAGGGACAGAGAGCATGTTGCAGTAGTTGCCTCTCCCACATTCTAACTTACATCAGGTTAGCCAGTCAAACTAGTAACTTCTAAACAGTTGCGTAGTTTTACGGAGGACTGTCATAACGCTTTCAGAAAAGCACGAAATCATTGCTTTTTAAAAAGTTCTAAATTACGACTTTCAAAAATTTTGCTCTCAAAATAGCAAGTGAAGTTAATCAAGAGATAATGTAAATAGGTTCTGAACTCAAATGCAAAAATCTCCCCTCTAATTACAATCATAGTTGCTTAAGTTAATAGCATTAATTCCCAAACACTGTACCTGAACAAGTTCCACTCCTGAGGCTTCTTCAGCTGTACTGCTACAGCTGATGTATCTTATCGCACTAATTATTCCTTGAACAGCAATGCGCTTGTGTTCTCTGTAATGCAAGTCTTCGATCTCTTTCCCCGTTTCACCTATGGCTTTCAAAACCGATTCAACTGCAAAAAAGAAAATTTCATAAACAAGTTTTAAAGAAATACAGTATCAAAATGTCTGAATGCAAGACTCAAAAGATAATTTGTTATTAAATAGCAAATTGATTTAAAATTACATTTTTGAAGAATTTTAAATCTTTTGTTATTCACATCACATGAAAAAAAAATTAAACAATAAACCCTTTTAGCTCACATGCATCTTCTAGTATGCATTATCAGATACAAAAATTTGTTTCAGGTGAAATTTCTAATTCACTGAATTCTTCAGTATAACTGTCTTTAATCCTGATTTAGCAGAATATTCACAGTAAAACTTCTGGGCAGATCTGTAGCTCATGTAAGCTGCTACAGTTCTCCTGCAGCTACTGGTGCCATAATACTTTCTGTAAGATGAGAATTTAGCCTATAACACAATCAGTCATGAAAGGGAGGGTTTTCTTAAACGACATTACAAATTTGTGTAATCAGTATAGTAACTGTGTTGCTTTTCAACTGATGCTTTAAACGCTTGGAGTAAGACTGAACTGCAAAAAGGCTACAAATCTTAAAGATATTTGACAGTATGATACCTTTATTGTTTTTACAATATTTCAAAAAGTTATTTGGAGGTCGTGGAAAAGGATAATAGCCACCAATGACAGTTTTCTTCATCTGATCAGCTTCACTTTGTGTTTTAATCCACTGAATGAAATTTTTCACTTTGGTATCCTTGGTGTATGGCTGGCCCTTGTGCCACCCTTTTAAAACAAAAATAATCAGGTATCAAAAACAAAGCAGGTTACTGTCATCAGTTCTCATCTTGAAACTATCCTAAACACTATGTAGAAAAAACGAATTAAGAAAAACTGGACCTAGAGAATACAAAAGACAGCTTTGCACTGGTCAAGAGTGTTTTATGAAATTAGTATCTTGAATTCCTTGACTAACACTTGCATTTAACGTTGAAAGTTAGAAAAATGTTAAGTAGTGGAAAGAAATAAGGCAACTAGCAAAAATGCTACTAGAATACCTTCTCACAGGAGCATACAAAAGAACAAAATGATCAGAAATTGTTTTATTAGCAGGAAAGAGCAGATAAATCATCTTCATAGGGTTCAGCAAAGATAGTTAACTGGCAGGTTACAGACAATTGGCAAGGTATGTATTCATTGTTGGCTGGTTTAAAACCAACATATGGACTAAATACCAGTTTTATCAAATAAATTGTAATATGAGCAGGTCTATGTCTAAGCTGTCAACTGAAATAGACCTTATCCAATGGTTTGCAGTCTCCAGCTGTAGTTCTCATTTAGGACTCAAACAGACATAAAATGAACTAAAGCTAGGGTGGGGCACAGCTTAAATGTTTAATTAGATAATTAAGCACAATAATTAGAAAATAAGCACAATACTGAATGAACGCAACGGGAAAAAGCAACCTCTCAAACCCTTAATTTAGGAGTACATTGAATCGTTAGAAACGTATTAACAAAAATACTAGCTTGCTTTGCCAGTCCAATTAAGCACAAAACACCCTACCCAGCTTGTCAGGAAAGACCACGTGTATAGAACTGACTATGTTCAGGGACTCTTTCAGCACATATTTTTCTCCATTCATAGTTGTCAGCAGAAAGATTCAGACTGGATGACTGATATGTTAGGAACACTGAAGAAATGAGCTGGATAAACAAACACAGGAAAGATACACCTACTGCATCTTATAGTCCCTCGCAATTAGGCCAGTACACCACTAGCCTGCAACACTGCTATAATCTGCCTCCTGATTCAAGAGCAAATATACTAAAAGCAGCTGTGCCTGGTCCTGCCTGTGACATACTGACCGGTGCTATCTAGTGTACAGTATCACAGGGCCATAAAGAGTATTTTAACTGCAGATGGGAGTATTCAAACACGACTATCTAGAAGGAATGCTCCTTCAGTGCAGCCCAGCACCACATCCCTTCCAAGACCATGTGGTCTGCATAAGACTCTGCACATTAGCAAAGATGAAACATGATAGCTCTCCAAATATTTGGTGGAAAAGATTGGCTAAGATTAAATTTAGGGCAACCATACCCAGTTTAGGGTTGTTGGGTTTGTTTTTTTTTGTAATAAGGAAACCCGTAAGCCAGAAAAGCTGCAAGTGATTTTTAATGTTTTTAAGGAAGTGGTAATCTACATTGCTACACTACCAAAGGTTTAACACAGTCTGAAAGAATATTTGGTGAACATATGACTTAACCTAGTAATACTTAGGTACTTTTCATGAGATCCATCCATTAATGTCTCCCAAGAATGCAACTTGCCTTTTTCTTTTTGCAATGGTATTTCATTATTAACTCAAAGTCATTTCTGACAGGGAAACTACCACTGATTATTTTGTTGTGAAATGAAAACACCGTTTCCAAAGAAATAACATGAGAACTACATAAAACTATAACTAGTATAAGTTACCTGTAATGAATATTTGACTTTCATTTGAAGTTGTAAGGTAAATTGTGCTGGAAGGATTCTCAGTGAGGTCCCGTACCACTCTCATCTGTGTACACACCAAATATGTCACTGGAGAGAAAAAAAAAAAGCTTCAGGTTTTTTTCCTGATATTTCATTGATTTTAGAATGCCAAGACTGACACACACTGGATTAATTTTATTAAGTGCTCTAAACAAGATGTTTTAGTTCTTGACCCTAGAAATGCTTCAGCATGTATTGAGCCTCCATTATAAATTACAATATGGAGATGCAATTAAATTTTCAATTTAATAACAGTGCAAGAAAATTTCAGCATACGTATTAGGACTAAAGCATGAGATATTTCATCAGGTAGGATATCAATGAAACAAATAGTAAAAATACTGACATTAGATGGCTGTGTTTCTTAACGATAAAAAGCATAAAATCATAGAAAGCACAAGAAATCATGACATGCCACTGCAAATCTTCTAAATAGAGTACAAACTCACTCTTCTGTTAATATCTCAGTTAAGCACCAGAATGTCATTCTTTGCCATTTCCCCAGAACGCTCAAGATGAATAAGCCATAATGCTAACAGGGTTGTGTAGCTGGTCCTGCATCATATGATATAAAAAAATGCACACGACACCAACCAGTGTTAATGGAAGGATGAGTGCTTGGAGAAGAGAAAGAAGGCAAGAAGAAATATTTAAAGCTTTTTTTAAAATCCTTAATTAAGGATTCTCCAGTTTGAAATTTATCATTCTTAGCTCACATCCAATAACTAACACAGCTGGGTGAGGACTGCCGTTTGGCCAAAAGATATTTGTTCAAAGAAATGAAGCTATTCCACTTTCACCTCTCCCTTTCTCCAATCCTCTTAAATTATTCCTGTCTATAAAAAAGTACCTATTTATGGGACAAAAGGAGTAATAGATTTGACTAGCTGCCTTCTTTATTTGCCTCTGATGCAAGAAATGTTGCCACAGGTGCTTCACTTAAGTTTCTCTTTGAAATTAACGAGATCAGATGAGCCCCAGGCCCAGCTGCCTATCTATTTGTTTAGACTAACTAGCAGATTGCAATACAGTTAAGGCTTTCAAATACTTAAACTATTTTTTTTTTTTAATTTTCATTTCTGATCAGTTATTTGCTGTTTGAGGAGATAAACCACGGCAATTTTTTATTTAGTGGCAACTATACTCAGAATTTGAAATTAGCAACCAACTAGAAAAACACTATAAATAATTATTAATAAGTATTGTAGAGAGATGAATACTTGGGTGAATATGTTCAAACACATCTGGCTGAGACGTCGCAAATAATTCCAGTATGAATGGTTGGTCTGAGGTCCCATCAATGGCATGCGCCCAACGATAGAGCCAGAAGTCTTCACCATGTTCTACATAAACAAAGATTAAGAAAAATGTGTAAACATTTATTCAGAGAGTTAAAAATTGTTTGATAATGTCTGAAAGTCATATTTATAGAAAAACCTCTCTTTCTTGCTCGTTCAGCCCTTCCTACAAATGTCACAAGACCAATAACATCGCAGGAATGATTGTTTGGCAAGTCATCCAGTTCTGACCTAAAACCAAAACAGAACAAAAATGTGGGTATTTGTTAATAACAAAACATAAAGAGTTCTCAGAAACTTTTCAAAAAACATTTCCAATTAACATTCACTGTAACGTAGTGAAATGTAAGTTCCAGCTTGACAATCAACAAAATTCTATTTTACCTTGTGATAAACCGGTATTTAACTTCAGGCAATCCCCACTCTGGCTTAACCATTTCTTCTGGAATAATACTTATTTTAGTAGGAGGGTCTCGAACATTAAGGCTGATTTCTGACAAAGGAAAAAAATCAGTAACATTTAAGTCATGAATACAAATTTAAAAAAAAAAAACAACAACAAAAAACCAAAACAAACCACACCAAAAAAACAGGGTAAAGTTTCCTAAATGAAGTATTTCAACTTTCTCTTACTGCTTGTGAAATTATGAATCAATTCCTCTGACTTTATGTTTTAATCAAAATAAAGTAAGAAATTCAGGTACAGCATTCAATAATGCAATTTTATAATCTGAGCAATATTAAACTTTCAAA
>NW_009649308.1:4169941-4176871 GCF_000708025.1 Charadrius vociferus
CAACAGAAACTAATATTACAATACTGATTAGATACAAAGTACTTTTTACACTAGCTTCACTCTCAAATGTCACCAAGATCTAAAATTGAGTTGCAAGCAAGGAAGTAAAACTGAAGACAAAACTATGAGATGAGAACTTCCACAGCTGATACCAGTTCAGGTAGTTATTAATATGACAGAAATACACTATGGCCATGGAGGAAGACAAAAGGTCTTCTCATGTCTATTCTATAGCACCTGAAAAAATTAATGAATTAAGCAGACTGTTTAGATGCTGAATAACAAACACAGTGGAGCATTGGGGGAAGCAAGGGGTTCCGCAATCAGATAAGAAATAGAGGACGAATGTCTTCAGCATCTGAAATACACAGGGTGGTACTCCATGGTTTTTCTCCTAACAAGACAAATCTTGCTGGTAAGAAAAAGACAGATTCTGATGAGTTTCTATAAAATGCTTAGATTGGAGTAAGGGATTATGCAAATAACGCACCCAGAAAAGTAATTAAATAGGTATAAATAATGTATACAATTGTTTATATAATTATATCTGGCCCCTCACCCTAGCAATGCAACATTAGGAAGGTGTTATATTTGAAATCAGGCCCTCTACTTCAAAATTTTCTTTTGGCTGCTGCTTTCCAGAAATGTATTTGGAGGACAATTGTGGTTTTGCATATGGTGTTTTAGGACAGTACCTCAGAGAAAATTCCTGACAAACGGAACTTTCCCATGCATCAAAACCATTTATCAATTGTTCCATCATTTTGAGATTACATCAAAGTCATATGCTTAATTCAGGACTATACCTAGGGATGATTCAGAAGCTGAAGTCAGTCCAGGCTGTTCAAAACAGCAGTTTTCGTCAGCACCACATGAATTCAGTGATCTGTGAAATGCACACATTGCCTAGCAGTGGAATTCAAGGTGCTGGTACTAACTATTTAAGCTCCAAAGGTTTTAGGTCCTGAAACAGCACCTATCAGCATGTCGTACAGTACTGCAACTGCAACCAGAAGCAAGCAATGCACAACTTGATTCACAGAAGTCCAGGAGTATGCCAGAAGCACACTATCTTGCAAGAACTCTTACTTTGGAAAGCCCTTTCCCTTGCAGTCTTGTTAACCCTCCAGATACATTTTACAACATTTACAGGTGAATGGTCATAAGGAAACACTGGAAAATTGGGATTTGATGAAATTACAAATTGGAAATAGGTGATGAAAAAATAATTGTTACTTAAGCAATTCAGTGTAATTAGTTGCTTTAACTAGCTAGCTGAAGAACGTTTGGAACACTCGTGCATGCTTAAAAAAACCCTGAAATATTGCCCCATATTGGGCATATACAGAGGTATTTACATTAATGGAGTAATCAGTGAGGCATTAAATTTCATTTCAGCTGAACAAAAAAAAAAAAAACCCAACCATGCAGCAGAAGTGGCATAAAATCGATTTTATAACTGCTCTAGATACTTTTCTGGATATTCGGTTCTCTTTAGGCTCTCCTCTCACAGGATATATGGGCATAAGATTCAGTGATACATGGTACTATATGCTTTGTAAGTTCATATTAAGACAAAATTCTGAGCTTTGTGATGAGAAAAGAAGATACTGTACATACAGTGACATGAACCAAAAATTAGTAAGTTCTAGTTTATCCACTGTCTGAAAATACAGCATGGCACTTTACTATAGACTGACTTTTAATTCTTCCATTACACATCTATTACTGTTTACAGCCCATTGGCCTAATTTTCCATTTTGATCTCTTCATTAACATTTCTACCCCAGTAGTGCTTGCACAAATCAGTAGTGTTGGGTGAATGAAACCATTAAAATGAAGTGATATTTGCCCACAGAGAAAGCCACCTCAGACGGCACATTTTATTCTGTCCTTTTCCCATGGAAAGGTTTTGTGGCAATTATAATTGTTTTCAGGGTTGGCTTGTAATCATGATCAGCTTCCCTCACAAACTTCCATTACTGGCTAAACATTTCTCTCTCTTGCCAACTCGTAACAAACACTTCAGACATTAAGGTCTGGTTTTAAGGCAAAGATACATCAGGCAGAGAAGACACTGCTTCTAGCAGTGAAAATGTTATTTATTTTTGTGTACTGTAGCAACTGCATTAGGAAACCGTCATTGTTAATAAGTTGTACATACATCATCCATCACTAACACACATATTTGCTTGTTTCAAGGAAGTTATTTGAATTTTTTGAATGTTGGCTGTTGTTTGTTCTGACTATAAAAGCAGAAAAGGGTAAAGAACTCATGTTCAGTGAAGCAGGAGAGAAAAAAAAAGTTGACAAAATCCAGTTTGAAAAGGCTATTATTGTTATATTGCAGCACTTGTATTTCTGTAGCATAGCTCCTTTGAATATCTGTCACGCTAAACAACTGCAAGAAAATACTTCCTCGTAGCCAAGGAATATTCTTCATATATGTACTCCCACAGTGCTGCTGTTTCAGCACAGACAGCAGTCCTCAATGCAACTTTTTATTCAGTGGAGCTTTGCAGATACTCTGGGCTTTGACCATATACACTGAAATCTAAAGTCAGATCAGGTGACAACGTGCTTCAATGACCTGGAAGAAGGTAAGCAGTGCACAAATGATATCTGTGTTATTAATCAGGAAGTAGAATCAGATGAAAATTCAGTACCAGAAGCCTGTCTTTATGACCCCAATTCTTGAAATCAGGGATTATGTTTTTATTTATTTTTTAAATTAAAGTTTTAACTAATTGTGGCAATAAACTTCATAGACATGATCCAAATATAAACAGGGACCTAAAAGAACTTGGATGTTAAGACACCTTTCAGAGCTAGTATTTAAGCATATATACCTTATGAATTAAGTCTCAGCAATGGATCACTTTCTATTTTATTTCTATAAAGAGCTGCCTTTTTACAGCTACATTTCATTGAATCAAAACAGGTTTCTGCAATACTTAACCAATTGTAGCAAATCTCTTCATCTGTGAATCCCCTGGGGTTGGCTGTGTTTTAAATGGGTAACTGGTTTTGATAGCATACTGTTCAAGAAGAAGTACCGTGCCAACCTTCATACTGTTATACCATTCAGGACATAATGAATTCCACAAAACCATTGACATCATGCCTGAACCATCAGCAACTTCAAAGTAAGCCTGAAGAAGAAGAGAGACAAAATACATTCATCCTTTATTTATCATCATTCTGGTAGGTATTTATTTTGGATAATGCATCAGCTACTTGATTCACGAACAATTTCTCCGATGATTACAAATGGATACCGAGCATGTTCTAAAACTTGCACTGAATACTAGAGTTGAAGAAATCCCTAACTTCCACAAAATAATTTTTCCACAACTACCTCGGCACAAATTCTTATCTTTCCAGTGCTCAGTAATTGTAGGCAATGCCAGTTTCACTCTATGGGTTTTGGAGGAGGTCGGGGAAATACCATGCGCAAGAAACAATACTGAAAAGATTCTTCTTAATCAGTGAGAATGCTGTATTTAGAATAACATTTCAAAATATCCATGAAGAAAAAACATATTTTGGAATTTGAGATGTTACAGGACTATTTGCTAAACATTCTTGATCAAAATATGATACAAGTCTTGATTTTCAAGCAAAAAAAAATAATGCAGAAAACAATCTGCATTGCAAAACACTATCTTTTCATTTAAGTTTCTCTCATGGCAAAGATTTCTACCCAATTTTTTTTAACCTGGGTGAACTTTGAATCCATAACTGAGCAGACCACTGAGCAGTGAAAGAGATTTTTAAACAGTTTTATAATGGCCTTAAAAGGTAGCAATCCACCAAAAAAACACCCCACGTCAGCTCTATCAAAATGCTTCATTTTATCCATTCATCTATCAGCCTAAAAAAATCATCTGCTTTTGTTCACGCTACCATCCACTCTCTTTAGTGTATTACCATCCCTGAACATATCCAACACCTTATGTGTTTCTCTCCCTTGCTGCTTCTAAAATCCTCCTTTCCTTATTCCAAGTTCATTACAGAGATTATATAAATCAACACTTGTTAGTTCATTCTAATATTCCTAATTAGTCATGAACCGTGCATCCTTGAAAGTAAACCATTATATCATAGAATCGTTTGTAATCCCACTGGGTTTTTATCTAATAACAATAATTCAACACTATCTAAAAAAGAAATGCATAAGGCAAAAAGCATTTAAAATCTGTCTCGTAGCTTCTTGAGCTAAATCAGCCCTGGGTATTGATTCTACACCTAATACCAGGAAATGTGACTGAAGAACTGCCATGAAAATTATGAGTATCATTGACACAGTCTACTGAGAAGCACCTCCAATAAAAAGACATAGGTTTTTCTTCATGTGTAAACGGAATCGAAACTTGGAATATGAGAAAACCACAGCCTTTCATTAAGATGTTTCATACTGCTCTCTCCCCATGGAAGAATTCATATGCGTTGCTGGAGCTCTTTGTTGTTGCCCTCCTGTACAGGGTCTGCCTGGGATGGAGTTTATTTTCTTTGTACCAGCCTGCATAGTGATGTGTTTTAGATCTGTGACTAAAATAGCGCTGATGACACACCAATGTTTTAGCTGTTGCTGAACAGTTCTTGCACTATGTGTCAAGGTCTTTCCTTGTTTCTCAGTCTGCCACCCCAGCAAGTAAGCTAGGGATGGGCAAGAGGCTGTGAGGGGATACAGCTGAGATAGCTGAATTGACCTAGCGGATATTACATGCCATGTAACATCATGGTCCAATATAAAACCAGCTGTTAGTCTTCCCAAAATACCCATTGTTCAGAGACTGGCTGGGCATTGGTCTGCTGGTGAGAGGAGGTGGTGAGCAATTGCCTTTGCATCACTTGTTTGCCTTTTTTTCCCCTCCCTTATTAAACTGTCTTTATCTCAACCCATGGGTTTTTCCTCACTTTTGCTCTTCCAATTCTCTGCCCCACCCCTCCCAAGGGGGCAGGAGAGAGCAAACAACCAGCTGGCAAGTGTTTAGTTGCTGGCTGGGACCAACCCACCACACCTCCTATCTACATTTCCAAAAAGCTCTACACAAAAATATCGCAAGTAAAACATATTAAGAAAATCATTAAAAACTTTACAGTAAAACAATCTATCTGGAAGTAGCGGATACAAATTGTTAAAACTTCTTGGCTTTTTTTTTTTTTGCTTTTTTTTTTTTTTGTGGACAAGACAGACTAACTCCAACTTCCAAAGCATAGAGATCAGGAACATTTAGGCTGTCAAGCTACTAAAAACTCAAAATATTTTTTTTCTTCACAAAAAGCTCAACTGAACCATAGTAACTGAAACACATCCACCAAAGTTTGTACATACAATCATTAAATTCATCATTTCCTACTCTAAAGGGCTCATTATTTTGGTAAAGGTAGCATTTTTAATATAAAGTAGCTATGACATAAGTCTTTATGTGCTTACTATGTGGGAATAATGATTTACAAATATCCTACAGCTATTTGTTTGAGTGTTAACCTAGGTACTTATCGCTCTTTACCTGATAAGGCATATCCAGTTTTTTCTCTGGTTTCCCGTAGTACCTTAGTCTAGATTTGTGCAGGACTCTCACAAGAAGTGGATGGAAGTGAACTCTGCTTCTCCAGGTCATTTCCAGCTGACCAAGAGAAGTTACCTTGGAGACTAAGGTTAAAAAGAGAAAAAAAAATAAGAAAGACCAAAAAAGAACATTCATGATTGAACATGTAAGTTTTCAGTAGTGAAGTACACAGACCAGGACATCACATGTATGTTCTTAATGTTTCTAACATTCAAAAAGGCTTATTTTCTGACACTATTCACCATGAAATCCTGTCCTGAGCTAACAGCACACAGCATAGTTTTGTTTTTTAATTGAAAATTTTAAATTTAAAACATAATGACACACAAGTGTTGTCAGATGAGCAGAAAAGCTACTACAAAAGACATAGGCATTAGCCTACAAGGGCATCACACTTGTGCAGAAATCCCACTTACTCCTCCCTCCTCACCAGGCTTCATGGACCGGCCTGAGCGCCTCAGCACTGCCTGCATTTTAGGTGGCAGCTTCCAGATGTGCACACCCAGTCCCACAGACCAGCCAAGAGACTACTACTGGAACAGGCGGTTTTGGGTAATCAGGGGAGACCTTACCGCTCTCTACAACTACCTGAAAGGAGGTTGCAGTGAGGTGGGAGTCAGTCTCTTTTCCCAAGCAACAAGCAATAGGACAAGAGGAAATGCTCTCAAGTTGTGCCAGGGGAGGTTTAGATTGGATATTAGCAAAAATTTCTTCACCGAAAGGGTTGTCAAGCATTGGAACGGGCTGTCAGGGAAGTGGCTGAGTCACCATCCCTGGAGGTATTTAAAAGATGCGTAGATGTGGTGCTGAGGGACATGGTTTAGTGGTAGCTTGGCAGTGCCGGGTTAATGGTTGGACTTGATGATCTTAAAGGTCTCTTCCAGCCACAATGATTCTATGATGCCTCAAAAGACTGGGCACAAGTACCACAGCTACATATTTTCAGTCAACGTTCCACAGAGTTTAAAAAGCCCTCTCAAAAGTAACACGAACACATAAAACTGCGATACGTACAGCACATTCGTACCAGTGCCTATCGCGACCGGAGGGTCACTGACCAGGGAGCTCGGCCCTGCTGCACAAGCAACCGCACCCTCTCACCTCCGCGGCCGCCTTCGGAGGGGCTTCAGCAGCGCGGTCCTCCCCAGGGCGCTCGGCTGCCTGGGGGCCGGCTCTCACCTACACGCCCTTCCCCTAAACCCACCTCCTCTCCCGCTTACCGTCGACGTCCACCTGCGCCTGGGGCTTGTCAGCCACCCACACGCCTCCGTAGGGATCCTCGTTGTTCCACAGCGGCAGGTAGTGCTTCTTCTCCCCGCGGAGGGGCGGCGGGCGGCGGCGGGGCGGGGCGGTG
>NW_009649308.1:4177565-4182706 GCF_000708025.1 Charadrius vociferus
TGCTGATTCCTGTCTTGCTTTGAGCATCCCTGGGTGCCTGAAGGGCCCTTGTCCTGGGATGATGGCAACTGAGGTGGATTAATGAGCTCAAAGCCACTTAGTCTGCTGCTCTGAGGACTCCCTGGCCGGCATCACACCTGTCCCAGTATGACTTACCTTTGCATCCTCCGGCTTTGTCAGGCTGCTGCATTCCCCCCCATACCCCACTCACCTGCCAAACGCTGCTGGCAGCAGCAGCCCAGAGGAGCGCCGTACAGCCAGGCGGGAGCTCTCATTTCACGCCGTGCTGAGTGAGAATGCAATCAAAGCACAGGCCTTATTGAAAGCCTCCTGCGTAACAAATAAAACCGAAATAAACGCATAACCAACAGAAATCTGGCGAATTAACAAATGGTTACGGGGCTGGTGCCACAGCCAGGGGTTCGGCTACTGGGACCGTGGGACTTGCTTTGAGAAACCAGGTCTACTGGGGGCTGATGGGGTGTGTCTGTCAGAGAACGGGAAGAACGTCTTTGGTTAGAGGCTTGCCAAGCTGGTGAAGAGGGCTCTAAACTAAAGCTGCCAGAGGAGGGGAACCTTAGTCCACCCCACTCCTACTAGTTTGATGCCAGTGCCAGCAATAGATGCCCAGAGTCACATTGGAACAGGTTGCCGAGATAAGCTGTGGCTGCCCCATCCCTGGAGGTGTTCAAGGCCAGGCTGGATGGGGCTTGGAGCAACCTGGGCTGGTGGGAGGTGTCCCTTCCTGCGACAGGGGGGTTGGAACTAGATGATTTTTAAGGTCCCTTCCAACCCAAACCATTCTATGAAACAGGCTCTTTGTTCCCTGTGTCCCATTAGGGACTTCTTGCTGCACCTGTTCCTGATTCAGTTTTAATTTAAGTGGATGCATAGTACTCATTATTGTTTCTACTTCAAGATGAAGGCATTCTTAGTTGTACTGGAGGTGTCTTGTGCTAGGTCCTAAAATTGTATTTATCTTTTTTCATAGTTGCAGCATGTTGGTAATCACAATTACCATGCTATTGAAAAAGTCTCCTGGGTCTTTGTTGTTTCCAGCAGCAATGATTGAATTTCCATCTATCAGGAGGAAATTCTTACTAGTGGTGCCTAAGTGTGTGACCTTTTTTATTTTTATAGTCTTTCTCATACCACTGCTACTATCAAGATCATCCTATTCTTCTTTATGATATTATGATCACTTATGATATCAATTAAACTTCTCGGGATTAAAAACTTTGTATTTAATACTTTATTAGCACTTGCTAATACATGGGTTTTTTTTTCTATCAACGGAAACATTAGGCTATAAAGCAGCAGACAGAGTGAGGAGAGAGGGGTAAAGATAAAGGGGCAGGAAGACAAAGAGAAGCAGTTTCTAGTACTTATAGTGTCACTGGTCCAGATAGCCTTTGGAAATCCAGAAGACTGAAGTGGGGCTGCAGCTGAAGCAGAGTTGCTTCATGCGCTGGTCCAGAAGCAGTTCTCCAAGCTCACAGCTTTAGAATGATTGTATTCTTAGTCTACTGCCTTTGCCACTGTGGAGCATTTTTTGTTAGGCAAACTGGAAAACCTGTCGCTTGAACCATTTTAAACAGACTGAGAAATGAGACAAGGGCATATAAAAACTTCGGGCCTTTTTTGGCCTTTAGACTGCCCTAGGAATGGTATGAGTTTATGGATTTTATGTAGCAGTGCACTCCTTTGTGAGAAAACTTAAATCAGTCATTCTTGATGTTTATGTTGAAGCCAAGGTACTGAGTAAAATTTCAATGTGGTGTCTTTTTTTTTTTTTTTTTTTTTCCCTGGTAAACACATGATCTGTTGTGTTGACTCATAAAATGGCTTTTATGATTTAAAAAAATGAACATGACCCAAATGCCTTTTTACTGAGGTTGCACAGGATGTGATTTCACATCACATACATGCCTTACCTGGAGAGCTGTGGTGTGGACTTCTTTTTTTCAGCTATTAAATTAATCTGTAGGTATAATCAGGACATCTGTGGACTGTTCCCAGATTCTCTCCACTTTTGTCTGTGCTTGTGATATGACTTGCAGAAGAAACTAACTTTATTTATAGGAGACGTAATTGTTACATGTACATCTTTGTCAGGATTTATTATTATTGTAAGTCACTGTGGTTTCAGTCGTGAAAACTGTGAAGCTGTAGCTTTTTCGGAGTGATAATGGACTGATAGTAGAGTTTATAACTTTGGATACATTTGTATGCATTGCAGTTTGAGATACAAGATAGTTCCCTCTCTTAGGAACCTGCTCCTGTTATCTTCTTTCTCACCAGCAGAGGTCTAGCTAACATACCAATTTCAAAACTGGAACAGGGCAACTCTCTTGTGCTGATGGCATGTCAACAGCATGTTTTAATGACTGGTTACATCTGTGAGTTCCTCTAGATGTTATTTTCCCTGCCATACCTGACTAGTGGGACACATGTGATTGTATTAGAAACTGGAAGTTCAGAAACATTTGGAGAATCAGTAATGAATGGTGATGAGCCATCAGCAGACAGCTGTATCAGGATCACAAAAACGAAGAGCTCGGTGTGTTGTGTTGAGCCTGTTCCATTGGGGCATGTAAGAAACTCATTGAAGACAGTATGATTTTTCATATCCCTATAACTAAGCATGCTGAACTGCATCAGTGTCGACCTCTGGTGAATCAATACATAGTCTCAAATTCTCAGACATAATTAGCAGCCAAGTATCTCAGTTTTTATGCACAACACACCTTAAGAAAAATGGCAGTTAGCCTCTGTAGCAATGCCAGTGAGGAATGGGCTGTGCTGAATAGGAGGATGTTACTACATTCTGTTAAACATTACATTTAATGTATGTTTGAGAAATGAACGTCACAACAGAATAAAAGCTGATGCTGTAGATCAAAAAAAAAAAAATTAGCTATTGTGCAAGATCATAAAGCTTACTGTAAAACATAGTTGTTTGCCACAAAGTGTTTTGAGGACAAAAACGGAAAAGCCTTTCTACTACATTTCACCTTTATCTTCTAGGTGCTGTTGTTAAATCAACCTAGAAAATAACAGGAAGCAATTAAATAATGCTAAAATAACATCTGAGGTGATTACCCAGCAGACATCCTCTTGCCCTTTAATCAGCTCTATGCACTTGGAGGAGCAGTTTAAGAAAGGTGTGGGTTATCAGCAGATAGATCGACACTTTTGTCATGTGGAAGCTTGATTTATTGTGCAGGATTTAGAATCTATAGAGGTCTTTTATATAGATTGCAGGTTTGCTGATGTTTCATTTAACTTAAATACAGCTGTCTAAACATGGAACTGAACTTGTAAGCTGGCTTTTATGATGGTCTTTGGAGAAACAATTTCATTCCAGAGCAACTTGGTACCATGAATGGAACTACTTTTAAATTTAAAAC
Source organism: Charadrius vociferus (assembly GCF_000708025.1). NCBI lineage: Eukaryota > Metazoa > Chordata > Aves > Charadriiformes > Charadriidae > Charadrius > Charadrius vociferus. Next base: position 4,180,976 of record NW_009649308.1, read on the forward strand.
AAAGCTAAAATTAAAATACCATTTCATTTGAGCTCCAATAGCAATAGCTAATACCAAAGCTATTTATAGTTTGTTTGGTGTATTGTGTAATGCGCATTGTGTGTGTAGCTGTGATCTCACTGCCTAGCTCTACTGTTTGGCAAATAATTGTAAACTAAAGAAGATATTTTAGTTTTTTTCCTATTGCAAGCTCTTATTTCACTCTAGTTCCGCTGCCCTTCATCCCACTGGGTATTTGTGTAAGGAGGAAAGCGGAAGCACAGAAATTCACTTGTGAAGCTCATTAGCAACATGCACAGCACAGTGCCAGCTGTCACCCTTACTAGCACTCTGTCTAGGCTGAACTCTCACACTGTCACCTCAGCATCTTTATCCACTGCAAGGAAATATATTCATTTTGTCTCTGTAGGCAGATGTAGATGTTTCCCCAGGGATACTGTAACAGTAAGAAAGCTTTCTATGATTTTTACAGTAGCTTATACCAATATAACAGAAATGTACATGCACAATACTAGTTTTGATTTTCAGAGTATTTTTTATTACTGTTTCAGTTGTATGATTTCAACATTAAGGAACAATACATAATGTACAGTACATAGCTTGCGTTGTTCGCAGGTTTTAAAGTCATGTGTCAAGGTTCAGGCTGCAGAATAGCATTCACCATTCCTAAAACAAAAGCAGGCACATACAATACTAGCTTGCTGCAGTATTAGCGCAATCTTGTTTGGCAAATATAACATTAGGAGCACCACCTGCCACTAAGATACTGCAGGTACCAACGGATTACTGACATGAATCCTTAATGTTCTACCCTTCTGCCCCTATAGCATTTGTTCACATCAAAGTGACATCACTAGAAAAACATGTTGTTAAGCAGTTCACTCCTTGGTTTTAAAAATTAGTGAAAGGGTACAGCTAGAGAAACACCTCACAAAATGACACTACAAATCTGATACACATTTTGCATAGTTAAATTTATGTCAGGCTAAACTTGGGTCTCTGCAATTTTTTTCTTCCAGCCTTTGAACTTTGAGCTGAACAGTTATTCAGAACACACTCTCATTCGGTGTTCAGAACACTCGGTCACTCCAGATACCTTTCCATTTCTTTGGTTACTTTCTTTTCCTTAACATCTCTCAACCTTTTTTTATTCCTCCTACAGCAACCCACTGTTCCAGACATTCACTCCTTCCCCTTTAGCTACTCCTATTTATTTTCTTCAGCTTTTTCCTCCTCTTTAGTCACTTCCACTCTCTTCTGTTACTCTTCTCAACATCTCTGGGCTCTTTCTCATCTTCAACCATTCTGATTTTCTCTTGATAAAGAGAAAAGGCCACAGTCGTCTTGTTTCATCCAGTTGCTATTTGCAATACTACTTCTAAATCCTTTAAAAGCATTCACACTTCTAAGGGCCTCATTCTTTCCATATTTACACTTAGATGTAACCCAAATAATTCCAATGGTTTTACATGCAAAGTGACAGATGAAAATCCAACCCACTGCCGTGAATCACAGCTGGAAAGGAAAGAGAGCTAACAGAAGGAAACAGAATGAAAAATTAAAATCTCAATGTAATAGTGCACATTCCCTCTCTTGAACTTGCGCTTTTTTCTCCCTCTTGGTATGGAGCTAAACATAGTGTGTCAACTTACTGTCACACTTTTCCATTACAATAATATTAAACAAGTTTGATCACATTTGCTTCTTTAATCTGTTGATACGGGTTGTTCT
>NW_009649308.1:4182753-4193655 GCF_000708025.1 Charadrius vociferus
AAAAATCTGTCTCCTACCTGTTGACACCAAAATGGGAGAGGGAAAAAATTCACTTGCATCCCACATAATGCAGAGGCTGCTGAGATAAGCACACTTTAAAAACTATTATAGGGCAGCCTGGATCACTAATTGCTTATAGCACAAGCAGTTTTGCAAGCAAGTTTTGTACACCTACTGGGTACAAAGTCAAAGCTGTTCTTTCTTCACAGTCTCTCAGACTTTTTATTTTAAGTCAAAAGCAAGTAAGTTGTATTTCTGATTGTCTGCAAATTATTTTCTCTTTCATCTCTGTTTCTGTTACAGGTTAGGGTTTGTTTTGTTTTGGCTTTTTGGTTGGGTTTTTTTTTTTTTTTCAGTAGTTGTTTAAAGTTGGAACAGAACAAGCCCAGTGTTCAGTAGCATAGGGAGCCAAGCCACGTTTTGCTCATTTGCCCCAGTCCTAGCATTGGCAACAGGTAGGAACATGACTACAACTAGACAGAGACCTCCTGTTTTCACACAGCTCTGCTTGAGCACAGTATACCATTTAGATTTTAAGTCTGCACACAAGCTGATTACTTGCATACATTAAGAACCACTTTGAGTATTTAACTGCGCATATTTTTTAATATGGCCTTAGGCTTATTTTTCTGTAAGATAAAACACTTAAAAGGAAAATACTTCATAAAAAAACACTATGCATTTCGAGATAAGCTAGTGCTTGTGAAAAGTGCTAGGTTAATAACTTTGGAAAGTGCAGTCATCCACATAGCCAAAGAACATAGACAGCAAGAGTGTTGGCATCTCTGAGCTGCCTGCAGCAGTCGAGGTGCCAACACGGGGAAGGGGGATTAGCCCCTAGTTCGATTCTCTGCTGACATATACAAGGATACCAGTTCTGGAGCTGATGGTTGCGATCTGAGCACCTGTCAGTCACAGCACGACTGCTAACACTAACTTAACCTGACATACTGTACAAAACAGCTACCAGTTTTAACAACTTTATTTCTCCCCTTCTTAGTCAACTTTGAATCATCATCCTTGAGGTAGACTACCAGATATTCCAACACACTTTCCCTGCACCTTTCAGTATCACATATTTCAAGTAAAAAATACCTATTTTCAAACACTGTAGCTAGTGATTTCACTTTTGCCTACAGTGTCCTCCATACTGTATCATGTCTGGAATGAGCTCTTTTGTATTACATTTGATGCTTTACATTTTCAAAGCGCATCCAAAAATCAGCTGAATGAGGATTATATTAAACCCTACAGTTTAATCATAGTATACGATTATACACAGTATATATATATTATATCTGTATATTTTTATGGCCAAGTTACAAGCCCCTGAGAACAGAGTTTATGCAGAAACACTGGCACCAATAACACTAGTGGATGCAGCTTTATTTAGATGTGATTAGCACAGAAAGCACCTGAAATTATTTGTATTTTCTATTTATAATAGATTAACTCTTTGGATATTTTTGTAACTATATTAAGAATATATTTGTTAATCTTAACATCCATTGTGGAAAGATTATATTTACACACAAATACATGACGACTTTATGCTGGAAGAGAAAGAAGGGAAGAAAAGAAGGTGCCTCATCCTGTGCCCTTATATACATGGGTAGTGCCTTTAAATCAGCTCAGATGAGCGTGGGTCGCGTGTCTGAAGTTACAGGTTCAGGTCCATAATGCTTTATGCATATATGATTTTGACAAACTACTATTTAAACTATTTTTACAAATACATTCTACAGTAACTGTGTCTATGGGCTCAGGCGTCCAGCCCTGAGAGAAACATGAAGTCTGTCCCCTGTGTTTTGTAAAATCTACCTGATGGGGCACATGTCTACAAGTAGCTGCTTTTACAGTTCTGCAGTGAAATGCACCTCTACCTAACGTAGCGTATGAGCCCTCAAGCATCCCAGGCTGCGTTAGGCCCCATCATCAACGGGTGCTCTTTCACTGATCATACGACTTGGACAAGGGAGCCTTAGTGAAACAGGAACAGCTTGCTTAAAATGCAAGACAAGCCAAAACTCAATTCAAAATAGATTCCAATTTGCCACCCCAACGTGTTTGTGTTTTTATGTCTACTTACAGATGTTGCTGTCCAAAAAAGAGACTTCAGTTCAAAATAACAACATTGTATCATCTGTGAAAATGAAACTATGCACTTTTCAGAGTACAGGAGCTTCTTATATTGGCTACATTCTTCATTAAAGTTTTCTCCTAACACTGTGAGTACAATCTTGGTTTGCAACATATTTTAGAACACAAACTAAACATGTTTGCAATACTTTGACAGGAAAATAGAATTCTTTCCAAACTGAAAGAATATGAATTTTGATAAGTTAATAACAACAAAATTTTTGTAGGTAAAAAGTGCAAATTTGTGTATATTACCTCCAAGCATTTTACACTGCTACCTACAGGGAATTTCAAAGCATCCTTCATTTTGATGTGATTTACCAGTTGAACAGTACGTTTTGACCAAGAGTCATAAAGTATATTTGACTGCTGCCTCCTGACTGTACAGATGCAAAGAACACCTTGAAAGGGGGGGGAAAAAAAAAAGATGCTACTGTCAGTTTACATTTATGACAATATTTTTACCCATACAGGAATTCTGAGGGAATGCCACAGTCCCAAATACAAGAATATATATATCACAATTCAATTTTAATCCCATGAGAAACTTTTTAAAGTGAAACTGCACTTATGGTACAACTGGGATATATCTTTTGGTATTTTTTTTTCCTATTTAGAAGACACGGGAGAACATTTTAAAATAATTGATTAATCTAAACAGTTTTGGGTCCCCAGTTTTCTAAATATGTCAGTGGAACCAAGCAGATTTCACAGAATATTTATCAAGAACTGCTATATGCAAGAAATCATACTTGCTTATCCATACTCTAGTGCCTGCAATATCTCAAATATTAGAGAGTTGGTTTTTTTTTTTTCCATGATGGCTGCTCTGAATTGCCTGTAATTTCAGTAGCCCAAGAGAGGCAGTCCTGTAGTTGGGCATCATCAAGGCTGGCTCACTAGCCCTCCCCACTCCACCAGTTGTGCTGGAGTCTGGCCAGTTAGCAATGTCTGTATTTGTTACCACCTCTGATAGCAGTTAAAGCTGGGTGGAATAGGAGATAGAACAGACCTGGCTAAAGTAGGGTGGTGTGAAAGAGGAATATCTGTAGGGAGTGCCTTGTAGGTTCAGTGACTATATTTGCTTTGAATAGGGATGTAAAAACAAAGTTATAAAAATTAAATGGTCTTAGTGCCATAGCCAACTATTATTCATTTTTGCTTAATCACCACACTGTAGTCATCTCTTTACCTTGTCATTTCTTTCACACAGAAATTTTAGCTTCTGTGCTTTCTTGTGCATAAATACTCCTTCCAGATTTCCCGTTTCCACAGAGCGTAGTTCAATTGCCTTCTCTCCCCAGCCCATGACCTGATTAGATTGAAGGTAAGCTAAAAAAAAAAAAAATAATAAAAATTAATACTGTTTAACATCTGAAAGACTGATTCTTGCCTCATTTATGTCAATATGGATCTGAAGCCCTTATCTTTGATCACAATATATGCTGAATTATTTGTATTTTAAGTTTACACAAAAAGCCTTGGGAACAGTTACTAAATTTCAGTTTCTCCTCTCAAACTTATTTTGGACTCTAGACATAAATCTTAAGTATGCTACTATTGTGTATTTTAGAGTCACAAAATGTTGGAGGAAACATCTGAAGGGCATCTTGTTTAACCCCCACGCCCAAAGCAGGGCAAAATTAGACAAGGTTACTCAGGACCTTGCCCAGCCATGTTTTGATGGATATTTCACAACCTCTCTGAGCCCCTGCTGCAATGCATCACTACTTTCAAGGTTAAAAATTTCTTCTTAATACCTAACTGGAATTTCTCTTGGTGCAATTTGTGTCCATTTTGCCTCTCATCCTTTCACTGTACGTGTCTGAGAAAAGTCTTGACTGTGTTCTCTATACCCTCCCATCTGGAAGTTGGGTTTGTATTTACGGTGGAGCTCAGCTTAGTCTGCAACCTAAACACTTTTGAATCTGAGACTATGGCATGATTAATTTGGTGTCCTTAGCTATTGTCTTCCCATCACTGGTTACATGCAATATCTCCAAAACCAAAAGAAGATACTCCAGCACTGTGGAAGCTTACTATATTACTCCCTTTAAATCTGGCAATTAGATGAGAAATCAGAATAGCAATGAAGGAGTTAACACCACAGATTTCAAATTAGGCACAGTTTCAATGAAAGCCCTCTGATTAGTGCATGTATGGGCTTCTAAGGTAAAAACACATTAGTTATGCTCTACTGACAGTGCTCAGAAACTGTTCTTCTTGCTCAACTATGAACTGTTATTAGTCTGAGAATTCTGGTGCTCTGAAATGATCTGGAGAGAATGTGTGCATTTGGTTTTTAGCTTCAGTGGACAGTGCTTGCCTGCCCTACATTACTAGTGCAAGCAACGTCTGCTCCTTAAAACATTCTATGCTGATTTAGATTTAGACTAAAAATTAAACTTTCAGTACACACTGATACAGGAAGCAACAGCCTGGGATCCAACCTTAGAAGGACAGCAGAAAATAAAGGCAATATGCCTGAGCCAACTGTATCTCCTTCTCCTAGCAGCTGTTGATTTAATATTAACTTGGAATCCTTGCTTTATAATTCTTGTCAGAACAAATGTATGAAAATTATACCTCCTTAGAAACATGTGTGGTTTGGCTAAAATGTTGTTATTTTAGTTTCCTCAAAGTCCTCGAATGTCCCCTAAATCTGTTTAGTATATTTTCTTTTCAGTTATTGTTTGTGCACACTGGAGGCTCCCCTACCACTAAAGCTGAGAGCAAGAAAATTCTTGCCCAGTATCCCAGTCATGTGGAAAGAGGAAGAAACGATCCTGTTTAAAAAGCAAAACAGCAGTGAGCAACTGAGGGTAAGTGGGAGAAGAGAAGGTGGAAGGGGTATTTTCTAACAATCAAACACCTAGAATCAATAGATTTTAAAGTATTTTCTTTATGCTTCAGTTCCTAGGCTGTACAACAGGGCAGTACTGCTGTAGGCTGCGAGAAAGACTGTCATTAACATTTCTGAATCACCGCAGCAGTAGCATGATGAGCACCAGGGCAGCACCCATGCAACATGCAGTTAGTATCTAAAAAGGCAGGCCCGGACCACATGTAAAGTGAAGAAGATAAAAATCATACAATACTCAGACATTTGATATTTTTTGTAACAACTGACACCACTTTGACCTTTTCAAACTTTGCTTTTGAACACAAAAGAGAGAGGGGCACTATAGTTCTGGGGGGTGGGACAGTAAGGCAGGTGCGTATACATAAACAGCATGAAAGCATTCTATGGCTATGCTGTTTAGGTCATATAGGTCCAGCAACAAAAACCTAATCCACTTAAAAGTCTCCTTATCTTTTCCACTACATGAAATCTGCACTCAAGTTGTCAATATGCTATGTCTGTATTAGCTGTATCCATGCCTTTGGCGGATTTATAAGAGAGGGGAAAGTAATATAAGATAAAGTAATATAAAATATAAAAACACTTACAAGTGTTTCATGTGAAATGAACTGAGAGCAGAGTAGATACTCAGAATACAGTTGTCTTATTCTGGAACAAAAGCTCCTACGCCACGAGCAACTTACGAATGGTTATTTTGAGTCCATTTTCCACCTGAACAAGCTTTAGATAAAAATCATACAATACTCAGACATTTGATATTTTTTGTAACAACTGACACCACTTTGACCTTTTCAAACTTTGCTTTTGAACACAAAAGAGAGAGGGGCACTATAGTTCTGGGGGGTGGGACAGTAAGGCAGGTGCGTATACATAAACAGCATGAAAGCATTCTATGGCTATGCTGTTTAGGTCATATAGGTCCAGCAACAAAAACCTAATCCACTTAAAAGTCTCCTTATCTTTTCCACTACATGAAATCTGCACTCAAGTTGTCAATATGCTATGTCTGTATTAGCTGTATCCATGCCTTTGGCGGATTTCAATTTGATAGCATCCTTGCAACTCTCAGAAACAGCTTAATTAGGCTGTGTTGCAACCTCTAGGTCATCTGCAATAGAAAGCCTGGATGACTGGACCAGTGTTGCTATGTTTAGAAGAGACCTAATCTCCAAACAGCATTACAATAGGAACACGACAAAACAGATAGACTAAGTTCAGCTGCTGATGCTCTGCTGGCTCGCCAATATACTGAGAACTTGTCAACTGACAATGGCAAATTTTAGTTGAAGTACAAGTAGCACAAAAACTCATTCTTGTAGCAGAATCAAAAAATTCTTTCTTAAATTGTATCTGTGGAATAACATGCCAACAAAAGGGCCCAAATTTGTGGGGTTGTCCAGTTATAAGGATTTATCTACACATGGAAATTAATTTGGAGGATAGCAGTCTGTGAATTCAAAGGTCAGTACTGAGTCTTGATAATCTTCCTATGTGGGAGCACTTACAAGTGTTTCATGTGAAATGAACTGAGAGCAGAGTAGATACTCAGAATACAGTTGTCTTATTCTGGAACAAAAGCTCCTACGCCACGAGCAACTTACGAATAGTTATTTTGAGTCCATTTTCCACCTGAACAAGCTTTAGATAAAAATATCCTATGCTTCCAGCTGGCAACATATAATATAAGGGTGTTTATATTACACACAACACAAGATTGTACTGGTTTCTAGCAACCCTAGACTTAGACAGCCACGCAAGTCCTTTGGACAGTAGCTCAGCAAAAAAGGCGTATACTGACTCAGACTGACACGCCAATACTGCTTAACGTACTGGAACAAATTTACACAGAGTTACCTGAAGCTCCCCTGCTTCATCCAGATTACCGCATATCTTAAAAGATTTACATTTGTGCATAAGCTGTGGTTCTCGTTACACCATTTACACCAGCATTACTCCTGGGACATCAAAGAATATATGCCATAAAGTTAGTGTAGCAAAGTGAGCTCAAAATCAGTTTCTGAACATCGTGAAAGCATTAGCAATGCTCTAAATTTGTGGTGAGACTTGGTATTTCCTGTTTACACTCTGTATTAACATTAAGTTGAGTAGAGCTCCCATTCAGGGAAGTGACTGCTTCAAGGGGAAAATGGTTGAGGGAGATAGCAAAGGTGAAAGAAATTACTGAGCCATATTGAATCCATTAACTTCTATGAAGTGTCACTGACATGAGCTAATGATCTCAGCCTCAGACCAGTAGCGTACCTACAGTCTGAATGAGACAATTGCACTTGGTACCACAAAAACCAAGTACTGCTACAATCTCACTTCCCTTCTTAACCTTTCTTTTCTTTTTTAAACTCTTTCCTTTCAAAAATCTCTTTTCTGGTCTGATGTACTGAATTTGGCTCACTGCCCTAAGCAGTTATTCCAAACTGACCTCTGCATGAGAGCAGAATCAGGCGAGCTTTTAGCAAAATATCATAAAATTGGGCTTTTCTGATTAGTGTTACAGAAATAGGACAGGAAAGGACCTTAACGCACCTTCTCTTCCATCCATACCTCTGAGCCACATCAGCATCACTTCTGACAGTTGTTTGTCTAACCTGACCTCTAGTGATGGAGACTCCAAAAATTCCCCAGGCAACTGATTCCAGATAAACCAAGAAGTTTGGAATTAACAAACTGAACATGAATTAAAAAAGTTTGACCTGCTTTTGCGTGCCCAAGTCACGATATCAAACTCCATTTTGCAGGGTAAAAGAGAGTGTATGCTGCTTTTCTGTATTCCTTTTTGGAGACAGTATGTGCATAGGTGAAATTCAATGCAAAAAACCTACTGAATTTTACTTTTGTATATGTTTGAGAAAATTGCTTCAGGCAAGTATGCAGCTGGGCACAAACATTAAAAGGAGAATATCCAGTGATGACTTTGCTGACAGAAAAAGATACCACCTATTAGAGACCATACAGATCTTAAAACTGGGTACACTTCTACAGAACCCTTCTTTGGCCCTTCACTCAAACCCAGTATGCTCTATGAAATCACGAGTTTTATTGGTTCCCCACTCTTTGAGGAAAGCATGTTTATTTATTTATTTTTAGACAAATGGAAGGGAAATGTACACGTTGAATACTGGGAATGGAAATAACCCACAGAGATACCAACAGCATCCTGTGGTGTAGCAAAGCTTGTTCCCCCTGAAGCCCAGCCTTGAGCTCTCCAGTGTTGCTCCTGATCACTGACGAGGGACTGATTGGCTGCTTGCATGTACTTCTGTCTGTTGCCCATGCTTTAAAACTTACTGCTCCCAAAGTTAAGCAATTTTGGGTAGGAAAACTGAGGAAGGAGTCGTTAACTTCTCTTGTGCAATTCTGTTAAATAGTTTTACTTCTATTATTTATGTTACCTGGATAGAAGTTCTTCCTCCAGTCACAGCTGTGGAAAACTTTCACTAAATGAGAGAGTGTCAAAATCAAGAAGGAATAAAAACTAAGGCTGACTAAAGTCACAAATGGACAAATTAAGAAATTAGCCCATGGAAGGCAAGTGTTTTTCTGCATTTTTTGGTCAGATTGCACTGGACAAAGGGCTAAGACATACAGTTCCCTAACCACCCCAAGCAAGATACGAATAAATTTATGGCTAAATTTTTTTTTCCTAAACATGTAAGTTTCTATGCATTTCTGTTCCAAAGCTTCTCTGCTCCCAGTGGTTGCTTGCTCCTTTATAATTATTTCAGCAGAACTGATACCCCAACCCAGAAATGTATCCGAGGTGACAGTTTACTTGTTTGAATGCTTTTTGCTGTTTCCTTAAGGAAAAAGTGCGCAGCAGATCTGGCCAACAAGAACCATTCAGATACAAGCAGGCATTTTCTGTGCATGAGCTGGACCACAATTGTTTCAAGAACTGGTGAGTATGTTGATAGAGCACTGAGGCAGTAATTCGGCCACCTTTTGTTAATGCTGTCCATTTCTCTACATAACATCATTTTTGCTTCTAATATGTACACAGCAAAGGAAATAAGGACTTTTCCCCATTCTGGGAATATCCAGTTTTGTGCCAACCCTCTGAAGACTACATACTGTAAATAATTCATTACTCACACAAAAGGGCAAAAGTGCTCCCAAATCTTATTAACTTGATGTTTCTTAAGCCCTTTTTTAATCCTGTTTCATAGAAAGAAAATATTACAGCTATATTTGTATTTAGCCCTACATATGTGAAATATCTTTCAGATTAAACATAGATAGAGTACTTCTACAATTTTAATTTCCCACGGGATACAAGTTTCCTCTCTCCAATTTCTTATTAACGGGTCGGTCACAGAGGTTCCAACTTAAAGACTATGGGAGTAAGCTATATTTAGATTCCCTGCCCTAAATCCATCAATTATAATACAACTGTTTTTTATTTTTTGTAGTCAAGATATTCTCACCAACTACAAAAGTTCCCTTCCAAAATAATTGTTTAAAGAAATTAAGAAATGAGCAAAGGATGACTAGAGAGCACCCTGAGGTTAACACAAGACCCTTCTGTCTCTGAAACACAGAGTGAAAATTCTGAGATAAGCTCATACAAACTTTAGGACGTCTGAAACGGGTCTGGAAATTCCAGGAAAATGGGATCTCTTATGACATTTTTAAGTTCCCCATAAGTTTGGCTATGCAAATAACAGTTATTCACACTTCTCGCATAATAGTTAATGTTTTTGTCTGGAGCCAGGAATTTCAAAGGATCAAGAAAATGAATAGGAGTTAGTGGGAAACAATTATTAAAATAATAGTTAACAGAGCTCTGTTTAAAGTTTGAGTTGTGTATTGAGTTATAGGTTGGGTTAATTTGTTTTTAGTGGAAATGTGCTTCCAATCGGAAGTCAAATTAATCTTGTACTACATCACAAAGATTGACAATTTCTGTTCCAAAAAAATCCATTTCTGAGATACTAGAAGTGCTGCAGCAGCAGCAATGCAAGGGTTCTCAAGCTAACATATTGGAAAATTTTCAAATGTCAACTGCAAGGGGCTGTTTGGAGGCTGCCTCCCTTCAGCTGTGGAATCTGCTGAAGTATAAACAATGAAAGAGACAGAGGGATGGAGACATTTACCTTCCAGAGAAAACCTACTGTCTTGCTTTCTGAGCACTGAGAGAAGTTCTACAAAGAGCTAGCTCTTTACTCAGCTCTCCTGACCTTACCATCCAAAACATTTCATCAAACTTGCCCTCCGCTTCCTCAGCTGGATGTTTCATTATACCTGTCCTAGTTACCTGTCCCTGGCTGGGCACTATCTTCCCATCTGGTGGTGCCCATTTCTCTAGACTGACTACAGAGAAAATCTAAACTATTCACATAGACAGGACTCCTATAAAGTAGCATTCACCAGACAGGATGCCACCATCAGAAGCATCTTCTCTATCCTCTTCCCATTTAGATGCCCTAAAATACTGTAACAAAAATGCTAGACCATATCGTACTGATGGCTTTCCATGCAAATGATTATCACAGTGGTGTGCTGAAGACCGGGAGAAATAGCTGCATGAGCACGTAGAAAGGCAAATGTCCAAATGGCATTCCTTCTATTAAGATGTAATCAACCTTGAGAAATTGAAAATGTTGTGCCTAGCCAGATGTATACCAAAGGATGTGTTAAATTAGAGTAATTAACTCGCACAAAAGATCACATATTCAGCTGGTCCAAAGTGGTGAAACTTTATTCACTTCAATGCCAGCTGGGTACATGCAAGGAAATTTTTACTGAAGTTAAGTACTGAACTGTGATTTCCAGGCTACAGGAATGTTTTAAAAACCTATCTCATATCCATGGGTTTGATGATTCAGTACTTTCAGCAATGTTAGGAAGAAGGACTTAAGCTCTCTCTGGTCCACTTCTGAGGCATT
>NW_009649308.1:4193669-4209510 GCF_000708025.1 Charadrius vociferus
CATTCCTGCAAAGTTTATCTAGATTAAGTGAAAAAGCTTTGAGAGCAATCAGTGCTCAGTGACACAAACTGTAACCTTCCAAGTAGGAGTCATAGATCTACGTTATCCTTTTTACAATATCCCCCTTTCTAAAAAACAGTGCGTAAGAAAGCCCTTTGTTCCTCACATATCATCCGTCATAGTGCAACACACTAATTATCTGTTAACAGTGACTCTTTGGGACACAGCATATAATAAGAATAATACAGCTGGAGAAGCCTGTAATAGTTACAAATAACATCCATGGTTAAAAAAATATTAAACATGAGATTAGGGTTAATCTCTGGCATATATATATAAGGACACCTATATAAATGTGGCCAATTTTAAAATTTTTTCTTCCCAAGGCAGGCAAAAGGAGTTCTAACCGATGAAGTACATGTGGGTAAACAAGGAGACTTTATTTATGAAAATCATGTATCATATTTGCACACCATAATGTGGGTAAGACATTACAGTCTGAAGAAAATGTTCATGTTAAGTAAGCATGCTGCTTTTAGTAAGGCCCGAGGAAGCACGTCCCGTAATGACATGCTTCTTGAAAGCTTCTGTCTCCTTCAGATAGCATTTGTCAGTGCAGCTTCCAATTATGTTCAATATTTCTCATTAGAAATCTTCTTACCCTGGCTGAGTAATTGCTTTTTGATTATTGATTATTTCTTATGGTGTTTCTAAAATTAATTCAGAGGGGATGTAAAATTTCAGCATATCAAAGATCATTAGATATTCCTCTGAAAAATGGAGAATTGACTTGATACATTTTAATGATGCCCTGTAGCTCTGAGTATGGGCTGAAAATTGGAGGCAGGGCTACTCAGTGAAGGGAAGGAAACGCTATATAGTTAGCTTATAACTTATACCTGTTTTTTGAAAATGAAGCAGCTTTGTTGTTGGATTTTATTGAAATAGTGCAAAGAATAAGTTGTGCTGTAGTGATTTGCGTTCCAGAGGTGGGCTTCTTGCCCTCAGTACTGTTGAAAACCCTCTACAAATGTCAAATCTGGAATTTACTCAAGGTGTTACTCTACTGATTTTAATGGACTTTTCCTAGAACTACCCAGTAGAAGTGAAAAGAGAAGGGTGAACATCCTCAATTTTTCACTGTGGCATCCAGTTTCTGCCAAGCTAATAATATGCTTTTGTACAGTCTAAGTGTCTTGGGCTTTTTTTGTTTGTTGGCATGTTTGTTTTAAGATGAAGAAGAACAGGAGTGAGCCAGAAAAGAAATTAAAAGCAACAAACAATAAAAACAAAAATCTGCATGTGTTGTTCTTGGTTTTCCCCACACTGTTAACTTGAAGCCCTCTGGAGAAGGTGAAACAAACAGCTGTCCTGGCTGCAATACAATTAAAATCTCCTCCTACAAAGCCAACTGCAAGCACGGAGAGATTGAGAATCTATTCCAAATACCCTGGGCTGGCAGCACTGCGAATTTAAAGCGATAAAATTAAGGGGCCATTTGACAGCAGTTACAGACCTCTTCAGTAACTGACCTCTCTATAGCTGTGAATTTTACATAAAATGCCGTGAACTATGAACAATCCAAGTAGGACACAAGAGCACCTTTCCTCCCCCTCCATAATTCATATAACTCTCTCTGTGAACACTGGTGGTAAGCTGCACCTTCAGTGAAGTTTGGCTGTGTAGCCAAGGTGTGATGCAATAAACAGCATGGCAAGAATACAGCCTCTGATCCACATGTGAAGACATCATTGCAATCATTGGCTGTCTTAACACAGACACACACAAATCTGCTTACTCTTTACACATCTGGTTTGCTCAGAAGTTGCTTTATGTGCCATACAACCACTTTCATATGGATACAAACCTCATAAAGAAGTCAGGCTTCGTGCAGCAGAATCTTATATTTAATAAAGTGCTATTTTTCATACGTACCTACAGATGCTGGCATTTCTCCCCACTGTAAAACAGTTTCCTTTGTGAAATGCCCGTATATATCAATGTAGATGCCTTCATCTTCATAGGTGAGTAAAAGCTCCATTCCGCTGGTATTCGGGAGGATGATAATGGCATGTGGGCGAATAGTCCCCTGGATCTAGAATCATATTTTACTAAGATTTAGATCAGAAAATGAACTGCAATTTTAGTGACTACATCAATCTAACTAGCTTGGCAGAGCAATAAAAAGAACTAGCTCATGGCTCATGGAAAGTGAAAGAAACACCTGTTTTCAGAAAGGCTGTATAGTTTGCTAGCCAGCCTCTGAAACAGGCTTTCTCCCCTCCTCCCCGCTTTGAATATGACAGTAGATGTGCAAACAAATCAACATTCAATATTTCACTCTATATTTCCCAGTATTAGTTTCAAGAAGCCATTGAGCCACTGAGACACAATAATATTTACTTACTCGCTCACAAAACACTTGCATTATATAAATAGAAGAAAGGTGAAATAAATTTGAATTCACAATTATTTCAGAAGATGGAGGAAGGACAAAAGCTTCCATATTCCAGGAAATCAGTGCTTTCACTTTCCATGATATTTCCCTATCCCCACTCACAAGCTAAAACCTGTAAATTCAACTCCAGCAAGTTGAAGTTACCCGGACCTTTCAGATAGAAGCCACTCTCTGTCCTTCCCTTCCCACATCCTTCACTAAAAATAGTTCCCCATTTAAATGCTGCTCAGCATACGTTTTCTGCGTGCCCCAGGAAGAGTGCATTTCACTCACACAAATTATTTTAACAGCTGTTCAATGCACTAGAATCTCTCCCAGAAGACACCATGTCCCGAGTGAAAAAAAGCGCCTCAGTATACAACCATGAAGGTGGGGTTTTACGAAAGTGTTGAAAGAAAAAGAGAACAGCCTTAAAGAACAATAGCAAAGCATTTCCTTGCTTAAAGCACTGCTCAAAACAGGATGTTAAATAGTAAATTAAACCACTACAATTAATATTTTTATAGGAAGCATATAACTGGAGTTTCTCCATCATTTTCACAAGCCAGCAACACACAGCTCTTTTTTTCTTCAAGCACATACATTTACGCACACCATAAGGGCACAACGAACAGTAAAAGAAGCACTGAAGCTGTACTTGCCAAACCGAACACACTCAGGCCAACCACTTGACTCCGTGCCTCCGCAACAACTATCCGTAACACTAGAACGGGTATCCAGAGTCGCAGAGCAATTTTAATGCGTTGCCTTGGTACTCGCATGAGCGATCGAAGCAGGTAAGAGATGAAGCAAGAGGTGGGGAACCAGGAAAAGAGGCTACCAGAAAGCAAGAGTATCTGAAGTCAGCCTGTTAAAGTCTGGTCTGTTGCCGCCACAAAGCTCCTTGAGAGAATTGTCCAATTCTAGCAGATGCTCTTTAAAATAATAAAATACCGAAAAAGATAGAGCCACAGACAGAGCAGCAGATTTATTTCAGGTCTAAGACTCTAAGGGGAAAATATATTTTTAGTACGTGCTAACTTTTGGTTGAAGAACACCACAAGTGGAGTCAGTTGTAAAGGTGCCCCACATATTCAGGACAGTCACCTGGGAAATCTCTTTCATCAGGTGCATAATTAGATTTGCAGCCTGTTGAAAAACTACAGCCTCTAAAAAGGTTCACTTTTTTCTTTGCCTTTTTTATCTTGGGCAATTATGCTAATGATCTTTTTGACAAGTCATTAGTCACCTTGCTTAGCCACCAGCTTCCAGGGACGGTATGGCGGCACCACGCTTAAGATTTATAAACTGATGTGAATTTTTCATAGTTACGTAGTTAACAAAGCTACTAATTGTCAGATTAAATAAACCCTCTAAAAAAACCCAGATATTAAGTCCCTTAAAAACCCCAACACAGAAATAAACAATATAAGCTTTTAGCAGATGATTCACCAGTTTGTTCTAAACAGCCAGAAAAGTTACTTTTTAATTAAGAGAAGTTTATAAACTTAACAGCCATCCCCAGACATAGTGTCCATCAAAAACACTGGTCTGACAGAATTTGAAGGCTGTCGCTTGTCAGGGCAGCGGAGGGGTGAAGTGACTCGCACGGGAGGCGTGGGTTTTCATTTGGTTTGAAAAGCTGTGGCTGAGAGCGGAGAAAAACGCGTTAAAAAATAAAAGGGTTGAAGGCAGAGGCTACAACACGCAGATCTGGGGCGGGATTTCTTCAGACCTCCTGAGCATAACTTCGGGACACCCTGCCTTGGGACACAAGGAGGGCACGGCACCCGGGTGAGCTAACCCTCCTCCCTGCGGAGCTCTCCTGACTGCAGGGAGGTTTTCAAGCGTGCACCGAAGTTTCCTTGCCAGGAGCCTCCCATCACAGTAGAGCCATGGGACCCTGCTAGTTTTCTGGACCTAAGACCCCAAGTTTCTCTTGGCTTTGGGACTCACGGCTTTGAAAAGAACTATCTAGAACAGCTAAAAAATAAGCAAGCAAACAAAAAAGGTTAAAACTGTAGCACAGACTTCATATAGCACAGTCACTCACTTCTACAGGGGAATTACTTTGCTGTTATCTGGGTTAAAGCGGGAATTTAGTGATCCCCATCACCTCAATGAACAGATGCTCAATGCAGTATGCACACATCAACCTGAAATCAACATCTTCATGCCAACTTTTTGACAATCTAAGGAGAAAATCCTAAGGAAAATGTAAAAATTCTTTTGAATTTAAGGACTGATTTCACGGGCAACTGAAAGGTAAAAAAAATTAGCAAACATATTTAGTCCAGAAGCTGGGATTCTGCAAAGTCATGACCGAAAGGCAAATCACATTTTGCATACAGAGCCTGCATCTGTAATCATATGAGACAAATGCAACTTTGCTTCATGGTGAAGAAGTTTGGATTATTTATGGGTGCACATGTATACCTGGTTCCTCCCACTACAGGTACTCATTGGTGCAAGGTTAACATGCTTGCAGTGGAACAAGATTAAAACACATTGCAGTCTTTGTAATCCAGGCCAAATTTCAGCTCAATTCAGTGATAATTTAATCAGCTCGTTAGCAGGATTGAAAAGCACAGTGGCAGATTGTAAGTCACCTAAATTCATGTAGATATTATTGTGTCTTTGATTGCTTAAGAAGTCTTAAATTTCCAGGATAAATCAAAAATAGTACTGTCCATACACCAGGCTTTCTGACATTAAACCATTAGAACTGATATTCTAAATGCGATAAAAGCCTTTTAACCGAACTTCAGTGTTACAAAAGTATGTGAAAAGTGGTTTTCTATTAGCAGGCATACAGTAATTATTCTCTTACCCTGTCTTTTGAAATACAGCACAACTCTTAACCTGATCATCATCAATACACAGCCCAAAAGAACAGAGGCATTTACATATTTTTTTTTTGAGTATCTTACGTGTGTTAGAAGGTACAGGTCATACACAGATCCAGAGTCCACATCAATAGCATGAAAGCCTACTAGTGAGCCGTATACAACTTTTAATCTTTGTCCATTTTCAACAGTCAGGTCAACTGACAGTGGTTTGTGATGAAGTGAGGTGAAGGACTGCAAAAAGAAAAATACACTATATAACACAATAAAGCTGCTGGTTTACAGATCTACATATATGATCTTAAGAATTTTCCAGAAGATAGACAGCTATTCTTGTTAAATAGTATGTTATATTTAAGCAGCTAACTACCTGTCATCCACTGAGCTGCAAGAAGAGCTGGATAATTCACTTGTGTTTTGAAAAAAACCCACAGAATCTACAAATGGACTAGGCAAAAATTAGGTTGAGTACCAGTCGTGTTCAATTTCCTCCTCTTTTGAGGGCAATCAGCATCAACTTTGTGAACTCAAACGTACATTTTGGCACAGCACTGAAACAAGTTATTCACATCTAACAGAATCACGACTGTGACAGTTTTATGCCTGCCATCTCCACTGTATGTCAAACGAGCTACATTTTCTTTAAAAGAATACTCATTTCATCTTTAACTAGAAATAAATGTTATACAAAGCAACAAAAAGCAAAAGCAAAGAGTAGATGAGAGACAGTGAGAGACAGTGATACGTCTGAACCAAAGTGAAGTTTCGCTTACCTTAAAAGCCATGAATTTGTGATAAGGCTTTGGAGCCCAAGCATAAACCTCCACTGAGTTTTTCAAAGCAATTACAAGGAATTTGATTCTCTCATATTTTACTGTAATACAAGAAGAACAATTCCTTAGGTACCAGAAAGACACTGAAATCAAAGACCATCTCACCACATGAAATAATTTCAATGGATTACTTGTAGAGGTAGATGTTATTCAGCAAGGAAGACTAATGGATTCTGAAAATCAATGTTTAATATCACCAGTGACAATACCTTGACTAAAGGCCTATAATTCATTTATTCTCAGTAAAGCCAGATGACTGTTAACAACATTTATACGTTGCTTTTCATATATTTATGAAAAAAAAACCAAAACCAAAACGTACAGCCCAGTCGTACAAAAAGTTGTTGACCCTGCAGCTAAGCCAACCTACTTTATTTTTTATGTGTGAACACACACCAAAATTGCTGGTTGTTAGTAAGCTACTTTTGGAGGAATGATGGTTGTTGGCTGAACATTTCTGTTACACTCTGAAATTTTCATTTCACTGTTCATGTGTGGGGTTAAATCCTCATGTGCTAGTGTGGGCGAAGGACTCCCAGGTTTCTGGGACAAGTAAGCACTTAAGAAAGGAGCAATTTCTCTAAGTTGATTAAGGTCATGTTGGGCCCATCGAGACGAAATGCACTGAAAATTAAGGCTTCTTCGTACATTGTGTTTCCACTCTGCCAGAGACAAGCATTCCCTTTGGAAACAGAACGCGAGGGTATCACATCCCAACGCATTCACCCTTCATTTTATATTCAGTGTCTGCTTGGCAGGGATTTTTAAAAGATGCAGGTGTTACGGTACTGAGTAAGGTTTGGTTTCTGTGGGAGGAGGGCTGGATCAGCCCTTGCTGCTTACAAACGGAGCAGTTGGCACAGACCAAACACAGCAGAAGCATGAAGAGTGGAGAAGGATGGACACTGGTCAGGAAAATCTCACACAGGCAGAGAAAGAAAAAAAACCCTAACTCCGCTAAAATGCAGAACAGCACATCTTTTTCCTCTTCTGCCTGGACAAATGGTTGTAAAACCAAAGGTTGAGATGAGAAGATTCACCAAAAAAACCCCAAAACCAACAGCAGCTGTTTTGTCAAAGAAGTAAGAGTGGCCTGTCATATGTAAACACAGAAGTTCCTACCAAATGTTTGCCTAATTTTAGGATAACTATTTAAAAAAAAAAAAACACAAAAAACCCCAAAAAACACAAAACACAAACCACAAAACCAAAGCATACAACACACCAAACCCAAAGATGAGCAACTGAAGTAGAATACTGGGTGCTTAGCTATAATCACAAAGAAAGTAACAACGCACATCTGTTTCACATTCTTTTTGTATTTAACCCTTGCTACTTGCAAAGCCATGAGATATAAAAGCAAAAAAAATAAAAATGTCAAGCATGGTATTTGAGAGGCAGCCACCTCGCCGTCTCCTGCGCTCCTTTACATCATTTCTCTATCTGACTTTGAAAAAAGCGCCACTTTCATGTACCACCTTTCACCAAAGCAAAACTTGTGCTATAGATCACAGCCCCTCACGCAGCTGAAGAACAGAAACTCTCATAATACTGATGTTCATTTTCAAGAATGATCTGCCTGAAAGCCAAATAAAAGCAAGGTGGTTTTTCATCTACAACAGTAACATTTCCAGTGTGTAAGTTTAAACAAAGGTATATTGGGGTCTTTTATGATCTAGAGACAGTGATGAGCTGTAGCACATCCAATCTGATCTACCTACGGACATCCCACAAATACAATTTACAAGCACTTTACTAGTCCAGTTTCTCAGCAGTTACTCAGGGCCAGGAGGGAAGCTGAATAGCGTGGAGGTGGAAAACATCAGTCTAATTAAAACTTCAAGTAACTACAGAACTTTTAAACTGAGCAACACACCAGGGCTGGCACTCCCTTCTTCCAGCCGTCACCAGGAATACCCATAACATCAACTGGTAACTGCTGCAAGAAGAGATGCTACCTGGAACGACAGGGAGCAAAGCATCTGCCACATAAAACAAGGAGGTTTGAAAGAACTCAGAGATATTCAGCCCAATTCAATCCTGAAACAGAGCTGAAGAAAAATGCTGGTATCGTGAGACACAAAAGGATGATTAAGCGGCTCCTCAAGGGAAAAACAAAAAGTTCTTACCAACTTTGTAGTGTACGCAGCCTTCCAGGTCGCCCACAGACACCCAGCCTTGCCGTTTCTCCACCTCTGGATCATTGCGCAAAATTTTATTTCTCAGCCATGATAAGTAGTATACCCTCAACTTATTCTTCTTGCCTAGGATTTGGAAAAAAAGACAGACATAATGCTTCAATTCACTGAAGTACAAACTCCCCCAGAGTCACAAAATGCCGGAGTCTTGTGACCTTGAGTAGAGCGGGTCTTTGTGCCTCGTCAAGGCGAGGGAAGAGTCCAGCAGCACAAAAGCAAAGCCCTCTGATGGTGACACACAGGAGGGAACTGGAACGTGAGTGATCCTATGGCATTTGGCACACACGCACTTACCTTGTGACTCAAGCTTCATGCAAGATTTTCACACCTGACCAAAATTCTTCCCTCAGGCCAAAGAACGGGTCTCTATAGACGCATGCATTATCAGAGAGAATCACACTATCTGGCATTTACTCTTTGATGTGAAGGAAGGGACACAGGTATGGCCTACAATGGCCATTGTGAGTAAGTGACTCATTTAGTTCTAATTAACTGACAATCTTCATTACAAGCAGCTATTTTCTTTTGGATGCCCTTCCAGGTGAGAGTTACTTTGTCATCTTTCATCTCAGTCAGTCTTTCTGTTGCTTTAGTTCATAAGTACATACGGTCAACAGCAGTCTGGGCTCACAGGTTAGTCTAAGAGAGAAGGATTGTGTCACATAAGCAACGGGACCTGGCAATATGGGACAAACAGCTCTCACCATCACCCACCATGGTGAGTCTGGACTGGAGAGAAGGTCGCTGGACCTACATCTCCGACCTTGTTATGGACTAAGCATCATCCTCTGAGGCCACTCACCCGTGGGGACTAAGGGCCTCAGCACCTTGCCGGGCAGAGTCCAAGCTGTTTGTCAGCAGAGATTGAAGACGCTAGTCCATTTAATGTCACTGATGCTTTCACAACATCGATCACTCATGTTACTGCTCATACACCTTGCTGAACACAGAATGAGGTTATTTAATAACATTTTAATAGCACTTAGATAGATGCTCACCTGTGACAGAAACAAGCAGACTGACAAACTATAACTTGCTGAGAACCAGTTCATTTTAAGGATAGGAAACACTTTATACTTCCCAGAAAGCATTTTACACGTTAACCAGGTAATGAAATATCCCAAAGCCTCTCTCAAATGAGAATGTAAATGTTAAAAATTCAAGAGAGTTTTCCTATTAACAAGAGTAACTGTCCTGTGATTTTTCTGTATGAAGAAATTCTTCAACCTAGTTTATAACCTAACTCTTCTTTTTAATTGCTTCCAACCTCAGCGCAGGTCAGATACTTTTAGACACTGAACTAACCTGATATAGTAATTAGCACATTGAGTCCTTCCAGAACATCCATTTGCTGGAATCGCCTCCTTGTAATCAGCGAATAAACTCTTCCTTGCCCACTTCTGTCCAGCAGCCACAGCCCATTCTCTGTTCCCACCAGTAAATTTACTCCTGTTGATATACAGAAAAAAAATACTGCATAAATCACCTAATGATTGAGAGGCCACCAAGTGTTCATTGTTTTAAGAACTGATTCTTACTTAGTCTTACTTAATGGTACTTGATAGTTTCTCTGTTGCTCTGTGGATGACCTTCCAGAAAAATGAATAGAAAAAAAGGACCTCACCATTAACAGTTTTTAACCAGCAGAACACTTATATGCCCATGCAACTTGGAGAATGAGTAGTTCAGCTGAAGTCAATGTTGATTTAAAGAAAAAGGAAAATGCTTTGTGAAACTGAACTTCTTGGGTGACCTTGGGAAGTGCCTGTGAGCACTGCAAAAGTCCCAGTCTGGCAACGCAGGAGATCCAACTAACTGATCCAAGGGTCTCTACCAATTAAAAAATTGGGGAAAAAAATAAAATCCCTTTCTCCAAATAATATAACACTCAAATCACAGGACGAGCAAACTTGGGGGAAGAAGGTCTGCTGTTAGGAGGAAGCAGAGTGTTTGTTTGAAAATGGTCGGTGTTTTGCAAGAATGCTTTCAAAAGCCAAATTAAAGGAGTGAATCCACCTGAAATCCAATTGCTCCCAAGGAAGTGAAGGCTCCAGTGGGTTGCTGACACCAGAGGATGTCAAAAATTGTGTTCGGCTGGCGTGACAGCTAGGTTTCCTAGTCAGCAGGTTCTAAAGAAACAACATGAGGTATCCTGCTGTAAGAAGCAACCTCCTCTACTGGCAATGCTCTGATGAGTACCTGGTGCTCTTCAGTCTCAATGCACATTTAATTACAGACCTTGCCACACAGCTCTGTACTCAATTTAAAATCTTGGACTCCTAAAAACATACATTACAGAAAACCTGCAAAGCTGTAAACTGGAAATCTGCATTTCCTTTGGATAATTTTTCATCTCCTTCATTCATTTTCCATTCCAGACTCAAAAAGTGAGGGGGAGTAAAAGGCTGGGTGAGTCCCATAAAATACCTCTGTTCTTCTGAAGTAGAAAGATGGTTAAAACAACTCAGGAGCTTAGCTAGTGCAAGAATGGGACAAGGTCTACAGTTGTTGAAAACTGGTCTGACTTCACTCATCTTGGTTTTACACCGTGTGAAACTGACCCTGTAAAAAGGGTGATCCAGCGAAGTTCTGAGTAAGCGCTGACAGCAGGAACTAAGGAAGCCAAACTTTTGGAAAGACTGGCACCTGACCTGCTTCAGATTCTTGGAATACCTAACACACGTGACAGCAAAAGGCTTCAGGTTTGGATTATTTCCACTGGGTCAGGGCTAAGTGCGATCAGCTGCACTCGCACACAGCTAAGACAACAGTAAGTATCATGAGCCACATAAGTTATTATAACATTTGCAACTTTTGGCTCTTCCAACGAGCAGTTTCAATTTGGTGCCCGATCAAAACATTTTCTGATTCTGATGCACAAAATCCTGTGCAACTGTAAGTCATCTGTTTGCCATCTTCTACCAGAAAGGCAGCGTCGTGCGAATGACGCAGGTATCTACTCAGCGATCCGCTCCAGGACTTTCTGACAGGAGAGGTGCAATACAACTGTGAAATCTGCCTGGCGTATGCTGGCAGCCTCTCCTGCTGCTGCCTTCCCTCCACACACACCCCCAAGTACTCCTGAGCTTACCCCACAAAGCAGCACAAAGGACCTCCGAGTTAAATTTCTTCTTGTATTTACGAATTTCCGGACTGTCACTCTGTGGGCGGATATTCGTTGGGTTGACGTTGACAACGGAGCCCTTCCTTGCATTTTCTCTCCTGACAGGCTCAGGTTTTGCACTAGATGCTAGAATGAAAAACACATGCAATCATGAAAAACGTGACTGATTGGCTACAGCTCACATTTGATGTCTTTATGACAGAATGAAAGAAACCCCAGAGGGGTGAAAAAACACCTCAGCAGGACAGCATTCCTGAGTGTGGTAAAACAGCAGCAGAGTAGAGATAGCCACATCTGGAAGAAGGGCAGAAGCAGTACAAGGAAAACTCATAGCGATGGGGAGTTTCAGTTTCTGGAGATGTTACTGACCATTTCCATCTCCAAGCAATAGGCCCTTCCCACTGCCCCCGCACCACCCACCCACCCCCCCCCAAAAAAAAACCAAACAACAGGAGTGACATTTTATGAGAAGGGTAAAGCACACTCACGAGAACTACAGGAAGGTCCTACTGGACTGGTGGGAGGGGTGATTGGCAGAAGTCTAGGATCTATGAATGAAGTAAACGATGTCGTAGATGACGTACTGCTCTTTGAAGGTGTGCTTTCAGTGCACGGGGTCTGCAATGAAAAACAAGAGCTGCTTCAGGAAGACGATGCGAGGGGAGCAGACAGCACACAGCAACGCGGTGCCTCTGACGTGGGGGGGAAGGAAAGAAAGAAAAGGGCGCAGCGTGAGAGATGGGGGCAAAAAAGTAGAACAATAAAATCCGTTAGGAAGCTCGAGATCTCTCACCCGTCCTCAAGATAAAACTTGTAAAGAAAAGAAGGGATGTGGTGAAAAATCTCCTCAAAAAAAGAGACAGGACAGATGGAAGTTAAAAGGCTCTCAACCTCAGGCTCCTAAGGGCTGGAGGAAAACAGTGGTACAATTCATGCAATCTAATTTCTCTCTTACCTTATTCAGAGGTTTGTTCTGAGGTTCCTGGCTAGTCAGTGGCACTTTTGGTGGGTTCACAGAGGAGTCTGAAATTTGGCTTTGCTGGAGGAGATCTGGCAGGAGATAGTTCTGGTTGTTTACACTCCAGACGCCCTCTTGGGTGCTAGAAATTTGCTTCCCTAAAATCTGGTCCTGCACATGAGAACATACCATTAAACTCCGCATTTAGCGTGCTCCCAATGCATTACGTGAGTCCTTTTAATTAAGACAATAAGTAATAAGCATATGGGGAGGGGTGCTCTGCGTGGTACACCATGTAAAGACAAACCCTCCAGAAAGATTAAAATAAAAAATTAAATACAAAAGAGTGTGGCAAACACCTGAGAAATCAACACTGGCTTCCACCCCTGAAGTGCTCTACAAACATTCCTCATCCACGTTACTTCAAGCCAGAGGTAAAGAAGCAACTTCGTCCTCAGAGACACTTGAGACGGAATCAAACGACTTGTCCTAACCTTACAGAACTGACCTCTACCTACCACCGTCAGAAGTGGGCACTTTTTGGTTCTGGGCCTGCATTTAGTTCAAAGCCCTTTACCATTCATTTCATTGCTACTTTCCATTTACCGAATTAGGAAACTTTATTCTAGAATGCTGACACTCAGTAGGCTCTGGTACCACCATTTCCAGTACAATGATGTTTGGTACTGTAGACCCCTTTAGAGGATCCCACCAGCTTCAAGGAAATGTTTGTTAACTACATAAGGTGCGAGGCACCGCGCGAGCTCTCTCTCTCTCCGACAGCACAAAATACAGAGTCAGGGGTCGGTTTCTGGGAATACATGGATAGAAGCTTTGAGAGCAAGAAAGAGGGGATGTGTAAAGCAAGTGGTGTCCCAGACAGGGAGGGCAGTGCAGAGGGATCTACCCCTGGTCTTATCGGTCAGGGTACCTGAACGCCATTGGCACTGGAATGTAGGGAGTGACGGGAGCCAAGTGCTACGCTAGAAAAATCCTTCTGAATTACACCAAAGCAAAACGCACCACCAAACTCGAGAAGCTTCTGGCTGGTTGAATTCAAGGCAAATCTGTACATTGTACTGACTTTGATAAACAACCTACTGAAATCAGATCAGCTTTTCTGAACGCTGGCCAAAATTTTGGGGGGGTGGGGGGGAGAAGTAGATAATTCTAAATAAAAGGCATTTGGCCTTATAAAAGCCAAGTAATTAACTAGAAAAGAAACTGATGCTCTAAGTATTTTAAGTTTTAATTAAGATGTAAAAAAACAAAGCAAACTAGATTAGGGAATGAAGCCAGTATGGGGCTTTTTTGTTCAGTTTTGGTTAGATTCAGCCGAACTGAACCAAACTCTCATTTGAATCATTTGTGCAGTTTGGTACACCCTAATCACTTCAAACCAGTTCACACTGATGGGCTAGGGAAAGGGATGTTGGAAGATGACATGGAGACTCGTGATGGTTGTGGTTGGTGAAACACAGGTGGGAGGAACAGATAGGATTCTCCATGAGAAGGAGCGAGAAGATGAAGGCATCAGAGAGGTCTGTGAGGAGAGGTGGCAGTCATCTGTCTGTTCTCCCTCCTGCATTGTCCTCCCCAAACCCACCAGAAAATGTGACCTTCACTCTTTTCCATCCTCCCTATCCTCATTCTGGGCCTCAAAGACCCCATCCTTCTCCTTTCCCTCAAGCAGCCTATTTCCAATGCCCACATATCACGGCAAAGAGAAAGCACTGGGTTGGATTTGCCAAAAGAGAAATCCTGGGTTAGCCCCATTTATAATTCCTTCTCCAAAGCAGGGTCTTTTCTCCTTGAGGATGGTGGGATGAAGGCAAAGTGGGACTTCTTCCCCAGTCAGAAAGGATGCCACTCTGGAACTCTTTTTCTTGCTAGCCCTGCTGCAGCTCACACAAGTAGCTCTGGGAAAAACACCAGTTTCACAGAAATTTATTTTCCCTATCTGTGAAACAAGAGTACGCTTGGTAATATGTGAGAAGTGCTCTAACGCTGAGTGCAAGTCCTATTACTGTAATTTTTTTTGTTTTCAACCACAAAGAACATTGTTCTGCTTTGTCTGTCTTCATCTTTTCTGCAGTAATATTTATCATAGGGGAAAATCCACATGAGTTGAAGTGTCTACTAGAAACTACAGCTGAGAAGGAACCACAGCATGACATATGAGAAGATGTGTACTTTTGCTTAGCCAGTAAGGAGAGATGAAGTGTTTTTCCCCTTTTGTGGTAATATTTTAAGTAGTAAGAGGTAGTTCTCTTTAAATTGGAATAAAAAAGATCAAGTTTTTTAAAAACAGCAACAACGCAGACCAACAAGAATCAACAGTATTGCTTTTTTGCAACCTGCCCAGTGCCTTCAAGAAATACATTGACATCAAAAACTACTACCAGGTCAATAACAAGGACGAACAAAGAAGGGCAATTTCATACCTAAATGTAAGCATTTTTATAGGAAGCACAAAACCTGAAACTACACATTTTTTCAAGGCTCATAGCTGTAATTTGCAATGACAGAGCAGGACTTCAGAGTGAAAATGCTGCCGAGAAGAAATGGATACAGCGTTTATCACGCACATTAACGATCTGACTCCCCCCCACTGTACCCACCCCCTTACAAATGGCCAAATTACCTTCTGTTCTGCAACAGTGCTTTGGGGTTTCAGTTCAATTCCATCTGGTACTCTCGTCCTTGAGAAATCTGCCACTCTGCTGCTTAGCAGTTGCCTGGTAACAAACTCCAATTAATGAACAGAACTACTTCAGGGAAAAAGAGCCCAAAAAACAAAAAAGCAAAAAACCCCACATATACATATTCAAAAGTGAGCATAATTAACATTCACTAGTTACACTTAAAGGTTCTTGTACAAAAGCAAGCTGATTAGTCTGTGGATGTGCCTGAACGGACTCGAGCCTGAGGACCACTCACACACAGCAGGAAGCTCTCCCCACCTCGACGGAGAGCATCCCTTCATCCCCCTGCACTCCACCCATCATTTTTCAGACACTGCGTAGCTCAGGCAAGTGAGAGCTGGTGGATCAAGCTGTTGTTTGAGAAGTGCCTACTTCAAAACTTCCCCCATCTCCCCTTGTACACTACCCTGCAGGGTGCAATGTCGCTGCTCTGCTATATGCCAGTATCAGGGACCTCTCTGCCAGTGCCTACTGGGACAGGCTACACTGGAATTTCGTACTGTGAATCAGTCCCTGAAACACAGACACCGTCACCTTACGTACAGAGAAACAAAGAAAATGTTGCCCAGTGCACAAAGAGGCAGAAGAACGTAAGAGCTACAGGACTGGCCGGGGCCAAAAGCCCACCTAGCCCAGTATCCTGTCTTCAACAGTGACCAAAAGCACATACCTAATGAAAGAGTAAGAGCAAGGCAATTATCTGTTTTGACATACCCCAGCATACTATTGCTTCCTACACG
>NW_009649308.1:4209580-4231735 GCF_000708025.1 Charadrius vociferus
ACGACCAGTGAGATCTTTGCATTTTAAACTTTTTCACCCAAGTGGAACTGCCTCAAACTTCTGTCAGCGAAGCTCTGGCCATTTCTGTGCATTTCCACTCCACATTATTAATTCCACTTATTTATGTATATCCATTTTTTTTATTACTGCAATCCATTTAAGCCTATTGCATTTCTGCCTCCTTTCCAGTAATTATAAAACCGACCGAGTTCAGGATGCTGGCGAGAAAGGCCCTACAGAGCTACACCACACCTGGTGGGAGAGTGTAAGGGTTTGTTTTTAAAACGTTGCCCAATGCGATAACAAACAAGGTTTGGTGAGAGAGCTACCAAGTTAAGACGGCTGTGAAGAAGTAGAAGTTCTTGTGGCTTTTTTTTGTTGCTTATTTTTTGGTTTTGGGTCCCTCCACCCCATCCGTCTAAATATTCACATACTAAGCTTAGAAGGAATGGCATGACATGGAGTAGGATCAATGGTGAGTGCAAGGATCTGTTCTTACCAGAAAAGCAAGCAGGAGCTGATCTTAAATGATGTCAACCTCCCACTTATTAGGGGGAGAAAGTAATTCCCAGCCAAGCACACACCTGCACTCACCTTGTTCAAATTTTGGTAGGGAACAGCATATGAAGAGCAGAGAGAGGAAACTGAACTATACAAAATGAGCCCCAGGAAACTCAGAGTTCCAGGGGGATTGTGAATGCTGCAGGCATCAGAGGAGGAGCACTCTCAGTACAGTAGGAGAAATTAGCATCAATGGAACAGATATGCTATACAAGTAGGTAAGATACTGGACCGCATACACTAACATCCTTTCCTTAAAACAAAAACCTGGTGTGTGTGAAGAATAATTCTGTCTCATCTTACTGAAAAGAAAAACAAGGCCCAAACGTTGTTTTACTGGTGAAAGACAGCTGCCCTTAGTCCTGGCTTCCTCAGAAAAGAGCTTTCTCAGGGTGGTTAACAGGATTCACCCCAGAGAATACGAAGCTCTTCCTCTTGCATATGTGCATGTCCCAAGTCTAGTCCTACTGGGCACCTCCATGAAAGCTGGAGCGTGGACATCAAAAGCCGTTCTGTAGTCCAGGCAAGAACAAGAAAACACATATTGTTTTCAATAGCCAACTAACACTTGGTGCAAGGTGTCTCTGCCAAAGCCCACCCAGAAACACTCCTACAGACTGCAAGGGGCTTCAGAACCCACATTCACGTGCTTTGGATAGCAACCAAAACAAAAGCCTTCACTTTTTCCAGAATATGCAGACTTTCAGTGCTGGCTGCTGCTTTCACTTTGATCACTATCCTTTTTATTATTTACGTGGTATTCATCAGGATATATTTCCCAAAGTATCCATCTTTTAATATGAATGATGTTCAGCCGAGGTGAAGAGACTTTGTTAATAGACAAGATTATACCTTTGATTTTACAGGAGTTCTTGTGGTACGTGTATGCACAGGAAGGGAAACCTGACGGGGATCATCCTGCTAATTCCACTTCTCTAGAGGTCTGGTGGGTCTCACACACAGAGGAGGTGCAATACATGCAGATTTCCAAAGGCAGTGATACCACTCCTTCAAATCATTACAGCATGCAAGATCACAGCAATCTAACACTTACACAGCAAAGTCATTGCTACAGGGCAAATCCATATTTTTATGTAGAGTCTTTCTGAGGTCTAGGATGAATTCTATGACCTAGAGTGAATAAAACTTTTTACAGATCAGAATAAGGTGATTTGGAAGAGGAGCAGTAAGAAAATGAAGGCATTACAGCAAAGAGACAGCTCTTTCAGGTGCACTGAATAAGCTACAAGATTTTTAACATTCTCCCTCCTCATTCCTCAGCTTTGAAAATGAACTTCAGAAATGCAAATCAGGAGCACATGCAGGTGCAAAAACTCTACCTTCTGCAGAGCAGCACAGGGGAAAGGACTGGTACCGGGCCAACGCAATAGCTTGCCAACAGTGCTACAAATCTGAGCATCTCTTCCTGAAGACTGACAAAACTGCATGTACAGTTATGTCAGAGAAGAGCAAGAGCCCCATCCCAGAGAGCTCTGTGGCCCTGTGATGCACTTTAGAGTAAATCCAAGAACTTGAATTAAACTGAAGTCTCTTTGCAAGAAAATTAGAAGTTTCATTCATCAACACTAAAAAATATTTCTGTTTGCTGTTCCAAACAGCAGGGCTGGCCAACTGATCCCCTGACTCTCTTTCACTTGGGCTAGCAAGCGATTCACACTCCATTATTTCTCAGCAGAATACACATTTTTCACAACAGGTAACACACCACAAGATGTCAGTCACAAAATCAAAAAAAGAAACTGGAAAGCTAGAGAGAAACAGTTCAGGTGAGATCAGCTTGGCACAAGCCACAGCATCATCTGGCAGCCACAGCAACTGTGCAAAATAACAATATTAAAAATATAGCAAATTTTACAAAAACAAATCCTGCTTACACTATCCCCTCTTTATAAACACCCTTGGTGAAGGAATCAGCTTTTCAGTGGCAATTATTTCTCCTGGAGTGAACAGACTAGAAGGGTCATCTTTGCTTCGCTTTGTTCACTGTAACCTGTATTTAGCATGAAGGTGTAGTTTTCTTTCCCTCTCCTTTTTTCTTTCAAAAATTCCATTTAAACATAGATCAATGTGAAGTAATCTCTGTAAAAACACTACCTATTGATATTCAGTTAAAACGAGACATTTCCTCATTGTCCCATGGCAGCAAGTCATCAAAGCTTATTACACTGCATACATCTGATGGAGCAAATATTTACACCCAGGAGTTCATTATAGTGCAATTAAACTGCTTAATTATAACTGACATAAATGACTATAGTAACTTCAGAGGGGAGGTAATATTTATGTATCGCAACTTTTTCCAGATATTTAGAAATGTGTAATAAAAAGGCAGAAAATAATAATAATAAAAAATAAATCAAGCCAACCTTGTGTGGTTCATGTCATCTTCATCACTACTGCCAGCTTCGTCACTGGATGAGGAATAGTCTGCTGCTTTTAAGAATGAGCTGGCACCGTCCCTCCCCTTGGCAAAGGAGCCTGGATTCTGAGTAAAGAACACGCAGATGTTTTTTTTCTCATGGAAGAACCCATCGCTAAACAGCATGTGCAGTATTTTACTGTCCCAGCAAATATAGTGATTGTCACTTCCACACCAAAAAAAGCTTTATTGGGAAGCTGATGTTTTTGTTAGTCTATCGTAAGTGGGTATTTCATACAGGAAAGTGACCTAAGCCAAAATACCTGATTTCCCTAAAAGCTGACTAACTTTAGTCAGTATGTTATTTTGGATCTCAAGTATTCATGATTCAATCTTCACACTTTGCAGGAGCACAGAAGTACTTCCTTTTTCACACAAGAAAAGGAGCGCTCCGTGCCAGGACTAAAGGATTGCATCGGCTTGAGTTTTGCTCCAGCCCTGGAGTACGCTGAGGCTTGCAGATGTGGAGCACCTTTGGGTACAGCCCAGGTACGGAGCACCTTTGGGCTGGAAAGACAACACCAACACAGCCATGGCTCACACCCAGAGGGCAGGCAGACACCCCAATCCGACCGGAACTCGTATATAGGCCTCCCGCATCACTGGCAATGGCCTGAACACAGAGTCTTCTTCACACCCCCGGTCCCTGACAAGCCAGGAGGGGCTGGGGACTCCGGTAAGCTGCAGAGGTCCCCCGCTGCCCCGCTCTGCATCCCCTGGAGCCACCCAGGCCTGCCTGCCAGGTTTTAAAATGCCAGGCATCCCGCAAACTTTTAAAATGCCAAGCATGCCACATATGAGCTGTTGCACAAAGCACCATGAGCTCCAGTTGTCTGACAGACACTCCCAAAAAAACCTCACCAGCAGAGAAACGTCTCAGTAAGTAAGACAGAGAAGTAGCAATCATCCTTTCCATCAGTGGCACGTCAGCGAAAGGCAAGCCAAGACAGTCTTGAGCGTGTCACAGCCTGGTAGCACATATGCCAGGCAGTTACACACTGGATATTTCCACAAGCCACAGGTATGGTCTTGACTTCTGGGTTGCATGACAAGTGATCAACGACTTCCTGAAATATCAAAGACACCCCCTTCCTTGCCAAAAATTTATGATCAGGCAGGTTGAGGAAAACGGAACTCTCTGCCGCTGACCCGAGCTAGACACAAGTCACACCTGGACCGAAAGCTGATGAGACACACTAATGCAGCAGTGAGCCCGAGCCAGCCCCATGCAGCCCCTCAGACGGACCCATTCGCGAGCAAACGCAAGTGCCAAGAGAGGAGCTGCCTGCATAGACATGCCCTCAGCGAAAACCATGATCAAATCAAAAATATCTGTGGATTTTAAAGAACCTACTGCAACCTGGCCTGGATGAGAAACTTTTTCAGACTTCTTATGCAGCTGGAAGTGGTTCTGCGACAAAGCGTTCTCTGCCTTGGCTGGTCCTGGATTCCCTGGGAAGGGAAGAAAAAAAAAAAAAGTTTCTTTTTTTAAATGCATGTGCAGCAGAGTGAGAGACCAGTAAGACAAGCACATACAGTTACCACCCAAAGCAGACACAGCTTCTGCTGACAAACTTCTTTTTTTCTCTTTGTTGCAAAGGGAAATCTTTTTGCTTGTTTCCCAATGTTTCTGATGCCTCGATATTATGTATATAATTCAATACTGGTGCAGTTGACTGCTGCAGGAGTAAGACAAGCAGACCAAAACCTTGACAACACGCGCCCACTGTGCACCAGCAACAGTTCCATGGACTGGAGGGCAGCGTGCGAGGGAAAAGAGCGAGGGCATGCCAATCCCTTCCTCTGATCCTCTTCTTGAGGGGAGAGAGCTCACCATATGATCAACTCCTGGGTATGTTCCAGCACTGAAGTGCCACCCAGCTGTATCCCTGTGGCAGACAGGGGTCGGGCAGAGGGTACAAGAGCCTGGGTCCCTGATGCACACTTGAGCAAACAGATGTGGCGCCAAGATTTGGCCTTCGTAAAACTGTTGCACAAAAACAGCCTAAAGGACCTGATTCTCAAAACCCAACTGGGCTGGGGACAGCCAGCTGCACTGAACTCCACTCATGAGCATGGGGTCAAGCTAAAAGCAGAAGAGGATTCACCGCTTCCCATGGCAGCACAGGGGGAACTGGTTTTCAGTCCCCGCTTCCCTTGGGGCACGCGGAGTGTCCCTTCTCAGCTCCCACTTCCACTCTGCGCTGTGGGGAAGGAGATAATAACAGCCCTCGGTCTTGCAGAGGGAACTGGCCCCCTCCATGGGCCACCTCAGCATCAGGTGGCACCTCATGGCCCTCTGCCCAAGGTAAGGTGCGGGTAGTAAGGAAGCCACGGCACTATGCTTCCCTCCCAGGTGCCTTGGGGACCTACACATGCCACTGTGCTTGCACAGCTATTGAATACCCAAGCGAACAAGACTAGAGGAGTCCACCTGCGTGCGCTAATGCCATGTTAGGAGGGATCCTTGCAAGTCATTAAGTGCATCTTCCCTTTCAATGGCCCTGCTGTCCACAAAGCTACCCGGGAAGAGCAGACGCAGCCTTGGAGAGATGCAGCCTTCTGCACACAATTCCTGATACAAGTGAAGGAAGAGAAAGCAGATGTGCCCTCACCCTGTCGCTGGGACACATGAGCCAGCTCAATGTCTACCTCGTTCAGCAGTTTCTCCCATGACAATCCCACTGCTACCAACGGCACTCCTTGCAGTTTCAGGGGGTAGAATTCCAGCTCACACAAATTAGGATTGGTATTTGCTAATTTAGATAGTTTTATCACAATGGCTTCATGTATTCATGTATTTTGCAAGGCTTTTACAATACAGAATTCCTTATTGGTCAACGAGTACCTAAGCAACTCAGCAGGAGTATTAGCTTTAAAGTATTTATAGCCCTTTCCTGCCCAATTCATTATCCCTGTGGGTTTGGGAAAGCAACAAACTCTTTCTGGAACACCATATGCCAGAACTAGCTGCAATTTAATGACACTTAAGAACCCAAGGAAACAGTTTAAACCACAAGGGAGGTTTTCTATTCTTTCCATTGCTGGTGAGGTTTTCATTTCCCCTTGCCAAAATGGCACAGGAGTTACACATCATGCAGACATTGCAAAGTTGAGCTGGGCTGTTGCATGTTGAATAACAGCATAGTGACAAACAAACATAAAATGACATCAGAGCAAAAAGAAACAAAACCCAAGCAGCTTAAAGTGTGCTTTAGATTTCTCTTGAAGCAAAGCTTCCTATTCTGCGTAGTTAGTGAAAGCAAAACTGACTTGATTGTGTAAGTGTAATAAATAAGCAATTTGTTCTTCATTTATCAAGGGCTTGCAAATTAACAATGTGAGCCTCAGTTTAAAAATAAATGACCACAGCAGCTCACTGATGTGGCTTCAGAACGTTTTTAGCATCCACCCTGCTTTGAATTAGGCGTGATTCCCCATGTCCCCCATCTTTAGTAGTCAACCTGGATGCAAAGCGCTGTAACACACCACTGCTTCGCAAGGAGCTACACCAGAAATTGCCCTACAGTTGACCCACAGAAAATGCCTTTAGAAAAAAACAACAGCGGAACAGAGCTGTCCACTTCTGCTCCGTGTCCCCATCTGCCAGAATCTCGGGTCATGTCTCAGGAACCAGACTCTGTACTGCAAAGAATCTGCACAACCATGAGCAAGCCCACTGTGTTCCTACATCACTACCAGCGATACCAGGACAGCTTACAACGTTGCACCTTGCTTAAACTGAATTAGGCTATCTCTACCTTTTAACTTCTCTTGCCTTTTTTTTTTCAGTTTCACTACCTTTCTGCAGACAAAAGAATATCAGGGGAATGTTTCATAAGGTGCTGTAAAGACAGTCCTATGCTTCCTTCAGCCAGTACGTTATTAGAGTGCAGAAATATTAGTGTACAGCAACTGCTCATCTGTATCATCTTATCAGTGGGCAATGCAAAAAAGCAGCATACGGTTATGCAGAAAATGCCAATGGGCAAACATTAGAATGAATTACATCTGTATTTCTGTAATGTTGGATCTGCTGAGTTTCAATGGTGTCAATAAGTGCAACAGAACAGATTTTTTTTTCAATTCTTAATTGAGGCGATTCAAATTTTCTATTTGGAAATATATTCACAGTCACTTTTGACTCAAAAGAGGAAGTGTTTATATTTTAGGAACATGGAACCGTGAAATCCAGAGGGCTTTCAAAAGCCTATCACCAGAAGACTTCATTAAAAAAAATATCCCATTTGCAACGCAGCACTTGACACCCCGCAGAAGCCCATTTCACATGATCGGAATTTTGCACATTTTGACTAATGAATCTTTGACTTCAGAATCACCTGAGGTTGACCGGCTGCTCTGATGAGATCCCATCTCCCACTGCTTATTGCCAGGAGCGCTGCTGCTGCTGTTCAGCTTCAGAGCATGTCCCCCGGGGGATGACTGATGAGTGGTACTAAACAGAGATAAAAAGCAGATCAGACTATCTTGCATGCAGGAACACAGACTGGAACAGACCTCGTAGGCCACTGAACCGAGTTCCCTGCTGTTACTGTATGATACAATCCTCCTGAAAGACTAAAATTTTATATTCATTGCTACTCTGAGCAGGGCCACCCAGTAGTGAGAGAAGAAGATGGAGGGGACAGTTTCCCCTGGACAGCCATTCTGGGAGATTACAGAGATTCCCAAGTCATTACAGAATATCCTACTATACGTACTTCTCCCTTGGCCTCCTCAGATCTGTGTCACTCCTATTCCAAAATCTCATGGCTTTTACAAATAACGAAACCTGCTCCAGTACCCTCTTATAAGACACATCATCATCCACTTATCAGTGGAGAAAGGAACGCGTCAGACAGTAAAACAAGCTGCCAAGCTTGTGAAGTAAAGCAGTGGCTCACCCAGAAACCCGGGCTCAGAAGCCACTCACTTGTAACACGGTGGTTTACTTACACTTTTCTTTTCTGCTTTGCCTCCTACAATTCCTAAGTAGAGAGCATTTAGGGCTTGACTTCACTTGAAAGTTATTTCAGATGATGTTTCTGATTCTGGCTCATCAGAACTGCTGCACATTATTTTGTTACGTCCGCTAAATCTACTTCCCTTTCAAATCTCTCCAAGCCCAATGCCTCACAGCATTACATTCCCCAATCAGACATCCAGTGGGAGCTACCCTTTACCGCTGATCTCTCTGCATCCTTGGTCTTTTCTCCTGGAATATGAAAAAAAGCAGACTAGCCTTAAGGGCAGAGTGCCAAAATAGTCAAGATACATCTACAGATGGCATATTTTACCTGTTCGAGCTACTACAGGCACAAGCTTCACAAGCTGTAAGTGCCTGTACAGGGAGCTGGGGCCAGACCCCCACTCGCCAAAGTACCCCGGCACCTCTGAAACCAACGGTGCCGATGTAAAGCATCCGCAAGAGCATCCTGGCAGCCCTGACCAGCACCCCTCCCACCTGCCACCACCAGTGTTGACAGCCTCGGATCTCAATTAACCTGCCCCTTCAGCAGCCACTTACTCTAATGTGAAGGGAAAGTAAAGCATCGCCAAATCACAAGAAGTTAAATGACGGCACAACGTGCTGCCCGTTAACTGGGAAACGGCCGCACAACTTGCGTGCAACCCACTCGGGCATACCAAACAGGCTGAACGAAAACAACTCATTGCAGGAATTATTACAGATGGAACAGCCCTAATATATTAAAAATACTGCTTTCCAGCAGAAGACAGAACTGCCTTGCATGAAAAGGAAGAGGAAATCTACAGGAGGCTTGTTTCTCTTTAAATCAGTTAGGCCAATCAACAAAAGGAAGCTGACTTAGACACTTCAGGTTTAAGATCAGGAAGTTTGGTTAGTTTTTGTGGAGAAACTGACGCAAAAGACAAAATAATTGTAACTGCTATTAAATGAGGTATGAACCCAACATCAGTTTTGGTGACATTGTGGTTATGGGTTTGTTTTTAATAAACTGGCTTTAGTTTTCTTTTTCACTATAAATCAGAGTTAGTATAAGCATAAAATGCCTAAGAGCTTACCTTGAAAGGCATCTCTGATGGCCCGGCTGATCCCTGCTGTAAAATTTAGAGGTTGTCCTTTCTGGAACCTTAAGGATTTAATCAAATGTTTTAAGTTTGCTACTGATATTTTAGACTCAGTTAATAAACCTAATGCTTACCCTTTATCAATGCAAAAATAGGACTAACCAGCATAAATGAGTAATGCTTCAGTGGGACCTACGGAGAGGGCTTCTGTGATATCAACAGTGGAAGCTGCAAGTCAGTCGCAGGTGCTTCCAATTTGCTCCAAGCCTGTGCAATCTATCAGAGTGCAGACTGCAAGTGGTTTGCACCTTTTCTTAGAGTCACCATTATTCTTGGTCAATGTTTAAAGCAGACAGGGAAATGCATCTGCAGTCACTTAACACAGCTTTCCCTGGGTGGTGGATTACCGTTGCTACCAAAGGGCTGGAGGAAGAGACACACGCACACTCACCCCCACTAATGCAAAGTAATAAAATGAATACATGCACGCGCATACACATCCCTGCACAAATATTCTTGTACTTGCTT
Source organism: Charadrius vociferus (assembly GCF_000708025.1). Lineage (NCBI taxonomy): Eukaryota > Metazoa > Chordata > Aves > Charadriiformes > Charadriidae > Charadrius > Charadrius vociferus. Next base: position 4,219,161 of record NW_009649308.1, read on the forward strand.
ATAAATTTGTGTCTTCTTTCTAGATTACTGAGAGCCAGTTAACACACAAGAATTGGGATTTTCACTGAATTTCTTAAAGTCCAGAGGATGGATACTACACAGCACAGGGGATCTAAGCGGAGTGCTATTAACCACTGACAATGCCAAATACCCCGAGTTTCACGTACCTTTGGGGGTTGTTCTTCGTTTTGACTCACACTCCAGAATACGTCATCCTGCACAGGGCTGAGCGGTGTCGTCACCATATCTGACAGCGAACTGCTGTGGTACACATCCTTACTAGCCCGGAAATTTTCACACTTGAAACAAATGAAATACATGTTGAAGTGTACGTCCCTGCCTATGTAACAGGTCCCAATCTCAACAGATATCAATGGTTCTGTTTGTGAGATCAAGCTTTTAGTAAACCTACAAGAAGTACTGTGTTTGGATACAGCCCTACTCACCCTGTCCACTGTGAAGTGACTCATTTCCAGCATATTAGCATGTTAGGCACAAATATTTCAAGGTGAAGAGTAAAATAAAAAGAAAGAGTAAACACATCTATGCTGCACATGTATCTCCCCTTCTTAAATCTACAGAGATTGCTAATAGGTCACATGCAACGCGCAGCAAACGAATTAACTGAATGATGCAAAAATTACTATTGAGTAAGTGTATTTCATTCAAACCTGACCAATGCTTCCGTTTCAGAATTTAGACAGTATAATCACTGGGGGAACCCACCTCCCCTAAGTTAGATGTTGGCTTCCAAACTAGTCTTTGCAAGCCCACCATCAACCTAGAGTCAATGGAGACAAACCACCAGCACTTTCAACCCTCCAATGGTTATGATGGTACCCCGGCCTTCCTCTGTAACAGATTTTTCAATTACTTTGGAAAAAAACATTAAACTTGAGAATGAAGTAAGAAAGAGGTAAGAAACTATGCTCAGACTACACCTCATGGGTAGTCATGTCCAGGCAGTCCCATTGTGACCACCTGTGTTTCAAAGATACCAAATTAGAACATTAAGATAGCAAATGCCCTAAATCACAGGGATGGGGGGAGGAGGGGAGGAAGCAACCAAATCACTTTCTTACAAAGTCTTCATTCCAAGGGAACAACAAGTAAGCAGTGTAAAACTCAAGCTAAAATACTAAAAAAAATTTTCCTCTGATTCCTTCTGTATCTAAAAGGAAAAAAAAAAAAGAAAAAAAAAGAAAAAAAAAGGAAAAAAAAAAAAGAAAAGAAAGAAAGGTCCCTTAAGTTCTACACACTAATGATCTATTACACCTGCATTTTCCAAAAGGGAAGAAAGGCAGAGAGCTAAAAATGTCAACTGTTGTACTGATCCTCCCCAAAATGAGAAATCCTCATGGCCACAAGACCGAGCCAGGACAGACGGAACTGCTGTGCAAGCTGGGCCCATCTTGAGGGATTGCTACGCTAGAACCAATATGATGTTACAGAAATAGAAAAAAAATCTTAGAGAAATGCCTGAAGCTAAACCACTTTGTGCTTTATCTTTTCAAACCTCCCGTGCAACGCAAGACCAGGGCCCTCTGGAGACACCCACAGCTGGCAGGAACAGGTCCTGATGTCCTTCCCACATCGGGAGGAGCCCGTGCCCCGGCACGCGAACACACCTCTGCTGGGAGGCACCTCTTTTGCAAACGCACGGCAAGCCCAGCATCCCCACCACTTGCAGGCCTAAGAAAGAGGCAATCTTGGTTTGAGTCAAAGTTCAAACTTTTTTGTCCTGATGGAGTTACTGCAACTCAGATCAGAGACAGTTGCAGTTCAGTTTCCCCAAAGAATAACTCAGAAAAGTATTTTATTGATTTATCAGCCAAGTCTATAAAATTCTCCAGTTCCCCAATCTTAACAAGTAAAATACGGTAACTGAGAACTGCGCACAGCTTTTCAATAATATAATATGATTACAAACTCCCTATAACTCTACAAGACTAAATATTTCATGGGAACAATGTTCAAAATCACTTAAATATTGACAGGTAGTAATTCTAAAACTAGTTAAAGATGCCAAACATCTATTCAAACGTCCCATCACAACCTCCCAGACCAGCACGGCAAAGTTAACTGTCAAAAACCAGTCCTGAGAAGTTCAGCTAGTTAAATATTCAGGTGCTTTTGCTGCCTTTTTGGGACAATATGTTCCGTTGACTCCCTTTACAGAAAATAGCTTTTTCAGCAGTTATCTCATAATCCATGTCCTTTCATTTTATCAAAATTACTTTTTTGCCCAACATGATTGTCACTAATAACAGTTTTTATTTAACCAGAATTATTTCAACAGCAAAGTGTTCCCTTGAGATGATTCACCCTGGGTATAGGAATAGGTTTTATAGCAAGTGTATTATTATCAGAATATAGGAAGATTTTTTTTTTCCCTTGCCACTTTGTCAACAAGATACTTATATTTCATCCTAAATTCCAGCTTTTGAGTCCTGGAGAGGACCAGAAAACTATTTGTGCTTAAAAGCATGGATGAGCTTTGCTGAATCATGATATGAGTGACCCGGTGAATCCAAACTCTGCAGATGGTACCCACAGACCTTCTTTGGGCAGACAGAGACCAGAACACCAGTTCCACACAAAGCCAAGGAAGTGACACCTGCTTTTAGGGTGATTTCTGTAGGACCTACAGGACTTTGCAGTTCCCCAGCAAACCAAAAATGTCTCAGATAACCCCCCAAAATCATAGTGTTTGATATTCCCCCTAAGTTTTACAGATAAAATAATTTGTATGGGGGGAAAAAAATAAAAAAATCATTCTAAACTACTGAGACTTGAACTTTAAAATGTTTTTATTGTAAGTAATACTGAAAGAACAGCAGCTCCTCTCATGCACAGAAAGCACTGGTAGACAAAGCGTTACCTGCTAGGTGTCTTCAAACCATAAAGGCACACCTAACAGAGCTATGGAAGAGGACCCTTTGCTCCCTGAAATTATAACATAAGGTGATATAGTACAAAATACTGACTACTAGAGTTAGTTTAAAAAGACTTAGGGGTGAGGAGTTTTAAAAAGACAGGCTGCACCGCTTTTTGGACGATGCCCAAGTTACTAATTTGAACTGAATCTACATACAGGGGGTAGATAAGGGCAACTGTTGTTACAAAACAGCATAAGGAAAAGGATTTTCTTAAACTTCTGAGCAGATCTGCTCTGGGATACTGGGTCAATCCACGACCTAATGCACAGCCAGTTCTTCTAACATCGTTAGCTTGCTTGATCTGTTTCAGTCACGTTACTCCAGACAATAGGGGACATCGAGCTGACAAATTCTACAGGAAAACCACAGAGTCAAATAAAAAATGGAGTTCATTTCAGATGTGAGCTAAATTCCTGCACTAGTCAGGCAGCAGGAGATGCTGGGCAGAGAAAGACTCAGTGACTTTGCTCAAGAAGTCCCTGTGAAATTCTGCAGGTAGTCCAGAATGGCTCATCCCACACCACCACAACCAGAGTGTCAGATCTGCGACCACACTGCAGCAAACACAAAACAGGTACAAAACAGGTGGAAATGACACATTCTGATCTGGTAATATCTCACAGTTCCCTTACCAGACAGACAGGATACAAGACACTGAGAAATCACGCTCCCTGCACCTCAGGGGCTGTGTTAAAATTTCCAGTGAAATAATTCTGAGAGAGATTTGGGGAACCAGGATGTGCCACAAAATCTCACAGAATACAATCGTTTAAAATAAGAAGTCATTTTTGTCTGAGCAGAGCAGCGATGACAGACGATCCCTCTCTGACAAACCTGGCTGGAAGTTCTTCAGCACAGACATCTGTGATGAATTCAGCTTGCATTTTAACTCCGCAGTTCACTTTTATTTTAAATCAACAAGGCACCCGTGTATTGAACTTCACAAGTATATTGCTGTGAGTCTTTTAATCTCCAGGTGACTAACTAGCCCATCACTCATATTGCCTCAACACTTCATACAGTTGATGCAGGCAGCATATCCAAGCATGCTGCTATTAGCATCAACAGCTGCTGCCAACCAGCAAAAAGAAACACAGCCCTTCAGAGGACTTATAAATTACCCATCAAAGTTCATCTGGTCTCCGTGCTAACACAGCGGGTGAGAGTACAGATTGGCTTCTCCCTGTCCCCACGGTCTCTATCAGCTGGAGCACTGGTGGGTGAGTGGGTAACAGGGCAGCTACCAGCAGGGAGTGAAATCACACGGTAACAACTGTATATCGCTTGCTGCTATTATCCTTAAGTAACACCATCACTTTAAATACCATAAAGTTTTTTATAGTGTAGTTCCCATCAGGTGAAAGAGGTTGGTAAATACTGCTTCATTCCTCACCACTCACCCCAGCAGCTGGGAGAGGTACTACCAGAGACGCATCGACCCGGTGCACAGGAATGAAGTGACTTGTCCTAGGTGACGCAGCCAGCCTAGAAAGTAGCTCCTTTCATCCCAGGAGCGGCATTTTAACTGGGCAGGACTATCCTCTGTACAGCCACTGTGCTCCTGTAGAATCCCAATGCCCTGCAATAAACTATGGACTCTCCCACTCTTATTGCAGGGCCAAAATACTCATCTCAAGGAACCTGCCAGCCTCTACCCAAGGCTAAGCTGCAAATGTCCTTGTAGACCTTGCACCAGCTCTCCAGTGATTTGATCCTACAAGCCAGGCCATCAACTCAGGCCGCTTACAATACTCATGACTTGAAATGACAAACAGGCAACATGGAACAGATCCTCTAGAAGGTAGGCTAAGGCACATGGAGGTGATTTGAGACAGCCAGCATGGCTTCACCAAGGGCAAATCTTGCCTCACCAACCTAGTGGCCTTCTATAATAGACTGACTACATCAGTGGACAAAGGAAAAGTTACGGATGTCATCTACCTGAACTTCTTTAAGGCCTTTGACACAGTCCCCCACAACATTCTTCCCTCTACATTGGAGAGATACGGATTTGGTGGATGGACTATTCAGTGGGTAAGGAGCTCACTGGATGGTTGCATCCAGAGAGTAGTGGTCGATGGCTCAATGTCTGGATGGAGAACAGTGATGAGTCATGTCCCTCAAGGATCTGCACTGGGACCAGTACTGTTTAATATCTTCATCAATGACATAGACAGCGCGACCGAGTGCACCCTCAGGAAGTTTGTGACGACCCCAAGCAGAGTGGTGTGGTTTGCACGCCTGAGGGACGGGATGCCATTCAGAGGGAGCTGGACAAGCTCAACAAATGGGCCCATGTGAACCTCATGAGGTTCAACAAGGTCAAGCGCGTGGTCCTGCACATGGGTCAGGGCAACCCCTGTACCAATACAGGCTTGGGGATGAAGGGATTGAGAGAAGCCCTGCCAAGGAGGACTTGAGGGTACTGGTGGATGAAAAGCTGGACGTAAGCTGGTAACGTGTGTTTGCAGCGCAGAAAGCCAACTGCATCCTGGGCTGCATCAAAAGCAGTGTGGCCAGCAGGGTGAGGGAGGGGACTGTGCCCCTCTATTCCACTCTGGTGAGATCCCACCTGGACTACTGCATCCAGCTCTGGAGTCCTCAGCACAAGAAGGATATGGACCTGTTGGAGCAGGTCCAGAGGAGGGCCACAAAGATGATCAGAGGGCTGGAGCACCTCTCCTATGAGAAAAGCCTGAGAGAGCTGGGGTTGTTCACCCTGGAGAAGAGAAGACTCTGGGGAGACCTTATTGTGCTCTTTAAGTACCTCTAATGCTGAAATTTTTCAAGTCATGGACCTTCCAGGATCTATCCACAGGCAAAATCTGACTTTGCATTGGTCCTTATTGCATCTCCATGTACTTCTAGATTATTTCATAAGATCACTAACAATCTTCCTTGTGTATGTGGTCTTCAGGGATAAAAATTCCAGCTTTGGACTGGTTTTGTAGAGTGCCACGTGTATTTATGGTGCCATATAAATAATACATTGCCCAGGGACTGCAACAGTGCAGCCATTCAGGCTTTCTGTCAAACATCTAAGAGTAGTATCATGGAATCAGCAATCAGGCGCCAAGTTTATAAAAATAACTGTTATCGAACCCTGATCTGCAGTGCCTAAGTATAATTCCATGTAGAACTCAGCAGCATGTGGTGGCACTAAAAACCTCTGAGCTGGTTTGCACAGGCCTCAGTCATTTGTGCCAGGAGCAAAGGAAATCAGGTTTCTGATGTGCTGCTCTGCTTAGGAACCACCCATGCTTTCTCCTCCCCGTCTGGGGCAGCAGTACCATACCTGTACTAACATGGCTCTCTGCGGCGCGGGGGTGCAAGGGCTGGAGCTGCTGCCCGATCCCATCCTGGTGTGCGGCGTGGCTTCATGCCCCAGCACCGCTGGCCACTGGAGGGAAGGTTGGATGCTGTCACTTTTCTTTTTTTGGTCCTCGGCCTGAGAAGGAGAAAAGCAGCAGCAGGTTGCACACCGAGCCTCAGGCTTTGCCGCCCGGATGTTCTCCAACAGCACCACAGTGCGCATCAACTCCCATGGACCTCCCCCCTGGGGAGAGGTCAGCCCCGGCACAATATGAATCATTATTGCCTCTCCATTTACAACCCTTCCTTTTCCATCAAGTTTCCAAACTGCAGCAAGGAAAAGGGCCCAAGTTGCCATCTGCTGTATTCTAGACCATCCCATTTGCTGCAGGCTGGGATTTTAGCTGGGAGGAATCATCTGTCTGTATTTACTTATCTTTGACAATATGCAGCCTGTTTTGCTGCGCATTTATTACTCCCTTCTACAATTCTGGCATCATTATTACATGTTGCTTTCTACTTTAAAATGCTTTCAACACTCTATCTTTTGGTATGTTACTTGCACTATGGAAAAGACTGAGGAACATGATCTAGAAGGAAGAAAGGTCCTTTTACTTCCTGAGGGTATTGCTCATAACAAAAATCTTTACCCTATAGTTTTGACGACACTACTCTTCCCAGTTTCATTCAACATGACTAATTCCCATTGTCTAGTGTAAATCTTTAGTGTATCCTCTGATTCAGCAGCCTAGAAACAGCTCTACACAGTAAACTAGAGATTAATGCCATAAAAACACCCGGTTATCTGTGTCCGGGTGGGCATTCTTAATGGTATCTCTCACTCTATCTGGATGTTTTTGCCTATGTCAGGAAGGTAAGCATGTTCTTAACATAGCCTAGGAAACTGCTGAGGAGACGGAAAATGATTCCACTTAGTCTCACAGATCTCGATTTGGGAAAAAAAGAACACCAAAAAACCTCACAAAAAAACCCACTCTTATTAATACAAGCAATACAGCCAAATACCATGAAATTCTAGCCCCAGTGGGCTCAATTGTTATACTACTCTTGAGGTCAGATTTTCATTACTTGCAACCCCTAATAATGAAAGGGAAATTTTACCATAAGCAAGAAAGAAAATGTAAAAATTAGAGTGGTTTCACTGAGCTAGATACGATAATTTACCTACCACCTCTGTACCCAAAGGGTGCTCACGTGCAATACATTATGGTCCAGCTGCAAACTCCTGCAGCCAACACCTTGGGCTCCCAGAACAGGATGGCAGCCCCTTTCCAAGCACTGAACTAATGTGGCATCAAGCCCAAGCTACGAGTCTGGGCCCCTCAGCTCATTAGCTCTGGTGCCGGTGGGACCACAGAGAGCACAGAGCGAGCTCACATCTGCACACAGCAGGGGACATCTGCCCTGACCCGCCTGCGACAGGAAGAGTGCCATGGCAAAGACAAGGAATACCCAAGAAAGGATTCTGTGCCCCCAAAAATTAAACTTGAGGCTTTGGAGGGGTTTAGGGTTTTTGTTTGTTTGTTTTTAATGCCTCAATGCAACCATAATTCTGCAGAGTTTTTGTGTATCAATAATTGGCCCTGCAAATACCACAGAGCCCTAAGAAGTATGCAAACAAACTCACTCTTGAGTAGGCTATCTCTATCCCCGTGTAGATCTCTCCCAACAGAGAAACTGGCATCTTTTTGGCTAATAAACTGGGAAAGATCAATATCAATAAGAACAAATTCACTGAGTTATCACTGTTAAAAAGTCAGAACTATAAAGCATTTTAAAATTGTTGTGAACAATTACAACTGCTGACATAATTATGAGGTCTCAAACTTCAACCAAAAAATGCAACCCTGTACCACTAATTATGATTTTAGTGGAAGGATCTGTGACTTCCAAGAAGTTCTGAGATTAAATAAGTAAGACTGTAAAATAATTTGTCCTTAGAACTAGAGTATATTATGGTAGCCATAACGACAAGAGCCTAATGCTGTGAACCTAAAAGGCAGGCAGCACTTTATCTACAATTAGTGATATTTTATTTCACCGCTAAACTAAAAGTTAACAGTGATTGCACACTAAATTCCGTAATACATTTCATTCTGCTACAAAGGGGTCATTTACAAAACACATGCCAAAACCATAGATGAGCATTTAAGCTGACATTTTGCAGTTCTTTTGACTTCTAACTACAATGAAGTAGAAAAGAAAGTTAAATTAACTCAATAGAATTGCATTTTCTCCCCACCCACCGAAAGCCTAGCAAAGGCAAAACAGTGCTGTGGACTTTGATGTTGTGTATTTAGCAAAAGCAGCTTACTTGTCTATCCACACCTGATTTACTCCCCAGCTGGAATACGACCCAGCCCTCCACCATCAAACAAATACTGATTTCAAAAGGAGTTCATTCAGATTTCAGTAATGATTTGTTTAATCAGTCAATGCAATAAAGCCTCTGGAGCTAGGGTATTTGGGTTTTTGATGGTTAAGTTGTACTTCAAACAGAATTATTCTCTTGTTTTCACAAACTGCTACTCTAACAAGGAGCTTAATATCTTTTATTTTCCTGATTTCATACTGCTGGTTAGCTGTTTGCAGAATCTATGCAGTTATTAAAATTCATCACTTCAACAATGCTAGCAGTTTCATTTAACTGTTTATCAATATAGAAAATTTCAGCTAAGGGAACCAGTTGCAGCATGCACACACACGAAGAGGTGACCAAGAAGGCACTTGTTTAAAGACTGCAGAAGAGGTTAAGAAGCAGTGCTCTGCATTCCTCCTACGTACATGTGCATGAGCTCTCCTCATGTCTTTGCTTGGGTATTTTGGGAAGATACTTTGCCATGAATGCAGTGGCCATCACATCGACTATTCTCCTTAGACACAGCCATCCGAGGAGCTACTTGCGAGCTGCTGAGATTTTTGACTTCAACCCAGACTTTAGTAACACAACAAATGGCACCAGCTGTAGAACTGGGCTCACAAGTTGGGATTATATCAAAAGGAAAAATAAGTGTGCCAGGAATCATGAGATAACATACATTAAATGGACCTGTAGCTTTTCACAATATGATGACAGCAAGCAGAACAAGTTGGTGAGCAGAAATATCTTCAGAGTTAGCAAAAGAGAGAAATGGATTTCACACATATGTGGCTACCCCTGATCCATCAAATCTTATTTACCTAAAATCCTGCGAGACAAAGAAAAAGAAATGGCATCAAAACCTGACACCAGGGCACAGAGATCTGTGCTTGGGATCTCACGCTGTTCCGTGTCTGGGTCAATTTTGTGAACCCTAAAATCAGGCAAAGACACTGTTAAACCTCAGAGATTAATCTTAATTCTTTCCTCTTTGGAAGAGAAGGGAATGACAGTTGGTTGACCAGAAGGACCTTGTTTCTGCATTCACCAGTCAAATCCTTCTCTGAACTGAAGTAGAAGTGACAGGGCAACCTTTCCTTTCCCTTATCTTCTATATTAATGGAAACTAAAGGCTTTACTGTAGCATAAATGTGTAGTAAGACACAGTCGGTCTGTTCTCTGCTTCAGCATTACCACAGCATCATAAACTGCAAAGCACCAAAATGCTTCATTGGCCAAGACAATACCTCTTTGCTTGTGCTGCTTGATGGAGGATGCCCTGCTGAATTTGAACTCTTGGAAGGTTCCTTCTTCTTCTGCTTGTGGTCATGCTGGAGAGACAGCAGCTGTGTCTGATCTTTGGGGAGAGTTCGATGCACCCTCCTATTGTGCTGCACGTCTTCCACCTTCTGAAAGCAGAGAGGGATGAACCTTAGAGAGGACAACCAAGTTGACTGCTGGAAATACTGGCTTTTCAAAGAACAAAGTGAGCACAATTCCAGCAGGGCTGACAGAAGAGCCACAACCCTGAGCAACAGGAAGCATAAAGTGACCCCAAACACTCTGTGTTTGGCTTTTGAGACAGCACATCAGAAAACCGTATTTTTTCTTTTTACTTTTTTCTAAAAGCAGCGGGCTTTAATGAAACTCTCCATGCTTCTGTTTGATTACAAATCAGTTTGCTGCTGAAACGTTACAAAAACATTGTAGCCGAGGTGCCAGACTTGACAATGAGACTTCAGCATTAGAATTAACCTTTGCTCCATTTTTATTTGTGAAAAAGAAACGGTGCTGGTTACAACCCGAACAGAAACTGGAGATTTAAGCTTAGGCTGAGCTGATGCTGGAAGCTTTCAGAGTAAAGATATTTTAAATCAGATTGAAGTGACTGAAGACCATTTCATCAGGGGGAAACGGCAGGGACAGAAGGGGGAAAGGCAGTGTCATTGCTGTAGATAAGGAGGATGACGCAGTAACAGGTGAACTGAAAGAAGGCTGAATCTGAGAACAAAAGGCAGTAAATGCATTTAAAAAGTCCTTCTCTGGTCTGTGACTCAGAGGATGGGAACACCCTCAGGGAACTGAGAAAGACATCAGCTACAGGAACAGGGAGCTGCAAAATGCTGTCAGTAAATGCTCTTTTCATACCTGCTTCTTTTCTGATTTCCTCTGTCCATCTACTATGAACCGTTCATCTTCCACAGCCCTTTTGTCTTCTTTACACCTCTCCTCTTTCCTCTGAATGGCCTTAACCTCTGCCCACCTCTGCTCACACTCCTGCTGCCTTCGTAGCTCTTGCTCTCGCCTCTGATGCTGGAAGAGAGCCAGGGAATAACATTGCTTATTTTCCTTTACTTTTGTACCCAACAATTACTTACGCCGGTGCTCATTAATCACAAGGCCCATTTCCCGCCAGGCAGTCACTAACAGGGGCACCCGACACACTGCGCAGCAGCAGTGGACAGCCACAAGCTGCCACCGCAACGACTGCCAAACTTGAAGTGAAACCTTTGCCCTTTTGGCAGCTGAGGGCAGATCTGCCATTCATTTAAGCAGGCACGCGAGATCTCCGTGATGGCTGGCAGCTAATCTAATGACAAATGTCTTCCCGTCACTTTGAGAAGGAAGGGTTTTTCCAGAGTCCCCCCGTTTTGCTGGTGCAGCACTACGCTTCACAGATGCCAGCTCCAAAGGACTGGCACAACGCTTGAATTTCTATCAGATACCCATGAGAAGAGACACGTTAGTGATTCAGCAATGCCTCCAACACCATAGCGTGTCAGACAGCTGAAAAGGCAGCAGCTATCTTGTAACATCTTAAAGAGAAGCAGGGCCAGGACTCTGGATCAGACAGACAGACTCCAAACTGGGCAATGAACACCAGAAAGAAATCGGGATCTCTCATCCCACCTGCCTGGGCTTCCACCACCAAACAAACTCAAGCAAAATGCCCTTCCCTTTCTGCTCCCACAGCTCGGGGCAGCTTGTCGGCAGGAAAAGGACAGCGCCCATTGTGTTCAAAAGTGACACAGTTCTCTGAAGGCTAAAGACTACAATCCAGGTTGTGCCGACAATTTGACACAGCCTTCTTGCCTTTCAAAGCCTACTCTCTCCAGACGCATTTTTTATTTGTGACAAGATATAGAACAACAATGCAAGCCAGTCCCTACATCTTCCAGCCGCCTCCTCTGCTCTTTCTGCTGGTCAATCCGTTTCTGCCGCTCTGTCAGCAGCTGCTTCTTGTATTTCTCCTGGTCCTTCAGCTGCTGCTGCTGGCGATGAGGGTCAGAACGGTTTTTGTTCTCCTGCTGCAGCCTCAGAAATTCACGACGCAGAGTTGACTCCCCCGGGAGATTAACTATGGAGCTGAAACAAAGGGCAGGTTTCTACATGACTAAACATAACATTAAAGAGAATACAAGGTGCATTGGGAATTGCTTGTTGTCCTGTGTTAGCAAATGAAGATGTTCTGATAAATCTCCAGCATGTTGACTATGCATCTGCACTTACTGTGCTACGAAACAGCCTGAAGCTGATTATTGGGTCCTTCATTTGAGAGTTTCCTCCCTTTTGCAGGGGAACTAAGCAGCAGCTTATTACAGGCATCTTATACTCAGCAGTTATACTTGATAGCTACAAAACAGTTAGAGCCACCAGAGGGGATACAGGAGATGAGGGATTCAGAGCAAGTTAAGAAAGCCACTCTGGCTGAGGAAGGCTGCCTTCAATGAGAACAGCTTGGGCAGTCAAATTTTCTACTCCAGTAACAAAATTAACCTTGGTTCTCCTTCATCTTCATTCAGCTCATCATCTTCCTCCTCACTTCCACTGTAATCATAGTCCGTTTCTTCTAAAAAAAGAGAACAATAAACAAACCCCAGTGGAGAATGCTGTTATTTCAGTTATGATCTTGAACTTTGTTTCCGAGCACTCAACCTGAACTA
>NW_009649308.1:4231746-4271809 GCF_000708025.1 Charadrius vociferus
GGCTGAGGGGAGGTAAGATATCCATGTACATAATTCAAAGTCTAGTTCAGACAGCATTTCAGGGCAGCCCCTTTACACACTCCCACCTTTTCCCTTGACTGACTGTACTGGTTTTGCAAAATTAACCTACTTTCATAATTTAAAATAAATTAGGCTAAACCCGCAGAGAAATCCAACCCCCATAACACCACCACCACAGGGGTTCTTCAGAAAGAAATTTAGATAGAACATAGAAGATTTGTACTGCCCTTCTCTGCTATCTACCTGTTGTACGGCTGAGCTGAGGCCTTCAGTAACTCCAGGTTTCCTTTCGTGTTAAAGTGAAGAATTAAAAAAGAAACAGGCGTAATAAATTAGTGCTAGTTTTAGCACAGAGGTTCAGAAGAAACTGACCCACGCTTTAAAGCTCTCAAGACTAATATTAAGGCAGCTTTTAAGGGATAATTTCAAACTGGGCCTACTCTGCATTACTGGCTACACGGCATGCTAAAGGGGGACTTAATTTTTTTTTGAAGTCACTATTTTGAAGTGTATCATCAGGCAATTTCACACTGTTCTCCCTTTCAGGGGAGCTTTGATTAAAAATAGCACTTTTCAGGTCAAAATACAACTACCTATCAAGAAGTGATTGTTATCATTGCATTCCCCCCCACAACGGCATTTGTGAGATAACTCGCTATGTTTCCATTCAAATGTGCTCTGAGATTCATAGCTGGAGAGGTGGCAGAATTGGAAACTGCTATTGGAGTCATTAAATCTACATTGCAACAGCAATTTCATTTTAGACACAAATACTCCTGTTGTCAAATCAATACTTGGAGTTTATAAGTCACTTTCCAACTGTACAGTGCTTTCCAAGTTTACCCTCATAGTCACTGATCTCCACAGTGCCCATGCCGATATAAAAATACAGAAGAGGAAAAGGGGAGAGAGGGCAGGGAAAAATCGGTGGTCAAGAGGCTACAGCTCGCTCGCCACTTTGCACAGCCCTTAGTCTGCTGTGCACGGGCATTTACACAAGTATCATTCCCACTCCAGCATTGCTTCTTCCAGGTTTTTCTCTGAAGAGCAAGGCTAGCATCTGGAACAAACTCCTATTCTCTCTTCTTCTTCAGCCACCCTACGAAGCAGATGATTCATTATACCCATTTGTGGTTTGTTGGAGTTTGGAGGGAGCCCTTCTTGAGGTCTCTTGTGCACTCCACTGCAAAACGCTTAAAGAGCACTTCTGGTCTCCAAAGAACTCACAAGGTGAAATTATATGGAGATGCAACAGGTAAATTAAATGGATCAGGAACAGACAGATGAACTAAGAGACTATGAAACACTTGTTGAGTACTACTTAGATTCTCAAGAAAGTAGGGACCTAGACTTTACTTGGACTCCTCGCTCACATTATAATTAGTGTTGCTCTCAGTGAATCAGGATGAGTCAGGCTCCAAAGACTTTAGCACTTAAACACCATTAAGAACCTGGGCTTTGGCAAAGAGATCTTCAAAATTACTCCACCCCTATCAAAGACAACACTTTCTCACAGGTTTCCCGGTTCTAGTATGTCAGTTTCATCTGCCTTGTACTCTGCTGCCAAAAGTGGAAGAGGACCTACTGTCTGAAGTGCCTCTTATTCTGTTTTTGCCATGTTACCCTTTTCTCCTTTTTTCTTCCTGGTCCTGTCCAGGTGGTCTTTCAGCATGATGCGCACTTGCCGTTCATTCTGCATGTCTCGGATGAAAGAATGCTTAAGCAAGGTTTCAGTGGATGGGCGATGCAAATAATTTTTTACAAGGCAGCTTTCAACAAAGTTGAGGAATTTCTTTGACCTAAAAACCATAGAAAAGTAGAGGAAAACAATAATCCTTTTCAACTTGTATGCCACTACCCCCGAGTGATGGAAAGCACTAACTTTGCAAGGTTTCCTTTTGCACTGGAACTGTGTGAGACAATTTGAGTTTTGCCACCAGTGTACATCCTGAGACCAGCACAGAGCTGAGGGCAAATGATGGGGAACCCCATCCTGACCGCTCGGTCAGTGGAGTTACCCTGAATTTACATCTGAACCAATAAAACCACAATCTGGCCAGTGCAACTCTCTCAAAAAGACCCTTACCCTTTTGATATGGTGCAGATTCTCTTTATACACTTCATTTAAAAGACTGACTAATACTTTGTAGGCCACAGTGACTGCCATTAGCCCCGCAATGTCCATGCAGTCTTCTGACAAAGCACTGACCCCAACCAGCCCACCTACACTTTGCCTACACTGCAATTTCAGCCTCCCACACCGAACTTTAGCAACTGTAATGACTGCTGCAGCTTAGGCAGAGTTCAAAAGATAGGTAAACTATACTCGCACCTGCGGTCTAACCCAGCACGAGAAACGGCCTAGGAAAGACCTCATAGATCACTGTAGGATTTAACAAGATCGTTGTCTCTGGGCAAGAGAGCTCAAAATCCTCCTAAGCCCAACGCAGCAAAAATACATTTTTTAACACATCTCTTTACCATTTTCTGGATTTCAACTTTGGAGGTGGGTTCCGTGGGATGAGGAAGAGCGCTCTCATGGGGTGCATGTCGCACAGGGCTGCAAAGGAAACCACAAGCTATTGAAGGGTGCATGTCCCCCCCTGCCGTGTCCCTCCCACAGCCTGACCACGCTGACCCAGCCGGGCCAGAGCCTGCTTCTCCTGACAGAGAGGAGCAGTCCTCCACAAACACTCCCGCTTCCAACAGCACAGCATCCGCCACAGGTTCACACTGTTAGTCAAGGAAATTCACACTACAGCCAAGAAATAAAGTCTCTGAGCACAGAGAAATCTCTTACGACAATATGCTGTTATTTCAATTTAAAAGAGATTTGAAGGGAAGGCTGTATGGCAGGAACAAGCAGGACTTTCTTCATTTTTTTTTAATATATATAAGGCTTCATACGGACATAAAAAATGCTCACCTTTCTAATATGCCACAGGATGGTTTTGCATAAATAGGAGTTAAAGCTGGAACTGAAATACTTATCTAGTTTATCATGTCTCGCTTATGGTTCAGATAAATGATCAGCTAAATTTTAAACAAACTTTTAGCTACATAGTTCATGGCATAAGACAAAATGCAGGATGAAGAAAACCTGATGTGAAGCAGTGAGTTCATAAATGGCATCACTGGCACAGAGTGTAATGACTAAGCACACATTTCATCTATTCTGCGTTTCGGGAGTGTGAGCACCATTATTACACAATCTGCAACAGATCCTACCCATGCATTCAGACGCTGTTTTCTCTCCAGCCCAATGTACTTCTCTTTAGTGTTACTGTTGTGGAAAGTTGAAGCTACAAAGAACTCTGCAGAAAGTAAATACTGTCACATCTCATCTAACCCAGGCATTTTGTATGGAATTGTGAGTGTGGCCCATCTGTCACGGAGAAATACTGAGGGTCAGAGGTCTTCCTTCACAAGAGAGAGCTACTGAGTGACAACTGATAGGAACTATATGGGGGCTGATTTCTTACAATACAGAGGTGTTCAGCAGTGATTCTCTTAACAGGAATGGATTTCCAGTGTTACAGGACTAGAAAGAGTGAGAAGACTGTGGTCTTGTAATGGCTTTACTGCCTTCTACTAATTTCTCTGCCTGCATCCACCTGCCGTTGTTTCTCACATCTCAGTTGTTTTTGACTTTTTCCTTTGTATTTTCAATAGCACGTGACACGGTGGGGCCGGGGGGCAGAAGAAGTCTGGTTGCTAGCTATGGGTCCCAGACACTGCTGTACAGTAAACAAAACATAATCCAACAGGACATAATCCATAGCATTTCCCTGCCAAAACTAATGAAAACATCAAACACAAGTGGCACGAGGAATTAGCATGCAAAGTCTCTCTCAAAGAAAACTCCCCACAGACTCACATCTCAGGACTAAGCTTCAGCTAGGCTAAAGCAGAGCGTCGGAAAGCGCTCCTGAACTCCAGCTGGCTCCGGAGCGCTGCTAAAAACCAAGTCTGACGGGACAACAGCCAAGTGTGTTTTTTAAAAACACAGCCTACGTGCTCTCAAGCTCAGGCCAGAGTATAATTTATTTCATCTCCTGTGCTCTCAGCAGTGACTGGATAACCCATCACATCGCATCTGCTTCGCGGGCGCTGGGGCAAAGCAAGCGGTCCTCCGTGGAAACAAAAACCCACAAAATCTTTGCATCTACCCTGCACCTGCCGATCTCTGCCTGGGGGCTGCGAGAGACTAACCGGAGGAGCGAAGGGCACAGCCGGCAGGCGAGGGCAGCCTGCGAAACTATTGCAATCTGCCGGCAGGTTGAGAATGTGCTCAGGGACCAAAGCCATTACGTGAGCAAATACAGTATTCATACCAAAACCTGTGAGAATTAAGTCAGTCCCAGACAAAAAAAATATAACCTAGCCTACCTTCTCCCACTGCTCTATTTTTTTTTACTATAAGTGACCTAAACCCAAAGCCCCTTGTCAATTGTTTTCTGCTAATGTGTCAATCACTTCTGCTTAGCTGTATGCACTGGCAGCGATCAACAAAGCGATGCTAACAAGAGCTCCAAGAACTTTTTTTTTTTGTTTCCCTAGGAAACGAAGGCAAGGAATCAAAATATAGACTCAAAGGGTCTAAAGGGAAGAGGAAAGCAAAAGACCCCAAACAAGAAAAAGTCATAGATTATTTTTAAAGGTACGGCCAGAATCAGAATTTCGTCATCTGTGCATTAGCCAAGCATGAGTTATTTTAACACAGAACACGTTCACAAAGCACAGACACCCGCACCTTTATACCAAATCACTTACGAGGAGCTCCTTCAGCCATTTCAATAGCGGTGATTCCCAGAGACCATAGGTCACTCTGCAGGAAAAGAAACATTGCACATTGCACCTTGCAGCATTCAGGCTTTTTGGTTATTTTGTTTTCTTACGTGGTTTTGGGTTTTTTTTGGTTTTTACAGTTTCCCTAGATTTCTCCTGGATCGAGTCATTTTAGTTGGAGTGACACACATTCTGCTCCCTCCCATTCCCTCCTGAGCTTTTAGGAAATGTGCTAATAGCCAGAAGCTTCCCATTTCCCATGCAACTCTGAACAGCTGATTCATCATTTAAGCAGCCAGCCCCAAAGTGCAAACCTTCTGCATGCAAAAACCAAGAGCCAGAATATAGCAGGCACCGTTTAAATATATGTCTTAAATCTTTTAAACTGTTTTCATGAGGCAATGAGACACAGCAGTGCCTCACCCCCTGCTCCTGGCCAAAAAAGACCTTGGTCTTAATGCTTATTTTACAGCAGTCATTGCTGAGCTTCTACACTGATGGAACAGAAACTATAGTCGGGCCTTGGGGTCTGACTTTTTCTCTCTGTAAAGTCTACAGTCACACGTTTTGGGGCACATGAAAGGAGAGCACAATCGCGCAGTCGGGTTTACACCATAGTATATGTTCAGCTCGGTTAACTTTGAGTGGAGTTTCCTGTATCAGCTTCTCTGGATGCTAAGGGCCAGGTTTTCGTCATGGGAGGTAAATCAGAAGCGCTACCAGTGACTGTAAAAACTTCACAGATTTCCACTTGATTAATTGTGTGCATTATTTTATTATTTTTTGTGTCTAAATGTAGCTAAATGAGAGGCACATGACCAAACCACCTTCCAGAGCTTCTCTAAAACTGATTTTAAAAAAGGGAGTAACAGAAGACAAACCTTCAAAGATTAGAAGCAATATACCATTACATCAATAGCAGCTCATACCCAGCCTGGCACTCTAATTTTGACTTTATCAACAGAGCCACATTCTCAGTACAGCTGCTCTGAATCGCTTTACGCAAGCTGAAAAACAGTTTGCATCACAGTTTGTGGAGGCATTTGACAACAAAACTGGTGGGAATTTAATAGATTAGCAATCCTGACTTGTTATCAAGTAAACAACTGAAAAAGTCCTGTAGGGGTAGTACCGTAGGTTTTTGGGACAATGGGAGAAACAACCAGCCTACAAAGAATTTTGGTTTGGAGTTTCAAAGCATGAGAGGCAGGATGACAGCAGTATTTGTAAAGGTCAGTGTGTATATATGCACGTATTTATGCATATATATTTTTACTCATTTCTTGTAATCTTTTTTTTTTTTTTTTTTTTTTTTGTTTGAAATCAGAGCTGGAACAGCAAGAAGGTACAGAGTGGCTTCCTGCTACTTTCCTCATCCCATCAGCTATAAATCTCTGCAGAAAAGACCGGCCCCATGCCACCTTCTGAGTCATAGTACTGTCTGCATAAGTGCTTCCAAAACCCTCCACTGATCAGTTTTAAACTACCATCTGCAGAATCTATTCAGAAACAGACATAAATGCACACAGATGAACTGTGATTATTACTGAAGGCAAAGAAACCTCAGGAATGAGGGGTGTATGTTCCTAATGCTTATATCTTCTGAAAAGTGTATGTTCTGAAAAGGAAATCGACTGGGGAGAGGGAATGAAGACAAGAGATTAATTTCTTACGGTTTCAGTAAAAGGTTTACATGGCATGAAAAATAAAATAAAATCCAAGAACATTCTTTGGTCATGACTGACACTCACACAACGTGACCTCACTCTGCAAGTGCAGCACAGAATGTCTCAACACGGGAGGATCACAGCCTCTGAATCACTAGAAAATGGGAACAGTAACAGGCTCTTCTAATAAATATTTTTGAAGACACAATTAGAGTTGTGATTAGTGGCGCAGAGTCTAGTTGGAGGTCAGTAACAAGTGGTGTTCCTCAGGGGTCAGTACTGGGTCCAGTCCTGTTCAATATATTCATCAATGACCTGGATGAAGGGATGGAGTGTACCATCAGCAAGTTTGCTGATGACACAAAACTGGGAGGAGTGGTTGACACGCCGGAAGGCTGTGCTGCCATTCAGCATGACCTGGACAGGCTGAAGAATTGGGCAGAGAGGAACCTAATGAAACTGAACACAGGGAAGTGTAGAGCACTGCATCTGGGGAGGAATAACCCCATGCATCAGTACAGGTTGGGGGCTGACCTCCTGGAGAGCAGCTCTGTGGAAAGGGAACTGGGAGCATCAGCATATGAGGAGAGCAAGGAGGAGAACCAGAAAAAAAGTGCTTGATAGCTATTCTTGGGCTCCCCAGTACAAGGAAGCCGTGGACATACTGGAGTGGGTGCCGGGAAGGCCCACAAAGACATTTAAGAGATTGGAGCGGGGAGGCTCTGGGCTGAGAGAAATGGAGCTGTTCAGCCTGGTGAAGGGAAGGCTCAGGGGGATCACACAGGCATACAAATTCCTGATGGGAGGGGAGTAAAGAAGACCAAGCCAGACTTCTGAGTGGTGCTCAGTGACACGACAAGAAGCAATGGACACAAACTGAAATACAAGAAACTCTGCGCCTTCTCACCTCAGCCACCCTGTGAATGACCAGAACTCATTCTGGGATGGGAAACCTCTAGCAGTCACATGCTCGTAAGTGACTGGAGTGATACTAATTATTGCCAGTTAACTCAGGATTTGCAGCTGAGTAGAGAGGAAAACAGCTCTATCACAGAGGAGAGCAATAACTTGTCATATTAGTATTACACTACTTCAAGTATTCCTTCTAAGTTTACCTCTTCCTTTTGTTTCTATCCTGACCTGCAACATCCACAAATCAGTACTCTTTTTTTTTTTTTTGCACAGAAATTCATGAAAGTGTATTTCATGTATCAACAATTCACAAAAAAATATTCATAATGAAACTCCACTCTTAAAAAGAGCCACCACCCACACATTACAAATACTTCTATTTGTACAGTTATAATATTATCGTGGTTTAGCAGGAGGGAAGTTTGAACTTTTCAAATGCAGTACTTGAGCAGGATTTCAGCCATAACCCGCACGTTCTGCTACCTTATATAGAGTTGTAACACTTACTCTGTAATCATACGTAGAGTCTGGGTTCTCCTCGCAAGCAATGACCTCAGGCGCCATCCAATACGGTGTGCCAATAAATGTGTTTCTTCTCCCAATAGTCCTATCCAGTTGAGCACTTACACCAAAATCCACTGAAAAGCCAAGCAGAGGTAAAGAAATTAATAGAGCTGTATCCACTGGCAGAGTGTTTGTTTGGTTACTTTCATACTGTTTGGAATACCAAACCATTGGGCTACAATGTCCTATAGTTGAAATTTAACCACCTTTTTTCTTTCTTTTTGACAGAAGGATCAAATAAACATCATGCTAAACCTGCCAGGCAGATTACAGCAGACATGAATTGATCTAGGAAGACATTATAAAATAATTTATGCTTAATCTAAATGCTACATTGAGCAGGACTCGAGATCTTTAACTAGTATGTGAAAGGGAAAAATAGTATCTACAGACAAGGCAAATTTGGATGTGTCTAATATGCTCATTTGTGAAAGCTGAAAGAACTATCATATCACTTCATTTTCAGGTGTTTGGAGTAACTCCTTCCCTACATTCATACACTGCCTTAGAAGAAGCTGGAGAGTATACTAGTTTATTCTGATCTTAGGCTCATTATAATGAGAAAATGGTGTGGTGCTCTTCGTGCTGAAAAGGGTGTTACTTTCATCGGGATTGTATAGCAAAATGGTTTTGTACGGATATGAAGAAGGGCCCATACAACCAGTAATTATGTGATTGTATTTTCCTTTGAACAAACCTCTAAGATGCACTAATTGGATCCACTGGGCATAGTACTTGAGTGCTATTCACAGAGAAGACAAAATAACAGGGAAAAGAAAGGACCGAAATGTGACAGCCCTATGGTTACCATCAAGGAGCAGATTTTCTTACTTATGTTACCTCATTGCAGATCATCTGCAGAACAAAATCATTTGTACTACTATAATTTAATGCGCCTGTTTAGCAAACCTTTTCCAACAATAAGTTGGACCTTTGGGATCACCATGCGCCCTGTGCTTCTGATGGGAAGTGTAGACACACTGAAGCGGAGTGGAACTGTTTTGAGGACCTCTTGAGCTTCTGGCTTCTTTACTTTAAGACACATGAGCTAATTCTCTCTGGAAACAACTATTTATTTTTTTTTTTAATTGTCATATTTAGCAAATCTGTTTCATCTTTAGATGAAAGGTTTACCTTGCTTGTCAACCACGTGAAGAATGGTGGGACAAGTAACTGTACAAGACCGTAAACACACACAGATCCCCCCATCTTGCCGGTTTTAAGAGGGAACAGTTGAAAACTAGTACATATCTTTTAGAGACTACAAGCAAAACCCTGCCTTCATTTAATACGACAGCAAAACTCCCTTCGACTTCAGTGAAGCCAGGATTTCACCATAAGGTTAAACCATAATGAGATCTGAAGTACTTTTTTCTAATTGCTCCAACCAAACATCCTACCCCACATCCACATGCCATGTTTATTATTTTTGTTCTCCAACTCTACAATGAATTCTTTCAATTAAAGAGAGACGGAGTGTAAATATCATCCCAAATAAGAGAAGTGCTCTCCTGCAGACTGCTCCTTTAAATCATTGCCATGTGCTCTCTGTGATGTCTTCCCAAAACATGAAAGACATCCCCTCCTCCAGAGAGATATGTACTGGAGTTTAGTCTTAGGAAGTCAGAAGTTGTCAACACTGACATGTCACAGCTAGAAAAGGAAATGAGTAAACTCTCCGACATTTTTGAGAGATGACTATTAGTAAGAGCCACTCTTCAGTGGTAGACCTTACACATGAGTAACTTCACCTATCGTCAGTTTTATGAAAATCTCTTAGACCACTTCCCTGAGACAAATGGATTAGCATAATTTATTCCCCCAACTTTTTTTGTTTTGGAAGTCTTTGCATGCCAGGATCTGCTGTGAAGGCCATGACTTACTAGACAGGTTCTGTGTTTGACTGGCCAGAAGTAGCTGTATTCCCCACAGGCTGAGTGACATCCTTGCAGAACATGTCACATTTTCAGCTCTTTCTACATGACGGACACCTTATAAACAAAAGCATTAATACTACTTGACACATTTGTTGCTCTCAGGTTACTGAAGGTTCTTTCTGAGACAAGATGGAAATCTTAAATTTTTAGGAACAGGTTTCTAGCAAACATTTAAGAAAACTTACCCAGTTTTACTTCTGCATTTTCTGTGAGAAGAACATTCTGTCCTTTAATATCTCGATGGATGACATGGTGAGCATGAAGATGTGCCAAGCCCTAAAAGAAAACCAGACTTCCCTTATTCTTTCCTCCTATCATTATCATGAGTGTGGCACTGGTGCCTTTTCACACTTCTACCTTTCTCAGACTTCATTCATAGGGAAAGTACTTTAGATGTTATTAGCAACATGAAGACCCCAGTTTCGGGGAGGAGAGAGGACAGCAACCGCAAGTTTGATTGTCTTCTTTACCCAAAGGCCTGACAGTAGTGGAGCATCTCTGAAGTCAAGTGCGAAGAGAACAAGGCAGCAATATTTTGAACTTCTGTCTCAGAATCAAGGGATGCCTCCCCATACTATGTGTAACAAACGAGGGGAAAAGCAACGCAGAATGCTCTGTATGAAGACCAGCGGCAGCAGCTGGCTGGCCACAGTGGCTAAAATTCTGCATTCAGCAAAACCATGTTCAATGGTAAATGGACCACAGAAAGTTCAAAATACCATGTCAGTCCTCTTTTTGAATGCAGCAAATCCTGTTTTCATTCAGCTAATATTTGCAATATTCTGTCTTCTCCCTCATTCCAAAATTGTCCATGGTTAAACTAGCATAATATAAAGGAACACACTGAAATAATACATTATAGTAAGCCAGGGGATGCTTCACTCAAAATGCTTAGCCTCTGTAATATTAATGACTTCAAATAAAGCTTCCACCTGGCTTCTAAATTTTCCAGAAGAAAACATTGTCAATCCGTGTGCAACTGTTTTGAAACAAGCATGATTAAATCCAATCTCTTGTTTTACACCAGCACGCTGTTATGGTTTTCAGTTGCATGAACGTAAACCAATTATTCTAACATCAATTGCTTTAACAGAGATATTATAGCCACACAAATGAAAAGCAACCTGACCAGACCGTTAAGTTGTTTTGGGTTTTTTTTTGCAGAATAGCTCTCCCCCACACTCCCCAGCTATAGTTATTACAATCTGCAGTATAATGCCAAATCCTTGTAAGATGGCCAATGTTCTCTACTGAGCACGCTTCTCAATTCCTCTGCTCCAGAAGCGAAGATTTACCCCTTTTCAAGCATTACTTTGGCATGTCATTTGAATTCCAGCTCCCAAAATACACATTTATCTTGCCATTATTTAGAAAAGAAGTAAAACTCCATTACAAGGAAGATGGATCAGTAACTCTGTAATGGGTTTTGAATTTAGAATGACAGGTTCCAACATTTTTTTTTCCAGGCTAGTTCACTAGATTACACTTGGGAATTGTTTTATCCTCTGTACTTTCCAGGAACAAAAAAAAAAAAATAAATCCCTAAGCCTGCACAGAACAAAATATAGCCCCAAGAACTGGCTTGGTGAACACTGCCCCAGCAGGGCCACCTTTAAGATTTTGGAATGCTTTTAAGTCAACATTGCTTCTAATAGTGCGGAAAAGAGGCCCCCAAGTGTGTGCAGGTAAAGGAATCATGAACAGAAAGATCTTACACAGCATGAAGAGCTGAAGCAATGAGCAGTAAGATCTACTGATGTGGAGGACAGACTTAACTGAAAGCAGAAAATGTATTTACTTTTCTAGATGTCCAGAATCTGGACTTTCAGAAGACGGCTGTTTACCATAGGAAACAGGAATTTTCTGTTCTTCACACAGAAAATGGGATTAACTGCAATAATATGGGATTGTTGTGGTTTAGGCAAGCATCATCATAGTGGCTCTTAGGACTCTTCTGAACTCAAGGACCAGAGCACATGAGCCCCATTGACCAAAACTTTTAAACAATAATGCTCGTTAGTGACCTATGTTAGTGACCAAAGGCTTGGAAAGGCCTTTTTGTTGCAAATGAGCAACAAAGCTCTGTTGGCACCACTCACCCTGAGAACCTCTCTGCAGATGTACGCAATCCAATCTTCCTTGAAACAGTTCCCTTTTGTCTTCTTTACCAGGTCAGTGACAGAGCCCGCACCACAGTACTCCATCACCAACTGCATGAAGACAAACGCAACACACCTTTAGCACAGCACTGACAGGGTGCCAGCAGAGGTACCCCGTGCAAACACCCCCTCCACCGCAATCAAGGTGCGGCAAACTACACACCACCTTCCCGGATGCCAAGCGACATGAAATCTCATTTCCTGAATCACACACATTGCTGAATAAATAAAAAACCTCAGTAGTGCTCCTCTCCTATTGCAGGTTGGGGTTTTTGGCTGTTATTTTGTGTGTGTGTGGTTTGGGGTTTTTTTGTTTGGTTTTTTTTTTTTTTAGATACTACAAAATCAGAAAAACAAGAGCTAATAGCACTGAAAATCATGGAAATTTTTTCAGAATTTGAAATTTCTCATTTTGCTGCAGAGCTTCAAAAATCTTGTAGCTGAAAAAATTGGAGGATTCATTCTTCTTCTTTCCTTTATTGCCAATTCCCCTGTTCGCTTTTTTATTTTCCAACTGAAAAAAAAGGAGAGGAAAGCAACAAGAAAAAGGAGAGGAGAGGAAGAGGACAAGCTCTCTTCCACTTTCATTGAAAAAAAAAATTTACAGAAACATTTAATTTGGAAAGAAAAAAAAAGCTTGAACAACAAATCAAAATGACAGCACAAGTCACAAGTATACTTTATGTCCATCCTCAAAGGAAATCATAGGGGATGGAAAACATGTAGGGAGGAACAATTTTTCTCTTTTATATGTACTTATTCGGAACAATGACTTCAGAGTTTCACCAAGACAGAGTCCAAGCCAAGCACACTGGAGCTCTGAGGAAAGGAGCTGTAAATCTCACGAACAGAAACGACACTAAACACTTACCCAGAGCTGATCATCTTGGCCTGCAGGACTTTTCTTTACAAATGCACCATAATATGTAGCAATATTCCGGTGATGGGAGTACTTTTTTAGCATGTTTATCTCAAGCTTGATTTCCTCCTCTTCATTCTGTCACAAAAGAGAGCAGAAGGCTGCTTAGGTGACCAGAGCCCACCGAGCTCCAGGGCTGCCCAGAGCTGCAGGGCAACCTCTGGCTTTGGAGGCTTCCAACACCCGGCTGGAACCAGCCCTGAGCAGCCTGGTTTGATCCCATGGCTGACCCTGTCTTGAGCAGGAGGGTGGACCAGAGACCTCTGGAGGCTCCCTCCAACCTGAGTTATCCTGTCATTATGAGACTGCAACTGAAGGACAGCTCTTAAACCAACAACTAAATCACCCCGGATCCATCGGCCTAAAACAATGAATTGCTAGAGTTTGAGCTGAAGAATCAAAAATGTTCCAATTTGGGTATAATGAACGGTCTCATATTGTCTCCTCAGGGGGCTCAGACAGGACCTATTACTCCCCCATTTGTGGTTTCTGCATGCAGTAATTTAGTCTTGGAGAAATTAACCAGATTCAAACAAAAATAAAAATATTCTTAACACTCCATTACTTAAATACTTGGAAAAGCACTTAGCGCACACATCAGCCAATTTGTCTTCCCAGTCTCGTGGAGGGTCTTGCTGGGAGGAAATCAAAGCCAAGAAGGAGGCAACTCGCCACAAATCAAACTCCAGAGCCAGCGCAGGGTTAGGATCTGCTCCCTCCTGCCAGTTGTAAGGCCACCCCACCTGGACCACGGAGTTTTTTCCCCGCTCCTAACATCATGCCACCAGTGAAGTCTCTGGCATGCTGAGGGCTAGCCCACCCCGAGACATCTCCTTCCAGGCACTAGCCAGCTCTATTTTCCCACTGTCTTTATTTCAATCTCTTCAGGGCAGACATCCTCTTCTGCCCAGTACAGCACCGTGCACCACAAGATAACTAATGAAAACACGAGTTTTAATAATTACATTAGAAGGAAATGCCCTTTTTCAGAGAGAACTGCATGATTTGAAGAGGTCCTCTCAGAACTAGCCTGTTTGCTGTTGCCGCCACTAAGAGAAATGGTGCACAATTCCCAGTGAAACGCATGCAGGTTTTGCGGTCTCATTTGCTTTAATAGGAAATGAGTGGTGCTGCAAGGTACCCCTTGTGCCAGTTAAAAGGAGTATGACAAAGCTGAAAATTAATCTACCTTGCTGAAAAACATCCCAGTCAGCACTTACTAGCTGAAGGGGGAGGAAAAAAAAAAAGGAAAAAAAAAGAGGCAGCAAGAACAGCTCAGCCCCACAGGACATTTTTCTGCACTTTTCCACTATTTTCCGGTAGCTTTGCCATCGAAGCATTCCTTTAACCATCACAACAGACTGCTTACAAAACCAGCTGCGTTGTCCTTTCTACCTGTAGCAAAACATTAAAGCCCAACAGGCTGAGGCCACATTCCCTCAAGCATACGCACATGATGCGTC
Organism: Charadrius vociferus; assembly: GCF_000708025.1. Taxonomy (NCBI): domain Eukaryota; kingdom Metazoa; phylum Chordata; class Aves; order Charadriiformes; family Charadriidae; genus Charadrius; species Charadrius vociferus. The sequence goes on from NW_009649308.1 coordinate 4,246,177, forward strand.
TTATTAAACCCGACCACACAAAAAATCAGTCCCAGCAGAACAGAAGGGACCAATAAGTTTTCCCCAGTAACATCAATCCACAGGAGACACTTTACCAGACCAAAGCCTAATTGTCTTAAGCTTTAGGAAATGGGAAATGTAAAATAACTCCACTTGAAGCAAAAGGAGCTATTTCAGGCTTCAGAACAGTCCCTTTGTGGAACAAGGGCTCTCAAACTGCACACGTTACACTCGATATTTCATTTATCTTTTGTTTGCAATTAAGGAGAAAGGTGGACCCTTAATCCTCAGCTTGATACAGCCCTGGATGTTGTATGACTTAATTAGCGAGGGTAAGGACGAGCCCAGTGCAGCATCTGGAGTCTCCACGAGAAATCAGAGCCGACTCCAGGACAGCATGCAAAAAATCCTCCATAAGCAAGGTCCTATTTCCTCCCTGCAGGCGGCCAGGGCACAATCAAAAGGAGCCAAGAGCTTCTGCTGATGCTTTCTGGAAGGGGAAGCAAGGCTCTGCTCCCTTTGGGACTCCATGTGAAAGGGTGGAAACAGGCAGGTGAGGAGAAAGAGGCAGAGAATGAGATGGGAGCTACCATCCTGGACCTGACCACAAGGGTCCTGTCACCAATACGAGTTTCTGCCAGCAGATCTTTAGGGAAGAAGGGCAGAAAGTGGGACAAACAGGGAGGACTCCTTTCCTGTCCTTGCTGTCCCTCCTGCATCCTGCTCACTCCTGCTTGGGCAACCAAACATGTGGAGTGGCAACATTAATCTTTGGTAAAGTCCTTCTCCAAGTTACATAAGGTCTCTTCAGATCTCAAGGGTTTGGGTTTTTTATCTCTGCCCATCTGCGTGACCTTCGCACTGGTGGACCCCAACTGAAAAGCATCCCTGCTATGCTCTCAGCACCAGCCTGCAGCTTTCACAGAGTTCCCCTCGAGCAGCTGCCACATCTCAACCACGTCCCCAGGGCTCCTGCCTCTTTTTCACCTCTTCCTCCTTTGCCCAATTAATTTACTGGATGTTGGAACCGTGCTGGCACAGCTCTTATCCGAGCACTTTCTATTCCTCTGCAATCTCGCCTCCACGTTTTTAAGACAAAGATACGCATGTGCCTGTTTGCAAACACAGCTGGAATACCGGGGAGGCTCTTCCGCACCCGCCGGCAAGAGCAAAGAGTAGCTGCGCATGTGTAATGCTCCTTTCCCGTCACCAGCAAGATGATCCAACTCCTGCCTGATCTCGTGTCCTCATCTCTTTAGATAGGCTGGAACCTGCTCCCTCTCTGCACCTGCCTCTTCTTCCCTCGCCCATCCTTGCCTGAAGAAGCAGTTACCTATGCTGTACGCTGCTCGGGTGCAGGACCAGTGCCTTGGGAAGAGACTGCTTAGACTGGACAGTGGGTTTCCCCGCTGAGCCCCACCACGGCTGGGCAGAAAGCCTCTGAGCCAAACTCTTGCATCCTCCAAAGACAGAGATGTGACTTCAAATATCAGTCTGTGCAGTAAAGGGCCACACAGGACAGCAGGTGGACATTTCCCAGACAAAAAGTACTCTGCCTTTCCAGCACTTGAGTGAGTTTTGGAAAAATTACTGTTTCACACAGAGAAACCAAGGCAGGAGGGTAAATGTGAGTGATTCTGTCCCATGGGCCATGTCTGAGGCTCAGCCAGGAACTGAACCTGGACTTGCTCAGTCTCAGTGCTACATACACCCTCCAAGCAGGGTAACCAGGGACAAAAGCACCCTCAACTTTCCAGTGCGTGCACATCCTCAGGATTTCCACTTTCCACCACCCCTCTTGTCAGTGTTACCATCCGCCACATCTCCCAAGGCTACAGAAACCTGCTCATAAATCATGCTGCTTAAGGAAAGGAAACAAGCTCGCAGATGTGCAGGTGCAAAAAGCTGTTTGCTTTCACAAACCAATGCGTTTCTGGGCACAGATGGCTGCATGCGCAAAGATGACAGGTTCATGATCAAAGGCTATTTTTGAAGATGTGGGCCTATCTGCAATGACATTAGGAAGCAAAGAACTAGAAAGCACACGCCTCTGACCTCAAATGGAAACAAGATCATCAGCTGATAAAACACTCCACCGAGAGACCCCTTAGTGCTGGGGCAGTTCTAATGATGTTTCGCATTTAAATGTTATTTTGCCCTCTGGAGAGACCGAAAGCAAGGACAGACAGAGTGACCTTCTGCAGAAGAGCTCTTTGATCGCCTCCACCGAGACCTGAAGAGACAAGCAACAAGAACCCACCCTCTTTGCAAGAGGTTTGCTTGGCACCAGCAGACCACAGGAAGCAGAGCCTGCGTGGAGAGGCGCATGAGCGCACGTTGCCATCAACCATTTCAAAGGGCTCCCCCCGCTCCCCCCGCCGCGCGGCACGGCACCGCTTCCTGACAGATGTCCAGAGGATCCCGCAATGACCACAGCATCCTGCTGCCGCTCTTCAGAAACCAGCCCGGGGCTGCAGATCATGACGGCGAAGGACAGATTTGCTCAGCTCTCGGTGTGCCCCAGATCTTAGAGCTGAACAATCGCAGCTGGAGCTGGTCAGGGAATTTCTGATTAAATTATTTCTTGCCAGGAAAAAAAAAAAAAAAAAAGCGAAGATCTGGTGAAACAGAATCTTTCGGCAGAAATGTACTGGTTATGATGAAATGTTAGCTGAAAGATGACTTAGGTTGGATTTTCTATTGATGAGAACATGACGCTGGGGGAGAGAAACCCACTGCAGAATATCCAATGGGCAAGGAAGCAGCTCAGACCCCTGGGACAAGAGATACCCGTGTTCAATCCTGTCCTCTCCCAAGTCAGACAACACCGACCTATTCCTGAGCAGGTTAGTGACCAAACCACCAACAACTTCTGGTGGCATGGGGCTCTGCCAAACTCAGCCACTGGAATTGGAATTGCCCCATTTTGAATGAGACAGTTCTACTGGAGGCTTGAACTGGGGAGTCTTCTAAGCAGGTACCTGAATCACAAGGCCAATCCACGCATTCAGCTCCCCTACACTTTTTTTTTTTTTTTTTTTTTTTTTGGAGTTTTGTGAAGGGAAAAAAAATGCATTTGTCTTGATTTCATTTTTTTAATCTTCCGGTTTTCTACCACATGAAATTTTCACTCCCTAAGAAAACTGTTCTCTGTGCAGCACTAATCAGATCATATAACCACCCAAAGATGAAAATGGCCACAGGGGCTGGGAGCCTCCTGCCTCACTCAAGCAGGTTTACTCTGACAGCTCCCATTTCTCACAAGCCAAACTCCATGTGAGATGTTGCTCTCAGGTGCAATTTATAGGCAGGACATTGGAGACGAGGATTTCAATATTTTAAAGACTTTATTTAATGCCTCAAGCTAGTTTTTCAAGACCAAAGGATCAGAAAATAACTTAAACCTGATCAGACTAACAACGCAGGAGAAATACTGAATCCTCAACAGGCTCTGAATTTACGACACTGAAATTCTCGAGACTGAAAGGATTTCTACATTACAGTTAGGAGCCAGTGCTGCTGTGAGAGGCTTCAGTAACCAAATTCTATGAAGCAGAGAAAAGCTATTGCTATTTTACTGAAGAACTGAGCTTCAGAGATGCCCCGGACACGTACTGCATCAGCCTCAGCCGTAGCCATGCCCCCACCTACTGCCACCGCAGAGCAGGAGCGCATTGGCTTCATCCACCCCATCTACTCTGCATGACAGGAGACCAGCAGCACGGTCCCTGGCCAGACAGACCAGCTCAGGAGGCCAGCAGTAACCCCACTTCTTACAGCCACGTGGCTCACCCCGAGCGCTCCGGGAAATTGCACCGAGGTGTCTGAAGGGCTCTGACCGCAGCTGCCAACCCCACCCTGGAAGCCACCAAGGTTTACCGTAACCCGCCGAGCTGCGAGGTGTGGTGGCTGAGGAGAGGACAACCCCAGGGCACAGCAGACAGCTGCAGGAGGAACCGCAGCGACCGGCAGGAGCCACCTGAATCACTCCCGCTCTGGTCGCCCAATATCTCCCAGAGGCATCACCGAGGGCCTGGAGGAAACCAGCGATAGAGTGGGAGGACTGCATGCAGGTCTGCCAGCCTGCGCCCCAGCAGCGGGAACGCAGCCAACTCCGCGTTAGGAAAGTGGAAATAACAGCAGAGCGCCCTGCGCTCACCCCGCACCAAGGTCAGAAAGCCGAAATGCTCAAGTAGAGCTGAACTGGATTTGTTCAGTGGGGGAAGAGCACCGGGGAAACCCCTCCAGGTGGCTGCACCAACACGCTCACCACGCAACGCTCAAACCACCACAACTGCTTTCGCATTAAGTGACTCAATGTGAAGACAGCATGATCTGTTATCATCACCCCTCCAGCAATGGGACAGGTTCCCCAGTAAGACGCTGACTTTCTGGCCTGCAAGGAAGCAGCAAATCAGACCTGAACAGCTGGGGTTTGTTCCCACAAACATGCAAGTCTATCAACCTGAACTCCTGAAGCTGGATCACAAGGTTGTCCTCCATTTAAATTTTGTTTCCAAGCAAGCGGGCATTACTGGATGCTACAGTTTGTTTGCAAAGGAGACCATGTTATGTATAGCAAGGGGAAGGAAATCTTTCCAAGGTTCCCTTCCTGCAGTTCTTGCTTCAATTGTTTCATCAAGGAAGGGACTGTCACTGGTGTTAATGTGACGGCCCACAAGTGACATTTCTGGCCAGCGCCCTCACGCACTGTTGTCTGACCCAGCAAAGCCTGAAAGTCCATACAGAAGCTCTGGATCACTTCTGAGTCCCTGCCAGCATCTGCCCTATCAAGTCCTCTGTCAAAGCAGGGAGATGCTCTGACTTCCGGAATCTGTCTGCAACACAAACCCTTTCCCCTCTCCCTTCCAAAATCCAGCAGCCTCAGGTTTGGCGACTGCCATTTTTTAAAGCCAAAGCATCTGACAATATATGTACCTGTACAGCTAAAAGCAAAAATCCCACCAATCTAATGTACCATTTGTTTAAATAAAACGCACCCTCCTCTATGCACAGAGAAGAGCAAAACTGGCAATTCAGCTACGCAGGCATATTTTACAAGGTAGCAGCCATAGCCAAACCAGCCCTTAGGTACGCTTTGTAAAAGCACTACATTAGCGCCTAAGTTGAAAAAACCAATGTGCAATTCAGACCATTGGCTGCTCAGGGCTGGATTCCTACACCATCAGCAGAAAGAATGGTCCTGGACCTGCTCTACGTGGCAAGGCCCACGCAGACACCAACTTGTTCTGCTGTCTTCCAAGACAATCAAAAAACATACAAAAAAGCAGGCAAGGCTGGCTTGTGCTTGCCCAAAACACCACATGTAGATGTGCCACTGGCAGACTTGGCCCTGAAGTAGAAATATTTCAGGCAATAACCCTTCCTTAATATCTCAAGAGGACCCTTAACTTCATCTTGAGAGTTTTGTACTCCGTATCTACACTGCCAGAGGGACAGAATGGGGAGCTGGTCCACAGTGAGACTAGGTGCGTCCTCCCAAACCGCAGACGTCCAGTCAACCCGAGCGGAGGAAGCAGGGAGTCCCCCCAACCATTCCGGGGCTCAGGCTAATACGGTCTCACGGAGGCGAGCTGCTTCGCTACTGCCTGCGCTCTTCAAAGGAGAAACAAAAATCAATACCCAGCAACTTTTTCGACACCCTGTTCCAGCACTGACACCGCTTTATAAATGTGAGCGGGGACAGGGCCAATTAAACTGTCTCCTTCTCTCATCTGTCAGATAACAATAAAAAAAGTGCTACATTTGCATTTCTAGCATGTTGCTGCTTGCGAGCTGTCAGGGCAGCTGCTCTGAGGAACGGATGGCATGCGAGGGGAGAGGGTGTGATGAAACACAGCAGGGGCAGCACCGAGCTACAGGAAATCTACTCGCTATCTCTGGAAAGAGATAATCCACGAGAAATAAGCAGGATGAGAGTTCTTCTCTTTGTTATTATAGACCATCCAAACATATGGCAATGCATTCCCTTATTGCTTTGTGACCATTGGTCAGGTACAATTGAAAAATCTGACTGTATTAACACCTCTCGGTACTTTATAAAATACAAACCAGTGCTCAGCAAGCATAATTTATGCCACGGGATCATCTTTTACAAGATGATCCACCTCCTCATGATCTGATTATTTATTTTTCCTTGCACCTTGATAATAACTTTTTTATTTTTGATTTTGCACTCACCTCCGTAACATTCATCACTTTGATTGCTGCCAGCTGCCCAGTCTTCACGTGGCGACCCTGTTAAAAAAACAAAAGACTGTAAGTAAAACATGTACGCAAACTATGCATGCAGTAACTAATTAAGCATACAACAACTGGGGTTGAGTACCTGCTTTCAATCACGTATCACCAACCTTTCCGTGACACAAAACTACCCAGGCGAGGTTTGGTGATGTCTTACCAGACCCATACCCTTGCCATGCTCCAAAGTTTAACCGCGTTACCGCTGTGGGGTTGAGTTTCTCCCTTTAGCACAAAGCAAGCAGCAATGCTGGGAGACCTCTGCTGTCAAAGCACAATGCGGCAGCAGTTTAGGGGTCTGCACCCAACTCCTGCTCAACAGGCGTTGTCGCCCCTCAACCCTCCTCTTCTAGGAGATCTCAGCAGAGGCCCAGGGTGACCCAACCAGAATCACCTTCTCGTCCTGCAATCCCGGGCTGACCCATGCAGGGCAAGCAAGGCACTGGACAGCTGGCACTGTCCCCCACCTCCCACCCAACAGGTTCTGGTTCACCTCAGGGTACAGAGAAAACTCTGGGTTTCAGTATATCAATCTGGAAACCCATATGTGGCTGCCAAGAAACTAAGTCTGTATGTACTTTCTTGCCTTTTTTTTTTTTTTAAATGGCTTTTTACTGTGAAACGCTTAGTTTTTAAAATTCTTACTGCAGCTGAGTTAACCGTATCTCAGCTACCTCCCAAAAAGCATGTAGAGGCTTTGTATTTAAAATATCATCTTCTGTGGTGGTGGGGAGGAACTCTCCCAGGGCTTTGACTGCGTGCATGCCTACATACGTACGCATACTTCACTGGTGAAATGCCCACACCCCACCATCATTACTAAGCAACGGATAACTGGTAATTTTAGACTAGGTAAGTGACTAGGTTTTGAAAACAAAGCTAGGAAAATGGAGGGAATAAGGAATAAAGCTATTAAAAAAGCAACTCAGACTGACAAGATGCGGTTCACAAGAATGTGTACTATAAACGCAACCAGGAATCTTGCTGTAAATTGCACAGTTTCTTGGCTTGGTTAGATCAAGTTGCTCAACAGATGCCATAGGTGCAGTGTTTTGCCACGACAGCCAACACTAATCTCATACTGGAGGACAGTATCAAAAGAGTTGTATGAACAGTGTGTATGACAGGCTACACGTCCTACCTCCTCGCTTCCATCAAATGTTCAGAAATGGGTTTGAACCTTTGAGACTGCAATTTTGTTCCTGAAATAGTAGTGCCTGCAAAGCTGTATATCGAAATAACTAACTGACATCAGTTAAGTAAGCTAATGGAAATCAGGAAATCAAATACGAAATGCTGCAGTCCGTAGACAAAATGATTTGCAGGTGCAATTTACACCTGCAAAATTAAAAGCTGGGTTGATGTCATTTTACAACCCAGGTCCTATCTGCACAAAATTGCATACGAGTGTTATTTCTAAGACTAAGCAATTTTGCATCAAAGAAAAATGTTTCCTCGTTCTCAGGCGATATGTCACAGTCATGTTTTCTTTTACAGAAAACTAAATCCTGCTGAGTTTTTGTATATTTATAAGCGTCCTCTTTCTGTGGAAGCACTCCTGGGATTGCAAAGCTTTTTCCTCATAAACTAGAATGATGGGATTTATATACTATCACAGACCTGAGGCAGAAGACAAATGGGAGACGCCCTCACCAGGCCCACAACACGCACCCCACGGCAGCTGAGCACAGATGGGCAGCACTAGCCCTGGAGATGCCGGCGCTTGGTCAGCATCCATCCCAGCTGACGTCAATCCCCGTTAGCAAGCTTCCTCCGCACAGCCGCGGCTCCTTTGTCGGAGGCCATTGTTTGCAAATGTTTCCAGGCATTGAATGTCTTGGCAATACAGCGAGAGAGGGCCTTCCACAAAACACAGTCATGCTAGACACGCTGGCACCCTGACTTAACTCCAAAGTTTGTCTGGAGTCAAGCACGCTGATAATTCCATGTCTCTGGCCACCACACATAGAAGGCGACCAACCCATGGAAATGATGGGTCTCTCCTGGGCTGCTGTACACTCTGCAAAGGATGACGTCAAGAATCAACGCCGATTTTCCTAATTACAGTGAAGCATGGAGATGGGCTTCTTTACTGAAAAAAAAAATCAATCAATACTAGGCTAACATTGTGCTTGATATTGAATATTTATAAGAATAAGGAAGGGGGAAAGGCTTGGCATTCAGTTTTGATTTCAAAGCACGATACCTGGTCAGCTTGTCCCTCTGCGTAATGGACATGTGTTACTTTGCAGACACAGTTATTCCCACTGCATGCAAACCTACTGCTCTCACTGACTTTTACCATTATAAATGAGAATACTAAATCCCCCTCACCCAAATTTGTAAAATTAGCATTTATGGGAAAGAAAACAGCAAGGCCTTTTGTTTTGTGGGTCGTGATTCACCTTTGCACAACAAATGTGTCCCTGTCAACTGAGATGCACAACTTGATCCTGCTCCCACGTTCCTAAAAGCTGCAACTGGGGTGACTGCTGGACGAGAGGAGCTTAGTCCGTGCAGGGAGGGCAGGATGGTGCCTCTGCCTTGTTTCAGTGCCGTATCTTCCTCACGCCGTGCAAAGTTACTACTAGCCTGAGGGAAACGCACAGGCTCACCTGCCACAAACACCGACTGGGTAAAGCAGCCCTTACATGGAAGTAAATTCTGTTAATTACATGCACTTCACACCCTTACGTTCTTTCAGATCCCATTTTCCTGGAACAAAATAGAACACGGTTCAATCCACCAGAGAATCCAAACCCTTCTCAAGAGGCCAAAAGGAAAGGAGCAGTAAAAACTCATTCCTGTTGGTCTGTTCTGATTCTCAGCTCCCAAAAATTTGTTTTCAACAACTGTTACCACACCTTTTTTAAGAGTGTTCCACATTCTTGGTTGCATTAAGCTGAAGAACCTCATCTTCGCCCACCAGCCCAAATTTGTGCAGGGTAATGCAGAGGGTTGCTGGTTAACCTCATGAAAAGGTGTAAATATATCTATGTATTTACACCTACCTTTCATCAATTATCTAAAAGGGATGAATTAGTTTAAAAGTGTGTATAAAAAAAGTATCTTGGAGAGCGTAGCTAAATATGTATCTACAGCTATATATCTATATAAAAACATTTTCATCATGAGACACTAATTTTACTGCCATCTTGGCAGATTTATTTTTGATTACAGTTGTACATTTTCCCCAAAGTAAAGGATTTATCATTATCATAGAGCAATATATCTCAAAAGTCTCTGCACCTGCTAATGTATGCAACAAACAATGTGGCAGAATTACACAGTGCACACCATCATTTCTCCTTACCTCTGACATCATCCCAACATACAAACATAAAACCTTTTCTTTAAATATTGCCAAAGGAAAAGGTGCACTCAGTGGAAACAAAATAATCAGAGAACCCTGGAGACATCCTAAATTTTATTCTTTCTCCTCCCCAGAACTTCGCTGTCTATTCAGTCAGTTATGAAAAAAGGGGCTGCAGCGAAGCCACCCAACAGCTCACCCAAAGTCCCTGTAAGCAGTGGCTGCACCATATTGAACTCAGCACCACCACCCAAAAAAGCGAGTGTGCTACAGCAAGACTCCACACTAAGAGGGCTGAAGCTTTCAGAGGATGTCCATGTTCATGTGAAGAAGAACCATTAATGTCCATAGAGCTTATCTCAGCAGGGTAACGTGCTCCACGTTCTGCTTGCTTTAACACACAAACTATCACTGTGCTGGCAACCACAGCAAAGATCTCTTTACGTTGGTTTTTCAAACTGTTTCGAGTTCATTTTCCTTGACATCTCTAAAAGCAGTAAACATCCTGAACCCAGCCCTGGGCTTCTTGTTAACACACTGAGACTACTGCCTAAGTAAGGAAAGGTTTCAGGGCCTGGCCCCTTATTTTTTCATTTATCAATAAATCTCAGAGGTTAGCCAGAGTTCATGGGAACTCGCACATTGCTACTTTTGCTGAAGCCACAACTGAATTGTTTTGAGAAAGGTAGTGTTTTGATTTTTGTTTAAAGTTCCGAGGAGCAACTGGCTGGTTTAACTGTTTCCCAACTAAATGAGATCAACTGATGCACTTACTTCCAGTGACGAGACATGCAGAAGTTCATCCTTTTTGATTTAATCCAAACGGGAGGAAGAACAAGGGGCATTGCCCTCCCAGCCCTCTGTGCAATCACCGCTGCCCATCCTCCCCAGATCATTACAGGGAATCAGCCTGCTCTGATTCAAGATCCACCGTTGCACGTTTCCTCAGAAACTGGGCAGAGGGCAGGAATGGTCTGTGGGCCCCTTTCCCGAGTAAAAGGTTTCATCTTTCACCCAAATTCTCTGTTTGAGAGCAGGTTTCAACTCTTGAGAATGCAGCCAAAACATCCAACAGCCATCTGCAAGTCATCCACATTCCCACCCAAGAATACACAGCATTAAACACTATCAAGTTCATACAGAACTTAGACATGAACAATTCTCAAGCTCAATGACTTTCTAAAATTGAAGTTCCTGCCCACATTTCGGTGAGGCATCCAAGCTGGAAGAAATTCTCCCATTAGCTTTGAGACCAGCTGAATTCCTTGTCTCCTCCAGAAAATATTTCCGCACAAACTCTGCTGCAGTTGCCAGTTAGTCACTGCAGTAACATTCAGCAAACCTGGAGCCAACATACACATTTTTCAAATCTGCGTACTGCTCACGGCAGCCACATTTGTGGAAGGTGCTTTATGCCAAAGACCTGGTTCTGATGAGCTCCAACCATGCATTATCTCTGGGGGGAGATATACGTGGAACAGGACAGATCGCTCAGTGTTATTTCTATTGGCATGTATTTATCTTTTTAGCTCAATTAGATAAAGGAACTGCTTATCTATACCCTCTATTGAGGGTCAAGACATGTATTTTTCTATTTACATCAAACAAGAGTATCAGCGTTGGCTGTCAAGCTATCAGCTGATAAAGAGGCTTTACATGAATTAAGTATATTTACCAAAAGATGCATTCAGTCACGTACAACACCTCTTCCTGTTAGGTCCAAACACAAATTTTGGGCTGTCCCTGGCTTGGGCCACAATTACAAACAGAGACCCAAGGTCCCAGTGACACGCAGCTGAGACTGTAGGGCGGTGGGTCCCATGCAGAGAGCTTGGTTTGCCGGCTTCCCTCCCGGACCCTGCACGGCCCTTTCTCCCCAGGGGTGGCAAACAGCTCCCATCAGCTTCTCTCCCCCATCTGGTGGATTTGGAGTGGACAACTGCACGTGCGGCCGACACAGCCCAGCTGTCCTCTTACAGTGCTGCACACCATGCCAAGGCAGTCCACAACAGACCCATCACACGCTTCCTTTTTGGCAACAGGCGCTCATTAACGTCCATGTGTCTGATGTAGCTGTCCCCATTTAACCGCAGCAGGAAAAAGCGCACGTGAGGGGCAGGGACTGCCTGCTGCAGGACACCAGGGCAGCATGAAACCAGTGGGTTTCACCATGCAGAAGTCCCCGTCTGCGTCCAGGTCCCATCTGCAGCCAGAAGCACACCCTCGCTTTTCTCTCTCTTCAAAAGCGTTGGTTCTGGCGAGGCCGTGAGGTGCCCATGTGCAAGGACACCTCCCAGACGTCAGAAGCCTCGGACACTTGCCAGTTTGCACTGTTGTGCCCAGGCGGAGGGCAATTTCACATCGAACACACTCGACATCGCTCACCACTGCACGCACCACCTGCGGCACACGTAGGCTGTGCACGGACACAAACAGCTCACAACACCCGCACAAGGCTGCAGGACTGCCGGGTGACCCTCCACCGTGCTGCCTGCCGGTCTAACCCAGAGAGCTGGCAGGGACCGCAAACCCAACTCTTGGAACCTTCTCTGGACATTGAAGGTTTGCATTTGAAAGCAAGATCTGGCTGTCGGAGATGGAGGACTTTCAAGGCTAGAGGACTTTCTCATCCAAAGGCATTTATTATGGGCTAAGCGACGCAGCCTGTGGCCGCCCGCCCTTCGGGAGCAGGGTGAAGGCACAGCTGTTTTGCTGCAAGCTCTTACTGAAAGTGAACTTCAGCAAACAGGTTTCCTGTTCAAAACCCACTTACGAACTTTGAAGTTCGAGCCCATCTCGGGTAAATCAGTGTGTAGCCCTGCGGTTGCTGGTAGACTGCCAGCTCAGCCTTCGGTGCCCTGAAGGATGGGACCCACCCTTTCGCCCCTCTCCTCTCCACCCTTTCCATCCTGGTAACGCAAGAAAAGCCTTCAAGAGACTATGCATCAAATGAACAATGGTCTGCATAGGGATCCAGGAAACCCTATGTCCTATTCCACATGACCTTAACAAAGTCATGATCTTTCTGTTTCCCTTTCCACCTACATAGGGCTTTTCTACTTAGACCCAGCTCTTTAGAAGAGATGAGCAACGTTTGCTATCACCAGCCCCAGAACCTGCCTGGACACACCAGCTTTGTCTGCTCACACCACCAGCAGGCAAGGGCAGGCTCCCATACAGCTGCCGCGCGGTCCCCAGAGCACGCCGGTGGCTTAGCATGGCAGGGAGGAGGACCCCAAGAACATAAAATCTGCAGATGTGCTGCTCTTGCACTGCAGTTTTGACGCAGCTGCTGTTTTACAGCATAAGGCTGTTGACAACAGACATCCTGCTGTCCCCTTGCGGTCTTGACTATTGCGAAGAAGTGGACAGGGTTTGCACATCTGGGGCTGGTGCTGAGAAGCGTCACCCCAGAAGACAGTTTACAGGAGAGCTCTACCGGGAAGACTGGTCTCTAACCCTCATCTCAGCAACTGGTACCACGTGAGACAACCCACTGTCGTCATGGTTGGAGCTCCTCACCTAAAAATACAGTGGTAATGCAAAACTTGAAATAGGCTAGGAATAAACTCCAAGGAAGAAGTTATTAAGAGTTTGGAAGCCTATAGCTTGTTTTTGTTAGTTAAAGGTCTGAGGCAGAGCTCAGGGTCAGTTGTGCACTGAATGCTAGCACTGGATTTCAGAAATGATCCATTTCATTGTAAACTAACATGTAATCCACATCAATTCTGATTTCTTTTTTAAAAAACAAACAAACAAAAAAACCCCTAGATAAAACACAAAACCCCTAACCCCCATCAGCCTTGGGCAGATAATTACCAGTTTCAGAAAGCTGGGTTTGAGGCTGTTTTGTTTCTTTTTTTTTTTTTTTTAAACCCCCATGAAGAATTCAGGACACCAGCCAGGTGGGAAGGCAGCTATAATTTTGATTACAATTTCATCCTTTTAATCATGCAACTCAGGCTGCAGAAAGCCTACTTTGATCGACATTATAAAGCTTTGGTGGCACTTCTGTCACGATGTCTCTGGATGTCTGCTGTATTGTGGGGCTGTAAATCAAAGAACTGTATTCCCCTAGAGCATTTCTTCTCTTCTTTGCGATACGGGGAGATGCTGAGATTTGGAAGCCTGGGCCTTGTTCCAGGTCACCTTCAGGGCAGCCCTCAGCTCCATCTCCAGCTGCAGCACACCCTCCCTTCCCCGCCGCTGCCTACTTTCGTGCCAGCAGCGCGGGGTGCAGCACTTCCCTAAAACCACAACCCCTGCATTGCCTAAATGCTGACCGTGTGGACGCAACACATCTGCCCTTTCACCCCCACAGCTGGCACCCAATTTCCAGACAGTCCTAGGTCTCACCCAAAAACACTTGGCCAGCATAGCCAGATGTTACATTTCCCCTTTCCTATCCTCCATAAACATCCTCTTTCAACAGCAGCTCGACAGCTTTCTCTGCCGTTAACTCCGTGCTATCGAGAGGAAGAGCACGCAGCAGACTGCGGCATCACAACGAGCTCCTGAGACCGCTGCTTCAGCAACATGAAGGTCCTCTGTTGCTCTCAGACTACCCAACATTAGACAACGCCAGTCAGTCCCTTAGGTTGTACTGGGACTGCTTGATCGACTTAGACTTGATGTTGCCTTCAGAACTGACCACAGATGTCTTCCTACCAGGCAAGGCAAAGTCACCCAAACGCTGCAAAGTACCATCACCCTTGTCCACAGCTGGTCAGAGTGCTGAACAACATAAATATTAATACACTGTGAATAATCAAGACATGCTTTTCAAGGTTTATTGGGTTTTTTTCCTATATCCTAGTTCCCACTCTACTTTATGATTAGAAGTGTTCCAAGAAGTTAGCTAAGATTTATCACTTTCAGTATACACCACACTATGAAGTTGAACGCTATTTAGCATGCTCCAGAACTCAGGTCATAAAACATTAACAGCAAAATCTAACCTGTCTGCACATAGATATATAAAGAATGAAAGTTAATTAATAACACTCAGTGCACTTTATGACAAAGCATATTATATTAAGGAAGAAATATTAGAGATATATACTATTTATAAAGAAATGAAAAATTGTTTAAAAAAAAAAAGTGTTACACTGCATTCCAAACGGAAAAGGATAATTTTGTAAAGGTTAACAAATTTATATAGCAAAAATTACTCAAATATTCAGTGAAAAACAAGTTCCTTTCCTAGCAAAAACCACTGCCCTACTTCCGTGCAGAACAGGTCATTCCCATTGCTTCTCTCTCTCTCCTCCCCCATCTCAGAAGTAGGTAAGTATTTTGCACTCACACACAGTGAAAATTTTAGTTTTATAACGTTTTTTCAAATAAAGTTTTAGACATTTCAGGGGTAAGATGTTAAAAAAAAAAAATCATGAGTTTCTCTCAGGGCCCCTATTTGTGTCACATGCTTAAACAAAGAAAAATATCACTGTAACTCATAACACTATAGAAGACAGTTAAGCTGGCAGTAGTATAGAGGACTTCCCATATACTAAAATAGCAGCATATTAGCCAAGAGAAGAGATTAGAATGCCTGACTTCTATCAATCACTTAAAATTCTACCCAAGTCCACACCGGCTAGAAGTGAGGGATGGATAGGGGTCATTCAATGGTACCAGATCAAATCACCTCGATCTCTGGAGAAAAAAGGACAGTTTTTCACCACTACTGCAAGCGTCTGTGCCACAGCCCTCATGAACTATAAAATCCAAGAAGCACCAGAAGCAGTTTTTCTGTCCAGTTTGTTGGGGTTTTTTTATCCTTTCAGTTCCCATTTCCTCCCATTGTACCAGTGGAAATGCAGATTGTTTGCTTTGCCTAATGTTTGTGTGTATCTGACTGCAGACCAGCAGGAAAAGAAAATGAAACAAAGGAACAAATTCAAGCCCTTCTGCAAAGACATATTAAGTACCTGCATTTTTGCAGTATCAGTTCAGTTGATCAGATTACCATCCTTATGCAAAACACAAACCACTCAAGGCTACTGCATACTTGTGTAAGACTGGACTAGAGATGGACCTTTTGGGATTTTGAAACCTGCTCCCAAAAAGGTCATTCACGTTGCAATTAGCAAGATCAAGCAAAGCACTAAGCACTTTTGAAAATACCATGCTAGTCATAATATGAAAAAAGATTTTTTTTTTTAAATGGGTGGCGCCTGCAGCAGACCATCTCCTGTAATCTTCTGCAGCTCCATGCTCATTTGGAGGAACCTGGAAAGTACCCATTCCTGCACCTTGTCCTTGTTCAGCTAAGATGCAGACGTGTGGCTTTAGATATCCCACTGCTATTTGAAGTTTCTGAACAATGTGAACTATGTGCAAGAAGGAAGAGCAGGAGCATTCCTCCTGGGGCAGGTAACACCAGGGTAGCCCGTGGTGGGTCACAGTGGGAAATGGAGAGCTGCAGCGTGCAGCTCAGAAAGAGAACTTCACAGGTGCCCACCGCTGCCACGCTCAGGGTTGGCACCATCTGGGGATGCACAGGGTTACCGAAGGCGTAGCTCCTCCTGGTGAAGGACCAGCCTCCCACCACCTTATCTGTCCTAAGCTGTTTTGTATCTGGAGATACTTCAGGAGGGTCTGAGGGGAAGATGAACGCTGAAACTCTAGCTGTCCTCTGTTCAGAAAGTCATCCAGGTGCTTGACTTTAGAGGTGACTGCAAGGGCTCTGAATGGGAGCTGCTACCAGCGAGGAAAGAAAAGCAACATTTTGGGGCCATATGTGGGTCAAGAGAGCAACTCAGAGAGCAGCACAGTGAATGGGAGGAGAGGTCTGAAAAGCAGGCTGTGCAGCTATCCCCTTTTCCTCACGCTCCATAAAACCTGATTTCTTTGGGTCTAAATTTCAGTATTTGCATAAATAACAGTTCCAACAGCCTTGCCATTCATCCTGGGCTTTGCCATTTGTCACACCTCTTAACGGCTGCCAAAACACGCCGTTGGGTTTCCAGCCTCAGACACCCCATCACGGCATGCTACCCCTGCCAGGGGCACGGAGGCTCCGTGGACACAGGCGGCTTTCTTCTTCCGATGGATGTTGTGCCGTGGGGATGCCCAGGCTGGTGGGTCTGCAGGCAGCCTGCAGCAGCAGGAACCCCAGCTGCCCAGCACAGGGCGATGGGGATGCGGGGGGCAGTGGGGGATGCGGGGCGTTTTCAGCACACACACACACACCCCGGGCTCTTCTTGCTGCGGGCAGGAGGGCTTCAACAGCCCTCGCACAGAGCCGGACCCGCTCAGCACCTGGGGAGCCCAGCAGTGATTTATGACAGCAAAGGTCCGCCGCGCCGTAAGTCTATTCATCCAGAAAAATAAACAGTTTAGGGAAAAAGTCTCAGCCTTTTGGAAGGCTCTCGTTCTGCAGACCAGGGGCCGTCGAGAAGCTAAGTCTGGGGAGAGGTACAGATCCCTCCACCCCAGTGAGTTTTTGCTGCCTGACTCATGTGCATCCGTTTACAGAAATACAGGGCGCTAGAGAAAATCTGTACGCAGCACATCTCTGCTGGATGAAGTCACAAGCAGTTAAATGTGTCCCGTCGGCCCCATCCTGCTGCAAGGAAGCCGGGGCTGGACGGCAGGAGGTCAGCTGATGGGTGGCCGGACTTTCGGAGCAGGAATCCCTCAAAGGAAGGTTTTTTGGCTCACCCTCACTATGAAGGTCAAGCTGCACACAGCAATTACAAACCTCATGTTACGAGAGTCATGTTCTAACTTTTTAAGTAATGCAGCCTTCCCAGACAAACGTTAATAAAGAGAGGCTTTATTAGCTTTCTGTCCCACATAAATATAACTTTGGGTGCACGTTAAGCTCTTAGCAATTATATCACTGAATTTTTGAAAATCCTTCAGCATTCTGGGGAACAATAAGTGTAACATGGTTGAATTTTCTCTTGCATGTAATGCAGAACATGGACGAGGTTCTGCATGGGTTAAAATGCATTGCTGTGTTTTTTTTAAAAAGGCTTTAAGGCAGGCAGGGCACTCAGCTTGGACAGCAAGATCCAACATCGATGACGAGAGCCACAACAACTTTAAAGGCGATTTATTTTTTCATTCCAGTTCTTGCACAGATTACCGTACCACACGGGTACACATCTCTCTGCAGATGAGCATCAGACAGGACACACAGCGCTGCACAGGACAGCCCACTGCTAACAACTGGCATTACACAGGTTTCTCTTGGAGTCTCTGAACCTTTCCTTCAGTACTTCATGGCAAATACCCTCCCTACAACTCTCTTCACCCAAGGTGAATTCTGAAGTCAAAAACTCTACAGAGTACCGCTGTTGAGTTCAGATCTGAGGTTTGCCTAAGGAAAGGTCATATTTTTCACACATATACACAGAGCATCTTACTGAGGAAAAAAGAGCATCTCCTCTCAGTGCCTTTTCATTTGGCTTTATTTGACGCATCCTCTCCAAAAATAAAGAGGGAGTTAATGGACACAATTATTCTGCAAGAAAACACATCAGTCTCCAGATTTCTGAATGAGCTCTGCAAGAGACGAACTACATGGCACTGATCTCGCAGCAGCAGTCAATTCCTATTTCCTTCCAAAATCCTATTGGCCAGATGGTCCACAAAACTCAAGGGAAAATTACTTAAATGTTTGGAAAGGCTTTCAGTATTAAGTTGTTCTCCAAAATGAAACCAGACTACCCTTCTAATTATTCTTAAAAGTAAAGTATACCTTGCTTTTCTAATTAAATTAAGAAGGAGCGGTGCTTCCAAGTTCACTTTCCTAAAGAAAAAATCTGAATTCAAGAAGAGCCTTGGTTTTATTTCTTTCCTAAACTGATCTACTCAGCTTCGTACAGCAGAAGCGTGGCTGGCAAAGGTTCTCCTCTCGAGCAAACTATAGGTCAGATGTGCAGGAATAGTTCCTAAACAGCTACAAGCAGTTACTGTTCAGTGCCGTATCTTCCAATTTTCTGTATTACTTGCAGGGATCGAAGCCAATCACGGCAGAGAGAAACGAACAGAGAACTCTTGAGAGGAAAAAAAAAAAATAAATAAAAATACCCCTGCAGAATAATTTCAAGAAAATGGCTGAACACATTACAGCTGAAGAACCACAGAGCCTTAAGCAATGTAGGCTAGCACAATTACCAGCACGTATGAAGCAAAAGCAGCAGCTAACCATTGGAAGAACTGGTCACAAAAGGGACCGAGAGTTTCCTGCAATTCACCACTGAACAGCTTTACCAGATTTCGAAACTCTCATCTCTTTGCCTTGCCCTGTTTAAACAGCCCGAGTTCTTTTTGTACAGTGTAAGATGAATCAGTGCACTGTATAGGGAACTATACATTTGGGTAAAACAAACACAGAGCCCCAGCACAGGCTGGGGACCCTCTGCCCTCCTCTGGTGCACTGCTGGCTACGCTTCCAGCAGTTCCCTCCAGGACTTCCCACCAGCAGCTACACAGGGTTTCTCCTGACGCTTGAGTTCTTCCATGCAGTTCTAGCTCCGCTGATGTCCACAGGAATTTCTGCTGTTGAATTTATTGGATCTGAATTTGCCCCATAAAAGGTCAAATTTCTCAAACAAAACAAACCCCACTTTGCACCAAGTTTTCCACCGGAAAAGTGTGTATATTCAGTGCTTTCTCGGAGGTGTGTTCACACTGATCCTGTCACAGGTTTGAGGCAGAGTCTGTGATAGAAGAAATAAACCTACGCCATAATTGTAGTGTGTCCACTTGTGTAAAAGTACCCAACAAGCAACTGCTCTATGACTACCCAAAGTTCGCCGCCTGTTGGAAATTAGTCTCTTCATAAAGCTGCAGATGAAGGCCAGATAGAAACAGAGAACATTTGATATTCTAATGGATTACAGATACATTTACATTCATGGACATACAGATTTGACTGAATTCCTCTCATTCACAATTTGTCAGTTGGTATGTCGCATTCCCAGCCAGCAATGGCATCTCGGTAAACCTGTACACCACCAAATACAATAGGGCCCAAGGTACGATGGACAAAAGCGCATGCACACATGCACAGACACATATGCATAAATATTCAAAGCTATAAGACTGAAATCCACTGGCCCAGGCCATGAAATCTCCAGTGTCAATGAAGCTGCACCAGAATCCTTCTCCTGAATCAGTCTCAAACCCACGTCTCATTTTCCAAGCTCTGAACCCTATCTGCTTGCTTTCAGCTTGTAATGGCAATAGCCTGTCTAACCAGTTGCATCACATCACAAAGTGGCTGTCAAGAAAGAAAAAACAGCAAAACAACCTAAACATTCCACAAGGCACCCAGCTAATGCCAGCAGCTTGCTGGAGAAACGTGGAGCAGCACGTACCTGAAGCCTGGTTTACATGTATAATACAAGCTATAAAACCTGGCATGTCTGCTTTAACATCTTCTTCTAATTGCATTCACTTTAAAATTTACTCTAAGAGTTTAACCATCCACAAGTTTCAAAATAACTTCCTTTTGCAGCTTCTTTGCATATTCCGTCATCCACATCCAGATGCCAAAATACACCACCAACAGCTCATTGCTCCTTAGGATAAATCTGGCAATACGCGCCAGAGAAAAATTTCACAGGGTCAGCTAAAACTCTACAGCACTGCCAACACACATATTTAAATAACAGAAATTTTAATAACTAGGTCTCTATTTACAACAAAAGCATCTTAAAAAAAATAATAATTGAAGAGCATATGAAAACACCATACCAGAAAACCTACCTCCCAAGTGCTTTGTATTGCCCTCTAGTTTCTGAACCTTTAGGTTCATGGAGGGACATAGCATTTCATGGAACTGGAAGCTTCCCTCCACTATCAAAGACAGAAGCTGAGCTAGGTTTCTTAAGAAAACAGGGCATATGTGATGGTGCTGCCCTTGCATCCAACCATGTTTTAACCTGTCAGCCCATTTCAACCAAAACTGGCAGATAAAAGTCCAAGGATGATTCAAGTCCTGTGTGCCTTTGTGAAAATCGGAGACGAGCTCCCTTCCTCCAGAGAGGAGGGCTCCAGCAGGGGCTCCGTGGTTCCCACTCAAGGCTGGTGGCCAGCGCGGCAGCACGCAGCCATCCACGGCACAGGCTGCCTCTTGCCCAAAGGGCAACCGATAGCCACAGGTGGCAGCTGCTGAAGGCTCAGGGCCGGGGGGCGGCTAAGGAGTCAGCGAGGGCCAGGGGTGTCTGCACCGGCAGAGATCCTGAAGGACTCAACAAAGGAATTGGGGCTGCTGAGGTCAGAGGCGGAGGACAGGATAAGAGAGGACAAGTTTGCAAGCAACTGCATTTTGTGAGTTTTACTATTTAGTTTTTCCTCAAAACCCAGGAAGTTTAAACAACTTCAGAATTTACTTTGATAAATACACCCATCCCTCATCAGTGCTTGTAGGCTACTTCCCTCTAGGCTTAGCATTAACACTGCAAAAGTGTTTTCATGTTTGCACCACTTAGGCTTATAGAAAATACGCATTTTTGATGTCTTTGCACAAGAAAGTAACTCTATTCAATAATAGAAGGGTTAGAATAATAGAAAATCAAATACCTAACAAGAAGGGGTTCTGAAATTAGTCACTGAGCCAGCTTTAGGGATGGGCTCCCCAGCACTGATTCCTACTTGCCATTTATTCTGTAATGACATGAGTGCAAGGTGAACATAAAGCACTGCCCTGTCACTGTTAGCATTTTATATCCACTCTGAATAGGTAAAACAAATGATATCATGTGCAAAGGACTGGAAAAAATGAGGTTCCAAATAATTATTTTTAAAGACCTGGTTTGCACACATGGTTTGACCCAGTTTAATTAGAAATGTTTTGTGTTAAGCGCAGACGTGCTCACTGGCCTGCATCGGTTTTGTTCATCATTTCCTTTCCATTGATCCAGCCACAGCAAACACCATTTTCCAAAGTGCTCATCTTTTGCATAAGTCCATCTCCGTCCATGCAGTTTCACAGTGGCTTTAAGAGAAGATGAGGGAGATGAACGCCGAGCTCTTTGGAAACCCCCATTTATTTCTGTTACCAGCTTATTCTTCTTGTTAAAGAGTTTGCTTTAGGAAAGTCAGAAATTAACTCTGATTAAAAGGCTGACTGGTGCAAGCTCATGTGGCTCATGATCCAATGAGAACCGGGGTTTTATCGCTAACTGGGACGGCCAATGTTGGCCACAGTCAAGGGTGGGTCCAGCTAGTGGTTTTGCCATCGCAGCAGTCATATGCGAGAACATGTTTCTGTGGTAAGGCAACAACCTTCTACCTGCTAAAGCTTCCTTTTGTTTTTGCCAAGAAAAAAAAAAAAAGCCAAGAATAATAACGTAAGAAACTATTTTCTGCCAAACCTCAAGAGAGCTGTTGTTCTGCTTCATCACCAGCCTCAGGCACACACCCTGTTACGAAATGTCACCCGCATCCATGCAACCAGTGCAGAGCACACAGGTTGGACACACTAAACCTCAGAAATGCATCCGCAGAAATGAACGGCGACGCCGATGGCAAACATGGATGTGGCAAACACAATAAGGGGGAAGGGAAGGGGGATTAAAAAAATTAAGATGCCCTCTGCACCATCTCATGTATTTCAAACACTGCTTGCTAATAAAGCTTCATTCAGCCCGTGCTGGTGCACAAATATGGATGTCCTCCTCAGCAGCCAGGACAGGAGCCAGACGTGGCTTATCAGATCACAACCAACTCCTGGAAACACACCTAGAGAACCGCACAGTCAGCAGCCTGCCCCAGGGCGCGGAAAAACGCAGAAGCAGCAGCTTCCCCATTTCTCTTTCTGATCATGCTCCCACTATTATAAGGAGACTCCTGGGAATGAATATGCATCGTGCAATCTCTGGGGACTTTCCGTATCACGCCGTGACTGTCAACAGCGAACAGCTCAGATAGCAGGGCGCTGTATAATGACATTCACACTAGTTGCTTGGCAATAAAGGAAGCCAGAAAGGAAGGAAAACCCACTGTTGGCATACGCTCCCGTAATCTGAGGGAACAACCCCTCTGGAAGTTCAGGCAGTGTTTACACACAACAGGATTCAACCAGCCAGGCTCCCCATTAATAATCACAGTTTATACAGCAGAGAGTCATCTCCATCCCGAACTCCACTGGCACACACAACCCCTGCCCGGCCCCGGTCCAGCTCCCAGGGGAAGGCTCAGCACTGCCTCTGTCGCAAGGGCAGCCGAGGTGCCTGCAGCCCCACGGCCAAGCCTGTCAAGAGTCAGACTAGAAGACCATCTCTGTAATATAAAGAATTAGTCTATTTTAATATTAATAACATCAAAAGGGAGAGGTCTGCCAGAACTCTGTAATGTAAATAATGCAGGATACAGCAACCACAAAAGCTCAGAAAGCCAAGTTGTCTTTAATCTACTCAGTATGACATTTGAAACCCATCTGCATGACAGATAGGACGAGTGCCATGCAGGCTCCAAGCATCCCCCAGCGCTGATAAGGCCATTTTCTTCCATCCCTGGTCAGAGAACTGTGAATTTGGCAGAAGCGAGGCGAAATAACATTACACAACCTAACCAGGAATTTGTTGTGACTATTTTAACAGCCTCATGAATGCAGTAGGTGCTTCGCTAACATACGCAGAAACCTGACTGCTCATGCATGTCCATACGGGCAGACTCCTGTGCCAACCTGAACATACTCCAACTCCAACGTGCAAGCCAGGGATCCAGTAGGTCAGGCAAAGTCTTCCACCAGGTGGGCACCTAGAAACCAACAACAATGCAAAGAAAGGAAGAGAGGAACATAGAAAAGAGTGAATCCTAAATCCGCTCTAACCTTTATTCTCCAGCCTGTGCAATCAGAGACCTGAGTTTCCAGCCTTTGTTTTGCGACTTCCTCCATTCAAAACATTTCTGACTGAAATCTTTCAAGTGTCCGAAAGAAAGGAAAGTTAGTGCATCTCTCTATTCCTTCATCCTTTCTCTATTTTCAGGCATATTTCTGGAGAGCAGGCTACAATACACGTAGCTTCTCCAGATGCAACCTCTTTTTCTGCCAAGGAAACTGTCCCAATTGGGCATCCAGCAATCTGCTATGCCCTGTGCACGTGCACACCTACTCAACAGCATGTGAGCTGGGAGCTCAACGCACCAGGGAAACGTCAGACCTACTTAGGCTGATCTGCACAGGCACAAAAAGCCCAATGTATCCCGAGTGCACCACATTTACTGGCACGTACCATCTCTGCGATGTCCAAGCTGTCCCGGGCTTCGCAACTGCTGGGTTCACTGGGCACACCCTATGCTTCAAGTGTTAATGTGCCTGCCTGCAAAATTTGGCAATCTTCCACAGGGAGAGATGACAAAACATATTCTAATGTCTCTGGAAACAAATTACCCTTCATCAAAAAGCACAAATACAGGCTGGGCAGAGAATAGATTGAGAGCAGCCCTAAGAAGGAGGAGTTGGGGGTGTTGGTTGATGAGAAGCTCAACATGAGCTGGCAATGTGCAATCGCAGCCCAGAAGGCCAACTGAGTCCCGTGCTGCATCAAAAGCAGCGTGGCCAGCAGGTCAAGGGAGGTGATTCTGCCCCTCTACTCCCCTCTGGTGAGACCCCACCTGGAGTACTGCATCCAGCTCTGGAGCCCTCAGTACAGGAAAGACATGGACCTGTTGGGGTGGGTCAAGAGGAGGGCCACAAAGATGATCAGAGGGCTGGAGCACCTCTCCTGTGAGAACAGGCTGAGAGAATTGGGGTTGTTCAGCCTGGAGAAGAGAAGGCTCCAGGGAGCCCTTATTGCGGCCTTCCAGTATCTGAAGACCACCTACAAGAAAGCTGGAGAGGGACTTTTTATAAGGGCATGTTGTGATGGGACGAGGGAGAATGGCTTCAAACTGGAAGAGGGCAGATTTAGATTAGATATCAGGAAGAAATTGTTCCCTGTGCAGACGGTGAGCCCCTGGCCCACGCTGCCCAGAGAAGCTGTGGCTGCCCCATCCCTGGAGGTGTTCAAGGCCAGGTTGGATGGGGCTTTGAGCAAGCTGGTCTACTGGGAGGTGTCCCTGCCCACGGCAGGGGGGTTGGAATGAGATGGTCTTTAACGTCCCTTCCAGCCTAAACCATGCTATTATGCCTTGAAAAAGGAATCCCACAGGAGGAAGGTTTTGGTGCACCCAAATCACGTACTGGTACTGCCTGTCCTCTTCTGCAGGAAGATGCACAGACCGGATCAGGTCCCGCTGTCAATAACTGATAAAAAACTGGAAGACTCCACCACAGCAATTTGATTTTCAGAGCAGCAGGGATATGCTGGTCCACAATACCTAACTCTACCCTCCGATATTAACAAAAGGCAATCAGTTATGTGCTGATATAATTTGGCTTCTGGAGGCAGAATGTTTGCAAGAAGCCTGTTATGATAAATATTTCATGTTAGACTGGAAAAAGGCAAATATTAAAGCAAAAACATTTTTTCCTGGGTCTTCCCTTTTTCCATATAACAAGACAACATCATGGACAATCTGTGTAAATAATACATTTGAGAGTCCATTATCTAAGCCATATGCATATTTATTTTATGTTGGTTTTGTTGCATATTTTAGTATAATTGTTCATAGGTTTAAAGCCAAGAATAAAACAAGAGTAGACAAATCTACTACAGCAGAAACAATCAGTAAATTTATTCTTTTGTTATTTTTAAATACTAGGAAAAATCCATGCTAAAACATAGCATAATAAACAAGAAAGATAGAAAATTCCTCAAGTTCAGTAAAATATGTATTTTCAGAAGACCACCACATATTTCTCTTATGCCCTTTTCCTCAAAATGTTTCCACTTGTAACAATAGAAATGCAAGAAAAAATTGCACCAAAAACGTTGATATCAGCTGTAGCAACTGCACAGCTGTAAAGTCAGAAAATGGAATTCAGTCAATTCCAGTATTTAGTAAACCTCAACAAAGCATCAGTATTTTACCTACTGGTCTCACTTTCGGTTGTAAACACTCCTCATGGAATGGCAAGTCAGAAGAATTCTCATTAATATTCACATTTATTTTGGTAATGACAAATTATTGCAGTATGATAGTACCTTCCCC
>NW_009649308.1:4271823-4287343 GCF_000708025.1 Charadrius vociferus
CCCCCCCAAGTATGCAGTACTAAAGACACTCTATGAAATATTAAACATCCTGCTAAATTAAAACGTATGCTCAAACAAAGCAAATGAAATGCAATGTTTCGACATTTCTGAAACAAAGTTTGAAGATGAAAGCCAACTCGTTTCTTAAAATTTTCCCCACTAACGTTTCTGTTGCACTCAACATGTTTTGATTTGAGTGAAACTGTTTTCAAACAGCATGTTGTTCAGTAAGTGGCAATATTAAACATCCTGCTAAATTAAAACGTATGCTCAAACAAAGCAAATGAAATGCAATGTTTCGACATTTCTGAAACAAAGTTTGAAGATGAAAGCCAACTCGTTTCTTAAAATTTTCCCCACTAACGTTTCTGTTGCACTCAACATGTTTTGATTTGAGTGAAACTGTTTTCAAACAGCATGTTGTTCAGTAAGTGGCTGCGAACCAATTCCCACAAATCACCTCCGTAAGTACACTAATTCCTCTTAACCAGAATCCCAAGACGCTTTACAAAAACAAGGACTGCCTTCATTTTAATAACTGCAGTCATAAGGAGACCTCCATTTCCAGCGAATTCATGTGTTTTCGAGCAATGCCGAGAGGCAGAGGCAAAAGAAAAGCGAGATCTGCTGAACTGCAGCCGCTCACCTCAACCCCCCTCTTACCTTTATGAAAAAGTGTATTTCTTACATGACGGGAGCACCTAAAAGCACCGCCACAGACCACGCGCTGGCCATCACAAACTGCCTGATAACATTACTTGTACAGGGTACCAAAAAAAGGCCACAGTTTACTACAAAGTATGCCTCCTCCATTCTTCACTTCCTAAGATCTCAGAAATGACTCAAGTTTTGTGGTTTTGTGGAGAAAAAAAAGGGGGATGGGGAAGAAATGACTTTTGAAAAGGTACTTCTAAAGCAAATCTTAAAAACCTGTCAGGAACCCCACAAAGGCAGTAGGCTACAAGGGCAACCTTATAACACACAAGGGCTTTAAAAAATAAAAAATTATACTACAAACAGCTGAAAAATCATTTCTTCTCTAATTTTATTCCCAAGATCCTTATTGACAGATCTCCACAGGCCAGGAAAATTACTGCTGGCCAGCAGCCTGAGAACAGCTGAATACCAGATTATCACGTTTATGGATTCTACAATTGAAATCGGACATTACGGTTTAAAATTACCTACTGGAAATTTCATTGTGACGGGACAAGGCGCTGACCTGTGCCTGTGTCTATTGACCAAGAGAGCTGTTCAACCCCAGCTGACAATGACAACTGACTTTTAAACTCCATTTCCCCACAAAGGCCTCGAAAGGGCAGCATCAATGACTGCCCCACCAGATTTTGGTGCTGTCCACCCAGGCAGCTGCAGTCGGAATCGCTGTGCTACCCCCAGACCCAACTGTACTTGGCTTTCAAGGAAGCAGGAGGATCACAGCTGGGCCAAACGCTGCTTTTCTCCAGAGCATCAGAGGAGATGCCCCCAAGGAACTCAGGGCAGCGATGTCACAGAGCCCTGCGTGAATCCACATGGCTCTGGCAGACATCACAAGACGTGCCCTCCGGAGGAGCTCTTCCCAGCAGCCAGCACCAAGACCATGCTGACAGTGGCACCAGCTGCGCCGGCAGCTCTGTTGGCTGGTTGTCCTAACCGCCCCTCTCCCCCGTGCCCCACACCTCACGTAGCTGGGTGTCCGCGCGGCGGTGGCCTCTGTTACTCAGGGGGTAATTCAGAGAGCGCGGAAGAGGAACTGTGGCAATCGTCCGCGGCAGCCGACCACACCGGGGTAAAGCTGTGGGAACATCCCTCCTGTTTCAGCACTTCCCATGCCTGTGCTGGAAGTCCCACTGCCTGACTTGGCGGACTCCTGTGCGACCTTTACCCAGACATAAATCAGCCCGTGGTTTGCAGGACAGCAAATTACCAGGCTCACGACTTCATCCAAATAACAAACAAAACCAATTCTTTAATGCTATTTACTTCTCTTTGCTCCAGAAAAGCAACAGAACAAAGGGTTTGCTCCTGCCACAAGCTAGCTCCGGTCCCAGCCCGAGCACTGCCCCGAGCTCCAGTACTGAGCGCACACGAAACCTTTCTTGCACAAGCATGGTCGTGCTTTTAACTGCTCCCAACGGTCTTCATGGGGCAGAAGTTACATCTTTATAGCTACAACTTAGCAGCTGCTAACCCAATTGCTTCTTAGAGTGTTAGCCCGACGAGGAGGAGCGAATGCAAGGTCACCTCTGGAGTGAAGATCTTTAACGGAGGGCAGAATGGGCTACAGATGCATTCTGTAGTCTAAGCAAACCAACATCCACCCTACTTAGAGGAAAAAACCTACCAGAGAGACTGATCAGGTACTGGGGAAGATGCAAAAAGCTGAGGGTGGGGAAGTCAGAGACAGGACAGAGTTCCACCAGGCCCGAGCTCATGGTCATGGGGCCAATGCAGCAGACACCGTAGCAGATCGCAGAGCTGAAGGGGAACAGGAGCTGAAGTGAAGAGCTCTGCAACAGTCCCACTGTGAGCAACCCCTGGTCTGTGCATGCTGGAAATGATGCTCTACGTCCAGCCCAGGGAAAATAACAATCCATTATAGACCTCAGCAGGAGAATTTGCCTCTTGTGGACTGACATTTCTGCTCCTGGATTTCCCAGCAACACCTGCAACAAAGCGCTGCTGCTACAGGATTGCTGGAGACCCCACTCAACACATAGCTAAAAAAATCCTTCTTCAGAACAGGATTGCAATTTAGATTTCTAAAACATATCCCAGAAGCTATCTTTTGGTCCCCAAGATCTCATCCTGCAGGACCTAACTATTTGGCTCAGTATATTGAACTTGTTGAATATAGCAAAGAGCAAACTATAAAACACTATTATGGATGATTCCTGTACAAAAACGTGGGTTCCTCGGGCATAAACAAATTCAAACACATTCACATGAAAAAAATACCCAAAGACTGAGCGTGAGACTTGAAAGAATATTTACTGCTGGTGAACACAATGGTGATGTCTCATCTATGCAGACAATGGGAAAGGACAGAAGAGCAGCACACACTCCACACAGTTCTTTAGACCAATTCATCACACTGTCAAGTTTAAAGCACCAAATGCTGCCTAAGTCCATGAAATACACATAACAATAATAATAAATAAAGACAAGGAGGCTGACAATATTTTTAGGAAACCAACTGATACCTTCCTTTTATTATGCTCTACTAGCTACAGCCCAGAGGTACCACAGACCGACTTTCAAAAAACATACATGCATCCTTCAGGTCATTAAAGCAGACCTGGAAAGTGCCATTCACATGGAGCTCTAAGAATCAGAGACATGGAGATAAGGTGATGTGTGATTGCAAGGCACTAAAGTTCTGCAACTCACTCAGAAAAAGGTACAGTTATTAAAGCTAACCTGCAACGAGAGTCATCTCAAACATCTAAAAACAACACGTTCAATTTTCTGCTATTTAAAATTAAGTAACATCCTGCCATTCATTCATTAACTCCCATAGCTCATTGCATGTCTGGGAGGTTTTTTGGACTGCAAAAAGACAACTTCTCACATGTTCTCCCCCAATCCCACCGATTTATTTTGAAGAAGAAATAACATATACAATGAAATACTTGCGAGTAGGTCAGGTATTGTAAAACTCAGGCATGCAAAGCGCTGGTCACTCTGATGTGTATCTTCACATAGGCATGATTCTGAATGCTGCCGAGCAGTCAGGAGTGTTAACATCAATGTCACTAGTGAGGTCCTTAAAGTGCAGCAAAGTGCTTTAGTGGGGAATTAAGAGTTTGAACTATTTCCTACTGTGCTCATATTATCACCAGTGCATTTTTAGCATTTTCTCTTACCTTCAAAATAGCATGTCCCCAGTGCCAACATCTGAAGTGTTATGCAACATGAGCTCAAAATGCCACCAGTCTAGGATGAAAATACATTGTGTTCTCCCATATGGACATTCAGGTCCAAAACATGGAGGAGCTGCAAGTGGCAGGGCTGCCAACAAATTATTTGCAAGGATTTTACTACTCTCTTATGGCTGATGTGGCACATCTAATTATTGTACGTTGCTCTGCTCAGTCAAAGAGCCTTTATTGTATAGAAACACTCCACAGCTGAGAGGTTTTTTCACATCCTTACTCGTCTATTTTTGATAAACCAGTCCTACACTTTAAAATCTTAATTGAATTCCTCTGAAATATTCACTAACTAGAACCAGGACTTCACAATTTGCTAATTAATTTCGCATGTATGATCCATTATTTTAAATTCCAGTGCTGAATATCGTTTGGCATTGGCATGCAAATAAGTAGGGAAGCCAAAATTAAAAAAAAAAAAAAACACCACACCAAGCCAAAAAAACCCCATACACCATGGAAAAAAAAAAGCTTCTGGCTCTGACAACTAAATATATGCAATATACTACCTATTTTATATGTCTATTTGAAATAAAAGTCATTCCCCCTACTTTTTTTTTTGTATTCTCCAAGTCAATCATTCACAATCTAGTAGGCTGGATTGATAGCAGGTATGTTCTGTCCACTGGGATTCCCATGTCCTGTACTCAACCAAAGTCCTGTACTCAAATCAAGACTGGAAAAGACCTCTGGGAACATACGGTCCCACCTTCTGTTGAAAGCAGGGCCTTAAGTTAGGTTACCCAAGACAACGTCAAACAGCCTTGGATATTTCCAGCAAGGGTGACTCCATCACCACCCCGGCAAACCTATTCCAATGTTGACTTGTTCTCACATTAAAGGATTTTTTTTCTTACATCCAGACAAATTTCCCCTGACCAATCTAAGCCTGGTTCCTCTTGTCCTGTGCATCCCTGTACTTGCATCTTCTATATAAATTGTTGTCGAAGCACTTAAACACTGTGACTAGATCGCCCTTAGCCTTCTCTTCACTAGGTTGATAAAAATCCAACTCCTTCAGCCTTTCCTTCTTCATGCGTAAAGTTCTCCAACCCTCTACATGTTTTTGGCAGCCCTCTGCTGGACCCCTTCTGGTTTCCCAACGTCTCTCTGGAACTGGAGGAGCAAAGATGGGACACAGTATTCCATGTGTGGCCTAGTAACAGCAGGAGGAAGTAATCTCATCCCCCGATTTGCTTGCTACGCTTTTGCTGACGCAGCCCGTGTTGCTGCAAGGATGCACTGCCAACGCCATGTGCTTTCTGATGAAGGAGAAAAAGGACCAACATGATGGTGTGGAAGCTTTAAGGAAAGCATGAAGACATGTATGAGAGTGTATTAGGAGCTGCAGGCAACTGAGAAGAGGAAGAAACACATCTAGTAGTATGCGGACTTCATGGGTGTTACTATAACTCGGAGGCATAAAGCAGTTAAGTACTGAAACACCAAACCATGCCTCTCTACCATATTAATGATATTACACCATATACATTAAGCTTTCAAGGCACCCCGTTCATAAGCACCACAGCATTTCAGATCTTATTACAATGGCAGTAGCACATGTTAAGCTCAGACTTACTCCTGAAAGAGAACCCCGCTGCCAGGATTAGCAGACAATTTGTTTGCACTACTGAACCAGGGATCCACACAATGAGTTGTTGACTTCATCCCGTACACTGCAGCAATACTTCTTTATACACTGCTGCCTACAATAATTTACTAGTTTTTCATGTGGACAAGATAATCAGCTACGCTATTAAAAACCCAAACAAAGAAAATGAATGACAAACAAGCACTTCTACCAACTGCTAGCGAAACAGAAAGTAACATTTTGTCATTTCTACAAAGCACAACTGATTTCCATACTTGACTCAGCAAAATCTCAGTGCCTTGAAGGCTATGATTGGCTTGAAAACTGTAACCGACCACAAATGATAACAAAATACCCCAAGAGACATTTTTATCGTCTCTATTTGTGGTAGTTTGGAGACTCTGAAATTGCATTTCAGCCCTGAAACATGTTCTTCAGAAGGCGGCTACTTCTGATCCGCCCCCAGAAGGGACAGTTTTGAAGTCTTCATGAAGCTTATACGCGTTCACCTTCTGTGTTGCACTGAACCTAACTGTTTCTTACATTTAACCTTCCAGCAATTGCCTGAGGTGATACCATCAATTAAGGTTTTCAGTACAGTGCACAGACTTTAACACTTCATAACTTAGCATGGTCTTGTGATTCTTTCCGTGCAGTACCAAGTCTCAAAGAGAACATGTTGCTTCCCCCTGCCCCTCCCAACTTGGTCTCAATTACTTCAGACAGTTACTCAATGAAATGAATCACGCAGAACTCAGAAGACTTTCAAATTGTTTAAGATAAACTGAAAAGTCCTATTTATGCTTCATTACACTCCTACCACTGTACATCAACAGTAGAGTAACGCATAACTCACGTCAACAATCGAAGCGTGATTCAATGCCAAGAAACAGCTGTATGTAAAAAACAAAAAAAAACCCTCAACACCAAAACATTTCCTTACTCAGACTTGCTTCCTTTTTGTATCCAGAGTCTTATGTGACTATGCAGAAATAAAAATATTAGCTGTGCAGAGCCACTACAAGAAGGCAGGGCTGCTTCCACCCTCTGCTAAGCCTCAGCAACAGCACTGCTTCATCTTCATCAGCTGCATTACCGGGACGCCACTTCTTCCCTTTTGATCACAGTCCCCCATCAGAGCACCTCTCTCAAGTTCCCCATGCCCTCAGACTCCATTAAAGATACAACCATTTTGCACTCACAGCAGCTGCAAATCTGTCACGGTTTATCATCAGCCTGCAAGATCATACACCAAAAAACATCAGCCCCCGGAACTCACCAAAGACACCGACCTCTCATTCCCTAGGCCACTCAAAAGCTCCAACCCCAGGAGAGGGCTAATCCACATCATTAAGCCAAAGGAAATCAAAAGCCCCAGTCAGGTGCCTCTCAACATCAGAAAGCAAGCAGATTGCATGGATGCTGCTGATGACCACATTTGGCCCATTAAAACTTTTTTGGAAGGATGAGGACTCTTAGAGCACAGCTGAACAAGTAGGATTAGGAGCAACTCCTCTTTATCTTGACAACCAAAAAAATGAAAGCAGCTACAAATTCAGAGTCTCACAGTCTCTTCTAGAGCTCAAGAGCAATTGTCTGATCTAACTGCTTCAAAAGTGGCACCCACTTCAGTCACCCCATCTCTCCCTTTCCTCATTCATTCCTTAGAAAAATGACACTGCACTGAAAATTGAAAGATGGGAAATGCATTAACCAGCTCCTACTGAAGACACAGCACTCAAAGGATATGAAACTAACACCTAAAGTCTTCAGAAAAAAAATATTTCATCCCCCCAAACTCACGGTTTAGTTATTACTAACTGCACAAGCACAGACCAAGATACAACTGTTCTACACCAAGGGTGACACGCCATCACTACTCAGCTCTTCATAGCAACAGAGCCCAACTGCGGAAGGAAAACAAGGCATCCATATAATTAAAAAAAGGTAATGGTAGTTGGCAAAGAATTATTCAAATTACCCCACTGTCAGGTCTCGACAGCCATACCTACGTACAGCCTCCAGCACGCTAAGAGCAGCCCACATAACCACAGACCTCAGATTCGCAACGCTTGCGAAGGCACCACCCTTAACAGTACACCATGCGACAGTAATGTAGCAACTACTAGCAAATAAAAAAAGATGGTATTTATAAATCTCCGAGATCATGTTCTGCACTTTTACTGGGACCCCAAACACCACTCCATTCAAGCTTCCCCAGACAGCCCGTGAGAGGGGGTTCCACGGCACCGCGGCTGCAGCCTGGGGAGGAAGCAAAACCCAAGAACTTGTGGGTGACACCTTCAGCAATCTTTCTCCCTCCCAGATGAAACCGACAGTTATGTGATGCGAAACATTGCTCTGCCCTGTCTGAAGGTCCTTACTGATCAGCCGCTCTAAAAAAAACAAAAGCAAACCCAAACCACTGACCCTCATACTTTGGAGAGCAACCCCAGTGCCCCGCACAGTCTTGGTGGTCCCTGGCCTTGAGGGTTCCGAGGGACACGGACAGCCCTTGCAAAAAGCAGTGCATGGTAAGTTCAGAAACATCTCTTTCCCATATGCATGCAATGGAGATGGTGCAGAGACTGGACACAGCCTGACCTTCAGCACTTCAGAGTTCAGGAAACAAAGGCATGAAGGAGAAAACTCTCATTACTTCTCCAACCACCAGTAAACGCACTACTTCCAACTGCCTTCAGAGACGACTCTCTGCTACCACCTTCCACGACATTATTCAGAATTTCCTCTTACATGGTATTGTTATTCAGATTTCAGCTCCAGGAAGCCAGCAATTAACTGAAAAACTCATCTGTCATTTCAAGAGATAACAAATCCAGTCTCATGACTTCTGGGTACCATCCGATTTTTTAATACCTAATTCATAGTTTCCAAAAGGCTGAAGTTGCCACTACTGGCATATTTACGTCCTACTACTTCATAAGTTGTCAAAAAATCTGCTAGCTTTTAGTCAGTTATTGTATGCAAATCCCAACTTTATAACATTTCTAGACAGCTCTAGCATTATCATGGGTACAATTTATACCCTTTCCATTTCATTTAAAAAGACACTGAACTGGAACTGGTCTGGAATAATTCAGTATGAACAATATTCTCCTTCAATAAATCTGTTAAACATTGTTTTCCAAATCTAATGATGAATCCTCTAAATTTTATTTTCAGTTTTATGGAGCTGCATATATTAAAACATATAGCTTTATGAATCATCTTCACAGCCGACCAAGCAATTTTGTAATCTTGGACATTATTTAGCCTGAAATAAGCTTTGCTTTGATTATGTGCAAACGACCGTGCGTATCTATTTCTGAATGTATGGAAGATTCTGACACCTCTGGAGAATAAAAACGTGCTCTAATGACATGAGTACATTACGTAGATAACTGAGATTACTTTATAACTTAAATATTTATGATCACAAGCCTATATTAGGCAAACTACAAAATGATTCCAGCATTCCCTAATTCACCCCATCGGTCCTAGCATTGTAGAGATCGAAGGACATATTACACAGCAGCGAAAAAGAAAAGCGAATACCATAGCCTAACTTTTTATGGTCACTTCAGAAGCAGTTGTTCCACTGCAGCTGCCCTCCTTCAGAGAAAACAGAGATTTGCTCTGGTTGCAAGGCCAGCACGAGGGAGATACCACCTGAGAACGTGCAGTTGGTGCTCAGCATCTTCTGCAGAGGTATTTCTAAACACACTGGAGCTTTGGACTGTGTGAAGACTGTTCACAACTGAGACCAAGCTGAATGCCTGCAGTATGGAGCACCCACTTTGCATCCGTCCACCTCAGCTGTCATCATCTTCTGTCTTCTTCAGCGGCACGGCTGTGACCCTCCCACAAAGAGCAGCTCCATCCATGAACAAGCCTCAGCAAAACACCCTACATTCAGTGATCACATGTATTTATATGAGCAAAGCCTTTGTTATGGGTGTGCTTGCACAGAGCCAGTGTTACACAGCCCATCATCTCTCCATCGCACGATGCATGTGCACAAAGCTTCCCCTCAGCACGGCAAGACCCTCTCTCAGTGCCCAAGTGTTGCAGCTAGACCAAGCGCAGGAGACGAGATTCAAATCACCCGTTGTCCAGAGCTGTCAGACCCTGGTCTCTCACATGCTCAGTGGCGAACAGCCTTTGGGTACAAACTGTAACTGTCTTTGACAATATTTCTTACACATTTTGGCAACTAACATTCTAGTGAACCACATGACAGCTCAAAACATTTTCTTCTGCAGCAGAGAAGCAAATTATGTTGCTCCTTCCTGTTTCTGCCGTGATTAAGCAGCTGATTCACTCTCAACATCCTTAAAAGATGACTAGATTGACATTTTTCTCTCTCCCAATATAAAATAAATCCAGGCATAAAAAGAAAGGCAACTATTTCAGAGGCAATTTGGGAGCTTTAGGGTCTTTTTACAGGCAGAAAACTCTGTGATCACACTGACAACAGCACCTCAGAATGTCTCCTGTCTTCTAAGGTGTCCACGTGAACTCCTAAACCTCTATTTTTAATTTAATATTACTGACCTCAGTATCTCAATGACAATCTCAGAAACAACACAGACTTAATCACAGCCGCAAAAAGTTACATGATAAAGATCCTGCTTCTGACATAAACATAAATTAAAAAGATGTAGTATGGGAAAGCAGAAACTCCCCACAACTGCTTCTGTAGAGGATTTTCCAGAATATTTGAAAGTGTATCCATAGCTTCAGAGGGAAACCAGAACGAGATCCAGCAGATCTGCCACCAGAGGACGGGCACAGAAATCTAACATGCATTCAGTGCACCGGAATCGGAGAGAGACGAGCAGTGCCGCATTTCTACATTGGGCCCCCTTCTGCATTCCTCCTGCAAGAGGGGATCAATGCAGAAAGAGCCTGCACCGATAAGACGATGTGTCACGCAGGAGCTTGTCAGCAGCGGGATCTGCGGGAGAAGCAAGACCAGACAGCTTCCTCCAGCGCCGTTACTCTTCTGACGTACCTCCAAGGGCTCAGCAGCGCGGCCTTCTCCTTCCTCTGTCTTCTTTCTCCAAACGGGAGCAACACAGACTCGGTTCCCTATTTTACCATGTCTATTTTCTCTTCTTTGATCACTCTTAGGAAAGGCTTCACAGTGAAAGAACACTTTTCTAGGGTACTTCTCATAACTAAATGAAGGTGTGCGTTGCCTGGTTAGTGTAAATAGCACGTTAGGGCAGACTATATTTAATTGCTGTCATTTCTTGACTGGTAGTTCTGCTTTGATATCACAGCGACAAAGGTAATAACAGAAATAAAAAACATCACAGCCTGCCTGCAGAACAGGGTTAATTGGCACCTCTGTCATGAAGAGCACTGCTGGTTTAGCCTTGGCTGAGCTCTCCACTCCACCCAGGCCAAATATGGCCATCAGTGATGTTAATTTGTGCCAGTCACCTATTAAACGATTTTGAAGAACAGAAAATAATCACAGGACAGAAAAAACAGGGCAGAGGGAAATCAGTACAAAAGCCAACACACTTATCTGACCTGTGGCAGCAGAGAGACATAAAAACAGGGCAGAAGGAAGGGGCACAGAGCGTCACAGGTGACACCACTTTGCATTACACAGGAAAACCAGCAAGATAAAACAGGCTATTACTGGAACAATATTGTCCACCTTCTTAAACGGTGCTCACTTCCGCTTTAGGAAAAACAGCTTTATCAAGAACAGCATCATAAATTAAAGAGGCATCCAAACCTTATAGACTTGTCCGTATGTCCCATTTCCAACAACCTGCACCAGTTCAAATATTCCCGCAGGGTCCTGCAAAAAGCAGAAGAAATGACATTACTTGCAGCAAAGCAACCACTTCGTAATGGAGCGTAACTGCACACAATCAAAATTAAAACATCTGTGGCAGATCTCCTAATGATCTGTATTACACACTGAAGGGGAAATAGCCAAATAACAGTATAAGAAATACATTAATATTAAAGTTTTCAGTCAAGTTTCCCAAAGATCTATACACTAAACAACTCGGTGCAGATTCGTAGCATGGCAATACAGCAGATACGGCAAACGGAGATGCGTGAAGAATAAAAGAATTCAACAGATTCAGCTTAGCAGTAGAATAAGGAATAAACTCCAGGCTGCCTAAGCCTTAAAACACATAGCTAGACTAGAGGCTGTGCTGCTGTCTTCTCGTACGCAACACTTAGCTCTGGCAATGTAATAAAGAACCTAAATTATAGAACTGAAAAAATGCTATAGAAAGCACCTGAGCCCAATTACCTCAGAGAAGGGAAGTGTACCACCCCAGGCAATCTTAACACTACGGGTAGGCTGAGAACGCTCAATTGTCCTCTTTTGCAAACACAACAAGGTGACTTTGACTGATGTATTGAAGTCTTGGTCTTGTACCCAAACCAGACTGCTGTTATTTTACACAGAAGATTCACGTGTCAGGTGATCAGTGAACAACACCGCATGAGCCAGCTTTCATCCTCCTGGTTTAGCACCAGTTGCTCTAAAACCAACCACGGCAGCATATCCTTCTCCAATAATGAGACGCTGCAGCCTTTCAGATATAGGAAGACCATCTTGTTGCAAGGCGTGGGCAAGTAAATGTTCGCTCCTGCATGATCGAGCACATTAAGGAATCTGTTGCTTCAGTTAAAACTCACTTGAGAGATTTATATAAAAACATTAAGAACTCAAGAGACCAGTTTCTTGGTTTCTGGCTGAGCCATTTATCAGTCAGCTCATTTCTTGGGTTGATATCATTGAGAGATTTATATAAAATATTATTAACTCCATGTGTCAGTTTTACCACATCTGTTTCAGCAATCTGTCATGTCAGTTGATGCCTATTGGTACTGCTGAGGGATGCGATACAGAAAAACGTTATCTCAGAAGTACGATTTCTATGACCCTGGTTGCAAAATATCTTTTTTTTTTTTTTTTTTTTCTTGGGTTGGCTACTTCTCTGCTCCACTTATATGTTATTCTTTTAACATAACTAATGCTTTCTTTGTATCTGATATGGAAACGTTTACTGAGGCAAAATCCCAGTGGAAACATACAGGCTTTTTTTCTGAGCAGATTCTGCTTTCCTGGCACAACTGTCGTGATAAATAGCAATAGCTTTCACTGTCAGAGCAACCCAGCACAGACTTCCACAACTGGAAGTACTAATGAGTTCATTTGGGTTTGCCTTTAAGTTAAATGAGTTTTAATCTTATACTTCCTGGATTGTCAACCTCGCAAGACTTTAAAAAACAAACAAAAAAACAAACAAAACACTAATTACCAGATCAAATCACTTTCTTTTGACCCATGCACAGGCCAGTCTGTCATTTCTCTTCTCTCTTATTTGTAAGACCAGGTCGTAAGTCACTTCTAGACTTAAACCCCAATTCTAAAAGCTCTCACGCAAAAGGCAATCAATGCGACCGCTCATGTACGGAGCCAAGCACAGGCATAAGAACGCTTGCAACGTTGGCATCTTTGTAAAGCACTTTGCTTCCTTCTCATTTCTTGATTTTCCATCTCCGCTAGTCTTGGATACTAACGAGCCATACACTTTGCTTCAGCAGAGCTGCAGTCAGCAATACTCCATTGCCATCGACGCTGCTAAAGCAACAGGCGGGTGCTACAAACCTCTGCCTCAGGGGCGACCTTCCCACAGAGCTGTGCCTTGGGTGGCGCGCGGTCTGCGCAGTAAAACACGCGGCAGGTCGCCGAGGAACTCTTCCAGACAAGGGCCTCCATGCACAGTGTCTACCGTACTCCTCCGCAGGAAGCGCGAGCAGCGCCCCATTCCCACACCTCTGCTGCAGAAAGCAGCACTGCTGAATTAAGTTCACAGTGCGCAGAGACCTGAGGAACGTAAACTGCATTTTCAATTTGGAGTTTGCAACTGTCCCTCTCATTTAAATGTGTGCTCTGTCCTCACCCTTCTTCTCCAAGCTTATTTATTATGCAAGCATAATAATTTAATGTACCTCAAAATCAGTTTCTCTGTCTCCCTCCAATCAATTTCACTCTGATTTAGCATCCTAATGGCTTGCTTCTAAAGGTTTCAGACACTCTAGGAAAAACCCAATTATCTAAATAAATGTTGGCATTAACTTTAATACAGCAAAAATCCTACCCTGTCCTTGCTAGCCAACTGAGAATTAGCATCTCAAGCCTCCGCAGCCCCGAGTGCAGCCAAAATACTTGGCCATCTCTCTTCTTTTAATCAGGACATCGTACTGAACTGAGCCTTGTTAAGAGTCATAAAGGATATTAATCTGGGCTCTGACTGTGGTCCTTGGATTGCCCTTGTTTCCTTGGATATCAGCACTGCATCCTTCGCTGGCATTCTTCAGCACAGGCCAACTTCTTAATTATCTTGGAGTTAGGTATCATCTTTAATGTAGTACTTCCTCTCAGCTACCACTTAAGCCCCGTGGTCCATCTAACCCTTCACCAGCCAGCCCCTGCCAAATCGCCAGGTTCACTTTGACAGGCGCCAAAATCCGGGCCTGAACATTCATCACTTTAAGATTAATTACTGTAATGCACTGTACCATACGGTGGTCTTCCTGCAAGTCATCTGCGGAGTACTCAAAAGGCAAGCGCAAGGCTGCTGACCCGGAGGCACCCAGGCCACGTCCATCTCCTCTGTGAGGCAGAACGACAAACAACGCACGCAGCAAGAGCCCGACCGAAACACACTTTTCACAGTCTCTGTAGCTGAACGAGATACTGGTGTCTGAAGCTCATGTTCTTCTACGGGACCTCCGCACCCCGGCACCTAACGCAGAGATCAGAGGCTTTTTAACCCTCCGACAGCCCTGACGAACCCAGGGCAGGGACCACCTCAACAAAGATGCTCTCACAACATTTGGAAGCTACAGCCCAAAGCATGTCTTTCCAGAAGGGGAAAGCCCTGGCTAAGCACAGACCCCAGACTAAGGCTGAGGACATGAAAGGACACGTCTGTCCCTTCTCCTGTCAAGGCTGAACCTGCCGTGCTTACAGCCTCTGGGAGGTTTCTGCATCGGACGGTCCTACACAAAGCCTGCAGTCTGGTTCGCAGCACTACTCTTTTTCAAACTTACACTGGTTTCTTATCATTTATTTAAGGAGATAAGATTCATCTGCCAAAGCTCTAAAGAAGAACTTCCATTATTTTGTGTTACTCCCCTGCACAGAGCCAGGCTGAGCTTCTGCCTTGCCAGGCCAGGAGCCTCGTGCCATCCTCACAAACTTTACTGACTCTTCTGCCTTTCTTCTTTCCGTCTCTGGCCTGGAACACCCTCCTCGCCATGTGATTATTGCAAAGGCTTCTCCCAGCCCTCTGTTGTTTTTTTTTTCTTTTTCTGATATTTTTAGAAAGTAGTTTACTTTGGTTTCACTGTCTGGGCTGACTGCTTTTTGCCACAATTGAACTCTTCCCTCTTCTTCTGCGGAGAGTGCCCCAGAAAAAAGCTCTGCCTTGGTTGGCCTGGGTTGATCGGTGGGCAGCTTCTGCCTAAAAACGTGAAGTGGAACTAAGGGGCATCATACACAACCCTGTGAGCTGTTTGTGGATGTGAAACACTAACAGTGTGGCTTTTAATACGGCCAAAGTTTGGATTACGTTAAAAAAAAACTTTAAAAAAAAAAAAAGGCATAATGATAAAAACTCATAGCAAACTAGGTGAACGCTTACTTTTTTAGCTTTGGAAAAAAACCCAAAACACACCACAAGAAGAGCCCAAACCTCAACAAAAACCCACAAAAGCCAAAACCCCACGCAAGTATTTTCTTCCAGAAAATCCTCGTTTCTCATTTGTTTTCCCTCCACAGCTTCGCAGGGCGCACATCACCCTTCGGAGCCTCAGGAGGAATTATTTATTATCTCGGGAGGGGAACGACCCCGTGGGGTGGAACTCTCCCAGCGGGGCAGAGCCGCGCTCCGGTGGGACCAGCTCCCGGCGACCGGGACGCGTCCGCTGGAGCAGCGGGGCCGGG
>NW_009649308.1:4288462-4301675 GCF_000708025.1 Charadrius vociferus
CAGTATCCGAAGGGCGGCCACAAGAAAGCTGGAGAGGGACTTTTGACAAGGGCATGTAGTGATAGGATGAGGGGGAATGGCATTAAACTGGAAGAGGGCAGATTTAGGTTAGATATTGGGAAGAAATTTTTCACTCTGAGGGTGATAAGACACTGGAACAGGTTGTTCAGAGAAGCTGTGGCTGCCCCATCCCTGGAGGTGTTCAAGGCCAGGTTGGACGGGGCTTGGGGCAACCTGGTCTGCTGGGAGGTGTTCCTGCCCATGGCAGGGGGTTGGAATGAGATGATCTTTAAAGGTCCCTTCCAACCCAAACCATTCTATGATACACACAAACACTTCTAGACCTTTTCCCTAAGGTGACGAGCACTGCAAATACAAGCCCACAGAGGTGATGGCAACGCAGCCCAGCACCAAGCTCAGAGCCATGGCAGTGGGCAGAGCAGTCCCAGCTACAGGGCCAACTCAGCCCCACATGCCACAGGCAGCAACTGGCAGTAGCAACTCCCTCCCGGTGCAAAGCAGGGTCACAACCCCCTTTACAAGTCTGTCCCAAAGCGCTGCAGCGACATTCAAGGCGGCAGCACATTACTGTAAACTCTGCTGCTCATTGCAGTCTTTTTTGCCCTGAAATTATGCCTGCACGAAGAACATAGTGTACAACAGTATTGTAGTGGGGTGGAAGGACTCGTGGATATTCTTTGGCCTCATATTTAGAGACAAAAATCAGTGGAAATGCACATTACTGAGATCCTTAAACATTCCCGAACGATGCTCAGGGCTGGGACATTGTCCCCTCACAGAGAGTGAGCAAGGGGGCCGAAATTCTGAATCAGTATTTTCACAATTGCAGGCGTGAAATCAAGACAAAGTGGTCAAAGCATCTTTGGTGCCTATTACCACACCACGCCAGATGCAATGCCAGCGGTGGAGTGGCAGTGTTGTAATAAAAGCATTTGGCAATTTCCTTGAAAGAAATGCTGATGCATCATTCAACTTCAAAGTATTCTTTTAAAACAGCCCACGCTGGGTACGCTATCTGCTGAAGCGACACTGGCTTTTTGCTCTCCGTCTGTCTGTAGGCCGGTGCAGGGATGCACTGCTAACAGATCTGAGGCCGATCGCTGCATGAAAGCTGAAGTTTGTTGAAGAACTACACATGCATAATGCAGCTATGCATGCCAGGGGCAGAAACGTGCAGGCAGCGACAGCCCAAGCCCCTCTCCATGCCCAGCCCAGCCCCCGCTCTCCCCTGGGCAGCACTTGGAAAATTCTGGCCCTCACGTCACCTTTGAAAAGTTAAG
Organism: Charadrius vociferus; assembly: GCF_000708025.1. Taxonomy (NCBI): domain Eukaryota; kingdom Metazoa; phylum Chordata; class Aves; order Charadriiformes; family Charadriidae; genus Charadrius; species Charadrius vociferus. The sequence continues at coordinate 4,289,764 of NW_009649308.1, forward strand.
CTACAGTTTTGCTCCCCATTATAGCCTTCCTGCCTTACATAAATCCATCATTAGCCTTTCTGCTTGTGTTATTTCTCACAATCCCCCTTTATCTCTTCTCTAACCTTCGGGCTGTCCTTTGTCTCCTGCCACTTTCCACTTCCTTCCTGCTTCCCTGGTGAGGACGGGCGTGAAACTCCCGGCTGCTGCCTACCAGACGCCCTTCCTCTTGCTCCATCTCTTGTATTCTTTGCCAAAATTAATCGTACCTGCCTTCCTCGCCTCTGGTGAGTGCACCAACCTGAGGATTAATTTCCACTTGACAGAAAGCTCTACTGAAAAATTATATGAAAATCTGGTTTTAGAAGTCTAATATGGCTTGTAGTATTTCTGCAGGCACATCTCTTTGCCACCTGCATGTATCACCGCCCTTCATTGTCTTCCTCCCCTGAACCCTGCAGCTGGTAGGGTTTCTATGGACGCTCCGGTCCCACTCACACCATTGCGGGCAGAGCTTTGTAAGTGATTCTGCCCTCGCTGCCGAAGGAGGCAGCACATCGTTTCCCCATAAAGGGGAAAAGGTCTAACAGAAGCAACAGCTGCTTTTGTCACCGATATTCACAGCAGATCTGGTGAGGGTGAAAACACCACCAGGACAAGACTACTTTTCAGAGTAGAACCAGGTTTTACAAGCCCCGAGTTCTTCATCACCAGCCTGATAACTGGTTCTGCAGAAACAGAAACTGGGCTCCAAGTCTCCCCCACGGCCTCGTGCCCCGCTTCTGCTCCAGCCCTGCCCAAAGCATGTGCAGACGGGGTGCTCCTGCTATTGCTGAGCTGCAAGTGGGCTGTCACACCTTGCTCTTCTGCATGAAGCCACGCGGCAGAGCAACTCCCAGGAATCAGGGAATTCACTGCCTTAGCACAACCTGACTGGTAATGATCTAGAAACCCACATTCATCTTAGCAGTAATAAAAAGTAAACAGGATCTCTTAAGAATAAATTCAACTAAAAAAAAAAAAAGCAAAACCGAAACAAACAACAAAACCCAAATCAAAATCTAAAACACAACAAACCCAAGGACAATTAAGTGCTATCCATACAGCTTTCCTCTCCATTGGCCATAGTCAAACCCCCGCAGCCAAATTCAGCAACTACACACAGACCTGAACATAAAAACCTTTCGAATGTCTATGTGCACGCAAAGGATGTTTTGTGTTAAAAGGGAAGTGCAAGCATGAAGGGGGAAGAACTTCCTTTGTTTCAGCAAAGGAAATGCCATTGTACCCCAGAAGTACAGGGCTGATCCTGAGCTGCTCTGTCTGCATCCCACCTCCACCCCCCCTCAGATTTGGGTCCCTAACAGTACTACTAATAGTAATTGCCGCTGCCAGATGTGACACTCGGCAAAGGAAGAGGGTGTTTAAAGCTGAGGCTCGGATTGACATGCTTGCTGGTTTCCTTTAGCGTTGTTTACACTGGGGTCTCAGCTACAGGTGTGAAGCTGGCAGAGAAAAACAACAAAAAGATAACTCATAAGAGAACAGGATTTCCGGTCTGCAGGAAACAAACAGCTTCTTAAAACGAGGTTTCGGTCTGAATTGGACAAACCGACTCTTTGCAGAATTGTAAATTCAGAGAAATTATCATTCAGAAAAACTCAGACCCACGGGGACTTCTCCTTGAAACGATCCCCCCGATGCTGATAGGGGGACGGACACCCCTCCCGCTCCCACGGCCGCGGGAACTGCTGGGCTCAGCGGCTCATTCCACGGCCAGAGCCAACCCCCTGCATATACTTCCCGGCACTTTCAGGATCCAAATCCCAACCCTACAACAGGGAGCTGAGAAACCCTGAGGCTCCAGTTCGGCACTCTGCCATACAGGTAGGAGGCCAAAGCCCCACTTTGAGCTCCCCGGTTCCCCCGCTCCCAGCTCCACGGCAGAGCCAGAGCCCGACCCCGGCGTGCTGGCCTTCCCCGGGACTCCTCCCTGCAACGGCTCCCCAGCACCTGGGGATCCCTGTAAACACCAGCTTTCCTTGGCACCAAAACATTCCCCAAAGAGGTTTATTTTGCTGGAAGTTTTCTTCCCTTCTGTTAGGAAACTGCATTCTGCCAGTGCCAGGGCTGCCTGACCAGATCGATGGTGCCTGAGAGATTGATGCAGACTCTAAATCTCAGACATCAACACCTTTCCCCCAGAATAAGAATCCTTTGCAAAACTCCCCATGAGTTTTGGTCTTTATATGAACATCTCTTTATAGGAACATATATTGAGACATCTCTTTAGTGTTTCTTTCGTGTACAACCCTTAGCTGAGAGGCAGCTAAGTGACACAAAAGCCCATAAAATCGCCATGGAACTACAGACTTCACCCTCCACTTCCAGGAGCTCTCTCTGGATTGCGCGAAAAGGAAGGCCAATCTTTTTGTCTAACGCTGTCAGAAAGCATTTTGTCCTCATTTGGTGGCACCGGAACCAGATAATTACCAGCTGTTAAATGCTGATTACAGCTGCATTTACAGCAGTTACAAGAGAGTCAATGGGTGGCAATGGCGAACACGGTATTAAGCCCAACATTGATCCATGAGCTGGGTCTCTTGGCTGCCGCTTGAATTCATTACCATTTACAGCATCATTCTGGAAACAATTTATCATTACTAACGGTTTTTATGAAGTCCTGGAATACAAAAAAGTCTTGATTTATTAGGTCAGCCACTAACTTTAAAGTTGTCCCCTTCCGTTTCCAATTATAGCATGGTTTAGTACCGTGGGTGGCTTTGCTAGATTGTCAGGAACAGGATTACACATTAAAAAGCCATCTAGGATAGTATTCAGCCTCGGTATGTCTTCGGCTAGTTTGGTGGCAGTCACACAATGCCACGAGTACTGTTTGATGAACACACAAAAGCAGAGAACACTTTCATCAGGTCACACCTTGGAAAATACCAGTACAACTTAGCACAGCTGCTGCAAAAATTCTTTGGATTGCAGGGGAAAGATTGAAGTTTCAGGCCGTGGACACCCAGTTACTTGCATTCCAATTTAGTTAAAAGATGCTAAAAGAGATGAACCACCAACCCTTCCCCCAACCCAGTCCACTTCATAACTTCAGTATTTCTGTGACCCATCCCTACTTGGAAATCACAGTGAGATGTCTTTGTTTTCAATGGATTGTTGGATCAGGCTCTGAATATTTCTCATGCTTTCTTCTATTTGAACTAGAGAAAATTCCACTTCATTCCAAACACATTAAGGCTGGGCCAGAAAGTCATATTTAAACCCGGATCTGTCTTCAGATTTGCACTTTGCAGAGGCTGTTGCATTAGGACTGAGAGACAGGGTTACTAACTTGAGGAAACTGGGAATACCAGAAATCCAGACAAACCAACCAAAACAGTCATTTCCCGTACAATACTCAGTAGCACATACAGTAGTTTTCAGCTCTTTAAAAATTAAATCACTTTTTTTCACTTCCTGGCAGCCGTGCAAGTTCGGTTTCACAGGATATCCAAAATGAGACCAAACTGCTTCCTTCCCAAAGGATTCCTGAGCGGACAGGCAAGCTAGAAAATGTGCCTCTCACTACTGTAATCACAGCCAGGACGTCCACCTCATTTCCCAGGGTAAAGCTTAAAATAAAGGTCTCCCACAAAACTTGCATTAGTTCAAACACTGCTCATTGGGACTCTTGCAGACATTTATTTTCTTTTCAATTGTGCCCAAAGGAGCCTGCCTGAGGACACCGCACGCAGAGAGCGCGAGGAACCCTCTCCTTGCCGGACTGATAACCCTCTTTCACTGCGTGACCCATGACTTCACAGCATTGTTTCAGCACAGCACTTCGGAGTTTCTCAAGAAAGACCACTGCTGCTGGAAGTTTCCCGTTTCCCGTCAGCCCAGTGCACGTCCCTGCTATCCCTGACGACAGCCACACAAACACTTGGAGGGAGAAAGCGTCATGTTTTCTGGAACGATGGTATTTTGCACTTCTGGCTTTTGGACTCAGTTCCTGCGCCAATTAAATCTTCAATTGTGATTTTGTGCCGTAATACACAAATCACACAGATAACGGTTTCCCTGTGTGAAAGCTATTTCTGTTACATTGTCTCCCCATGAGAGTTTTTCCTATTCCGATTTTCTTTTCTTTCCTACATCACAGCGTATTTCATTGTGACTGTATGCGCGGGATGGGAGCACCACCACAGTACCCGCACACCAGGGTAATAGCAGCGTGCGAAGGCTGGCTGGCAATTTTGCAAAATTAAGAGCAAGATGATTTATTGAAATAAATCGAACTCGTACATTTTATATTACTATCGTATATTACTGTTGTGCAGCCATCTGCCTATCTCTAAGTTCTTCCCTTCCCTCCCATCTTCTGCAAAGTTATTTCTTCATTCAAAGTGGCAACCCTTTTAAATGCTTTGCAAGGAACAGTAGCTATATGTTACTAGGTCATCAGATCCCAATGGGGTTTATGAATACCATAATGAATTTCAGCCCAACATCTGTCTGCTCTCTGAAACAGATGCAATTATGGGAAAAAATAGCTGCTGCCTCTTCACAGGCAGATTTCTCAGTAAAAGACCCAAAATACAAAGAAAACTGACATAGCATAGTTTAATCGCTACCACATTAATTTTATCAGTCAAAATATCGTGTGGCACACACTTCTTTTGTGAAAGCAAGACAAGTTGCGGTAACTTTTCTGGCAGACAAGCAGAGGGGTTTTTTTTGACTTTTAGAAAATCTTGCAGGCATGGTTTTGGTTTTGCCAACCAAATGCTAACCTTGGATGACTCAGACCACGGTTCCCTTTTATCCAAACCACTGAAGTTTGGTGGTTAGCTAAGAAGGAACCAGCATCTGAATCACCCTTGGTTTAGAGGAATTGTCAGATAAAAGTCTTGGCCGTGGGGTTTTGGAGGCAGGGTGTTGGTTGAGAGTTTTGTCCCTCTCTTCTCCAAAGGAAAGAAAAAACCCCAAAACTTTAAAAGTGGGGACACCTTTCAACGTACTTAAAAAAAAAAAATTAAAAAATCAACTTTATCCTATCTTTTTAACCTTTCAATGTCATGTGCCAGTCTGGGTACATTCTCAGTAGATTAAACAGATTTTTTCAGTCATGTTGCAAGCCTAACCTGTGCCTCACAAAATTACACAATTTTAAAATTGTCTTCAGCTACAAAAAAAAAGCCTACCTCATTGCTCAAGTCCCAGTTACATATCTGCAGTTCCCAGGCCCCCTGCTTCTCCTTTTCTTAGAGGAGGGAAAAAAAAAGCAAAAGAGGAACTGTAATTTATGAGCCCCCAGCGCAGCCCTCTGGAACAAAACCTGCCCTTGGTGACCTATTAAACATCTTCAGGGAGTCTCCTCTATTCTCACTCCAATTTCCATTTAGTTCCAAGTTGCTTTTCATCTCGGTAGTTTGTCAACTTTGAACATTTCAAACACACTTGGATGCCCCAGCGCAGCGCCTGAGCCTTTTAAATCCTCCTCTTTTCCTCAAGGGAAATGTATCCCGTCTTTCGGATGTTGCCTAATTTCCATGTGTGTGTGTGTATGTGACTGCTGGAAGGGGAAGGCAAGGGGAAGCTCATTTGAGCCTTGAGCAACAGAGTCCTCTTCCAACACTAACTCATGAATAAGTCTATGCCTTTTCCTGTATATCCTTGCCAGTCCTATCTAAACATTCTCTATCTTTGTATATTAATAACCACCGTATAACTTCCAGCCAAGTTTCAATTATGTCTGTAACACCACGCTTGGGCTGGTAACAGGCGACACGGCTCTCGGGAGGCTCTGTCAGCATTCGCACCGCACTTTACAGCGTAGCCGGGAAAGCGGCGGGGAGGTGCGCTCGCCTTGATGTTGCTGCTGCACAGAGCAGCTGTCAGCTGAGACTGTAAACATTTTAAAAATTAAATTTGACAAGTTGTTTAGTGGCTTGGGAAGAATGGGAAGCCTCTGCACATCCGCCAGTCATTCACCGATATTTAGTCATGGAAGTTTCGTGGGCAAGGAATGCGTTTGTGCAGGTCCGAGACAGGGTGTATTCACTGTTTATGTTGATAACCTGGAAACAAATACCAAGTAATCGCTGCTTAGTTCACAGAGGGGCAGCGTGGCAAGTGGCACAGGGCTGCATTATATAGCACACAGGGCTCAGTAACCCAAACCCATTTAAACAATGTTCATCTTAATAGCAGCTCGTATCAGGTTATGCGCAAGCCCAGCTTGCACGCGATGGGTTGGAAGGGCTGTGGCACAGACCCCCTTCCCACACCGGCCCCACTGCACCCAGCACAGCCGGGACACTTCCCGGGGCACTGAATCCTGGAGACACTCCCAAACTGTATGAAAAAGTGAATCTGTGGGAGCATCTTGGTGCAATACTGTGGCAAAAGGGCTGGTGGGATCATGGCTGCATAAGCAGAGAAGAAAGACTTGGGAAGGGACTTTACCTCCCATACAGCTTTGCCGAGATGGATGCTGGAACAGCAGCTCCAGCATCTTTCTAATAACGTGCAGAGCAGAAATGAAGACTTCAATTCCGTACAAGGAAGTGGCACAAAAATTAACAACCAAGGGCAAAATGGCTTACTGCGCCCGCCTTAAATAGCTAAAGCTCTTACCTTATTAAAAAGAGAAGTGACTTTATATTTTCTCCTAAGGAGAAAATAGTGGGCATTTTAATCACAAAAGACATAATGAGAGCCAGTAGCTGAAGCAGAAACCAGACAATAAAAAAAACACCAAACCAAAGCCCAACAAAGTAGAAACAAAGGCACCACATGTTAACAGACCTGTTGGTTTCCATTTCTCATGGGCCTCTTGTTTTCTGTTTCCTAGGGAGAGTTCTTAGACCTCCCCAAATCACAGCTGCTTTCAGCAACCTCTCAGACTGCTTCACTAGTCTGAAGTAGCTGGTGAACAAGATGTCCTGACCATAGCAGCTTCTGTGCCACCCAGAAAATCTGTCCCCTCCAGAGGGCTGCCTGGCTGCTTTACAGCAGCCGAGTCACAGCCGAGCCCAGAACTGGCACCCTACAGCGCACTTGGGCTTAGCCTTCCAGCAGGGAGAATTGGGGATTTAAACCAGCTTCCCTTTTCACAGCAGCTTAAGTTCTTTAAGGAGTTTAGCTCCATAAACCAATTAAGCATCTTTAAGTCCTTGAGCTCTCATACCTTCTCCGAGCAGTTTGCATGCTTACATTGGTTTAAAGGGTGAAAGCTGATTTCATCTAGCTGAGACCTCAGCATCTTACGGGGTCACGGGGCGAGCAATCCCAAGCAGAGACAGCGAATCTGGAATCCTCTGCAGACCAAGTCTGGGGTGCTGCGCTCCCATGGCCTCATTTCTGCAAGCAAATTCTTACAGGTTTGGAAAAGGCCAACTTCATCTTTAATTCCTTGCTTTCCAGAAGCCCCAGTTCTAGGTTATAAAGTAATAGATGGCCCATGAGCTCATAAACTTTACAGACTAAGAGTGGGAGTAAAACAGCTATTATCCGCATTAACACATCCACTGTGGTAGTGCAGGCAGACAACTGGTGTGTCACCCCCTCGAGTCCCATCCCAACACCTTATCTGCCCTTTCTGTGTTTTTCCTTTGGATTAGTTAACATTAAAAGGAGGAGAACACTAATATAGTCATTTGATATTTGAATACAAAAGCTTACAACTCAGTCTCTGAAGTACTGGTTTGGGCTTTTTTGTTTTTTTAAATAGACAGATCAGCAATATCCTGAAAGCCAGAAAACCACATCATAAAGTTTTATGCGAATCTATCACCAGCCCCCTTTGTTTCCTTAGGACATATCCCACATAGCTAGATGTGTTTACATACAAAGTATACAAATTTGCATTATATATAAATAAATAAAATTACTGCATATCTCCTAAACGCTGTAATTTTCATAGACACTCTTTTAAAGTCAGTTAATAACCATACATCATTATGCTGTGTTAAAATACAGTTTTTAACTCCTACACAGGAAAAGCAACATGCTGCGGTAACAATGTGATTCTGTAAACAGTTGTGGATTAACATTCAGTGACCACTGAATCTTCTCTGTGATTAAAAATTCCCACCAGCTGCCCAATCTGCTTTTGTAAATAAACTCTGCATCATTTTATAGCAGCAAAAATACAGTTTGCCCACTCACTTGAGGTCAGTCATGTGCTTATGCCTGAAAAGGAGCACTTACACGAGCATTACAGGAAGGGCAGACCTGCTCTGTTGCTCTGGAGCTGCTGTTGCTCGCTTACAAGGTCACCATCTCTGTTTCTTCTAAAACAGTGACAAATCGCCCCAGAGAACACCCCATCCGTCAGCTCTGCCTGCTCAGCACCCGGGTACTGCCCTCTGTGTTAGGTTCACCCGAGGAGGACGTGGCACTGAGGCACGGCCCCTGGACCCCAAAGCAGATCTGGGGGTGCTGGGGCTTGGCACGGGCTTTCCAAGATGAGCCCTGTCCCAGTAAGGCACTTTGTGCAATTCATCACCCAAACCCAACTCAATAACAGGTCCAACTGTAGCTCCAACCATGAAACTCCCCAGCTTACCCACCCACCACCCGCCCCTGCAAACAGGAGCCATCTCAGCAGCTCCTCCCTCCCCGCAAACACCAGTGATTCCTACAAACACAGATGACATTTCAAAAACTTACCTCACCTTTGATTCAAAATTCCCCAAAGCCACACAGTTCCTACTAAAGCATTTCCAGCACAACCATACCGACCAGCTCCGGCTGTGCACCCCTCACGGCAGAGCCAGCAGCGCTCGCCCAGTGCCTTGAGCCCCAGGAGTGGGAACATACAACCCCCTGCCCAAAGCTGAGCTCCCTCCTCAGGCAGGGACACAGCTGCCAGCAATCATGGCTGGTAGAGAAGGTGAACACAAGTGTGGCTGGTTTGCACTGATTTGATATTTGCCTCTGATAAAACCTTCACACGGGGCCCTTCCATGCAGAGACAAAGTGGGGGTGTCTTTGGGCAACTTGGGGGCTCACAGCCATTGCAGTTATCGCCTGCATTTTGCGCAGTACCTGCTCTGCTGCAGCCCACGGGAGTGACAGCCTCGCACAGCAGCGCGCTCCACCCTGGTCCATCACACTTCCCCCAGAGCTTTCCACTCCATTGGCTTTTGGGTGCCCCAGCTGTAACTCGGACGACAGCCCTTACCAGGTGGTTTCTCTTCCTCCGTGTGAGCACGCAGCTCCCGCGCCCTGCCTGCCCAGCACAGGAGGCTTGCGCTTGCCCTCTGGCCACCACCACAGCTCCCACAGCCCTGCATGTGGCAAGCTGTCCCCTGCACAGCCCTGGCCAGAGCCGCCTCCTTCACCCGCTCCCGTTTTGGAGCAGAGCGCTGGCGAGCAGCCCGCACCAACGCCTCGTGTGCTCCCGACCACCCCGGGGATAAGTCCCTGCAGGGACAGGTAGTCACGCAGCAGACAGCGGTGCAGCAGGGGATGGTAGTGACAAATTATTTTGGGGTTTTAGCCAGCCCAGCGCCGTTCTCTTTTGGCCCCAACCCTCGCTGTGCTGAGCCGTTGGGGATGCAGTGGCGGCTGCTCGCCAGCCTGGCGGTGCTGCAGGCTTCCCCCGGCGCAGATTAACGCCCTCGCTCTGTGCACTTTCTCTTCTTTAATCTGCCCTCTAAAACCAGAGAAGTTCCTTGTGGTGGCTGTGAACACACACGTACGTGCTGTGGGTACTCACACACCTCTTCCGAGCTGTGTGCTTTATAACGACTCCTGCTTTCAAGCAGAAATAGCACTTCCATTTTTTTCTTAGGTGTTTTTTTCTTTAATTAAAAAAAAAAAAAACAAACAAAAAAACAAACCAGCAAACAAAACCCAGAAAAACTTTCAGTTTAACTCTGCAATACTTGAACCCTTTTGTTCTTTTTGCTGGACTTGGGTTACCCCACAGAGATCAATTGTTTTCTTTCTTGTCCAGACATGTCTTCCTGCTCAGCCAGATAACAATTCGCTTCACTGTTGTGTGGCAGTATGGGTTTGTGTTTTCCCTTAACATTTCTGTGAACAATGTAGCAAAGGTCGGTGTTGTGTATCCCCATTCCCTTTCTCTTTTTGGCTTATTTTGATGATTCTCCCACACTGACGCTAGCTGTTTCTCCAGGCATATTTAATCCCCTTTGTGGCCACCTCCACTTTTCCAATGCAGATGCTGGCATTAAATTGCCTGTTATCCTGTCCTGATTTCCATGCTAAAACTGCTGGGAGGATAATCAGAATTTATCTATCTTTTTTTCCTCTTTGCTGTGTCCCTTTCTATTGTTTATTCTTCATCTAGATTGGGAGGGCCTGCAAGTCCTTTCATGACTATTATTTTTTCCACATGTCCAAGCTCAAACTGAGAATTAGAAAGCTTCCAGGGCCGATCCTTACTTGGCCAGCATTTCCACCGCATTTTTCTTTTTAACCTTTCGAGAGCATTTTCTGCAGTTTTGCCTTCCCATCTGATCGCATGGGAAACCAGAAGGGGCAGCGAGGGCTCACTGGGGGCAGCCCCAGGGTGACCCTGCCCTGGAGACGTGCCGAGGCCCTTTGCAGAGGCACAGGCTAGGAAAAAGGTAACTGAATTTTAGTTGAGCCGAAACCCGATTGTGCTGTTGGGGTCAGAAGGGACAATTGTGGCCTCTGGGCAATGTTAGCTTTAAGCTGTGACTTTTGTGGTCTTTTACAGTACAGCTGACTCTGGGAGGGTTTGGCTGGTTTGAGTGGGGAGCGTGGTTTCAGCTCACTTCTCAAAATTTGGTGCAGCACTTGATATCTTACCCGTGTAGAACTAGGGGGGAAGCACGGTTTTGTAACTCAGATGGCAAACTGAGCACACGGCTGGTAACTCTGCTCCGCATTAGAAGGAATCACTCAAGTTCTGCTGAGCCACATCACATTTACTAGTCTAGTTACAAAACACACAGACCCTGTAATTCACAGGGTTTTTTTGTCCTCGGTAGAAACTGCTGGATCAACTGAAGCCAAACGCTCAGCATTATTACAATCTTCCTTTTAAGCCGCTCAGATTAATGGAACAAATTCTCATTCAGAGAAATCAGGTACAGATCCCCAACGACTACACTGATTTGACTCTGCCTTTTGAGTAGTACAAATTATAGCAGAATATCATTATTAATTTCAGCTGTCCCCCTGTTCTGGCAAATTATCATTCATCTCCCAAAATGGATATCTCAGCTGGAGACCTTTATTTTATGAACCTAGTGTAAAAAATCCCCACTGCTTCCTCACTCCAAATTAGCAATCTATGATTTCCCTGGGGAAGTCTCTGTTAGGTGTAGTGCCGTGACTTACGCTTGACTGATATCACCAAGACTGGGCAGGGCACAATAATTTCACCTTCTAACACATACCTGAAATCTCTCACCAGGTCCATGACTGCCTGCTCAGGAGTTAGTCACTTCCTCCACAGCCTGTAGGGAAGACAGCAAAGTTAAAGAAACGTTGCTCTGTTCTAACAAAGCCTATCATTAGCGGCTCACTGCTCACATGTACGCTGAATTCATCTTACTCTGTATGAAAACTGCCCAGGCTGCAGGCCAGGGTCTGATTGTGGTGTCATTAGAGCCTTTGCCTTCTTTCTTGGTGTCACCTGGCAAGCTCCTGAATTACCCATGTACCATAAAATGTGATTTCTAAATGTTCCAGTGAGCCTCACTGCCCCAGTGCTGCATTTTAAGCTGCCCATAAGGAGCCTTCCCCATCCCACAGCCAGGGAATCATCTCAGCTCAGTGCAAAGTAGGCGTTAAACACGAAATCATCAGGAGAATGGTGCAGTGTCTGTGCCGGGTGGCTGATGGGTCAGCAGTGACACCCCCAGTGCACAGTTAACCTGGGGAAAAGCAACACGGGCTGGGGCTGGAGGGGTCAGTCGGGGGGG
>NW_009649308.1:4301707-4302670 GCF_000708025.1 Charadrius vociferus
GGAGCAGTTCATTCCCGGTGATGCCAGGCAAAGCCGTACGTGCTGAACCTAATGATTATCTGAGCTTGTTCTACTTCAGCTACTTTGTGAAAACACGGCTTCCACATCACCACTTCTAAGTACTACTTAAGAAGCTAATAACTTGCTACAAGTTAAACTGGTCCAGACTAGGTTACCTGGTGATACTTCAGTCTCACTCTGACATCGCAGCTTTGCCACCAGCGCTATTCCTGTGGCGTTTGCTGGCTCAGGGAGAGTAAGTATTACAAATCAGACACTTCGGTGAGGTTTTGGGGACAGCGAGGCCTGGTGGACATGTGTATTGAAATGCTGTTGCATCTTCTGCTGTGGAAGTGACAGTACTTGGACCCCTGTGCCCTGGACACTGGTCCCAGACAGTTGTCCCTGTGCCACCCCTTGAACACTGTACCCTGCCCTGCCGACACCAGATGATAATTCGGTGTTTGGGCTCACCCTAGCCTCAGCCTCTTTGCCGAGTGAAGGGAAAAGGCTGCCAAAGGAGAGGTCCAAGCCTGTCCCCTAGAAACTGCACCAAGATCAGCAATTAGTGCCACAGAGAAGTGACCGTGGGATGGCAGCAGCGTTGGCAGTCAGCCTGTGGCAGGGTGATGGGCGCTGCGTTTCCCCGTTGTACGGAGGCAGCTGGCTCTGTCCCCGCAGGGCACCGTGTGAGATTAGTGTCAGCCATCTCACGTGGACACGCTGCTTTCTGCTCTTCTGCCCACTCCTGCCTCAACTTCTGTCACTGCCCTGCACAAATCACTGCGCTTCCCCCCGCTCTTGGGGAGAGTTTGTGCTCTCCAGTCTTACTGTAAAACAACAAGAATCAGGCTTCTAAAATCAGGAAGTTTCTCTGACAGGCTTCTGTGCTTTTGCTATAATCACTCCACATGGTCCTCTGACAATTTCTGTGACCTTATTTCTCAAAAAAAAAAAAAAAAA
>NW_009649308.1:4302692-4334176 GCF_000708025.1 Charadrius vociferus
CTCTAAAAATTTTTTTTTATGTTTTTTCAAAAAAAAAAAAAAAAAAAAAAAAAAAGAAGACAAGACAACTCCCATCATCCCTCAAGTCTCAGTAGAGCTCTCCACACACTAAAGGAGCAGCGGAGGCTGCCAGCTCTCTATCTGGAACCCTTCTTACACATGTTTGTTAACCCTCAGGGTACAATGGATGCTGAGAATTACTCTTTCGTAACATTTGTTTGGCTGCCAAAAAGGAAAAATGATTAGCAGCTCAAAGGTTACATTGCTGTATTTTGCAAGAGAAGCCCTTGTCGTGGGCTGCCTCTATTTTGCTGACTGTAGATGCGCCGCTGCGATGCTCGGCTGCCCGCAGGGCGCTGGGGCACTCTGCCCGCCGGGCTGCGCTGCTCCAGCTCTCAGTTCCAGTGCTCACAGTGCAGTGCTGGAGATTTCCACCACTGCCCTGCAGGCGCTTGTCTTCCCCTCCTCGCACGGACGGGACGGCGGTGTGCAGACCTTGCAAGCGGCCACCTAAGGCCTCCTCTCCCACTGAGTCTGTATAACTGTGACCAGCTTTATACTGCACATAAAACACTCCCTGCCACAGGCAATGCTATTTCTATACCCTCTTCAGGGACTTTAGTATCTTAAAGACAAGTAAGAAGATGAGTTTATAAGATATAGTTAATGGTTTAAGAAAGGGATATAAACCAGATTGCTGAATTAATGACTACTGTTATTGTTTCTGTTATTAGCCCCTTCTGAGCCCATTTCCTGGGGTCAGAGTGGTTTGGATAAGATTTACCTTTCTTTGGACCCTGGGGAGCTCAAGAATTGGGCACCATAAACAGTTTTGGAAGCCCTCTCGTGGACCTCAGAGCAGGCTGCAGTGACCATGAGATGCTGAAGCCATTGCGTCCAAGCAGTGCCCATGCCCTGTGCATCCCCACCAGCTGCTAGCACAGGCATGTCTTCTAGGCAGGCAGTGGTGGGCTCCTGCCCCTCTCTACCCCGAATTGCTGCTTCGTAGCACCTCTCGGACACACTCACTCACCCTGACTGCCTCTGCTATGCCACTCGCAGGGCGCTCGTGCTTGTATTTCACAGCTGGGGAGTCTGCCAAGGACCAGCCAGGCCAACCGAGTTCACGAACGTCCTCCTTTATTTTGCTGTCTCAGGCTCCTCTCTTTCATTCCACAATAGAGGGGCTGCTTTGAATCGCCTGTGCCCTAAGAGATACCTATACCTGCACGGGTCTAGGCATTTTGCAAGGAGGAATTGTTCAGAAGGGTAACTGAAAACTTCTGGCCTTGGATCGAAGCCTTCCTCGCAGACTGGCACTGTCATATCACAGATGCGTACTCTGTTCATTATGTTGATGGGCGTTAGCTATAAAGTTTGAACTTTGTTCATATTTTCCCTGAGTTTGGCAGTGTAAGAGCCAGAGCTCTGATCTGGGTTCAGGCTGGTTGTTAGGTACAAATTATCTGTCAGTCCAATTTTTTCCCCTGCTGTCTCCTTTTGCCAATAATTTGCTACAGCACAGAGGTTTCCTGTCATCTCATCTTGTCAGTCTGTGTCCTTCCAAAGTCACTTCACTGCCGATGATTAGCTTCTGTCTTTTTGCCTCTCTGTAGTGAGCTGCTGATCCCACAGAGACATGTCAGGATTCACTCTGGGAGAGCTCTCCTGTGCCCCCCAAAAACAGCCGCGGCGTGACCCACGTAGGGGACATTCAGAGGTTGTTCATGCAGACTGGAACAATCTTTTTCTGTTGGTTGAGAGATGACGCAGCCACAGAGGCAGGCAGAGGCAATCCGCTGTGAAGTTGCCAGTCTGGTCCAGGGAATATTATCTACTGGTCAGAGCCCCGGACTGGGAGACTGGGGGCACGACCTCAGCTCTGCCTCTGGTTTTTGGTAGGATCTTGGGCAAAATGGATCCTAACCCTGGTTTTCATTTGCTAAAGGGAGGATAAAAACATTTCCCCAGCAGAGTTAGGTGTTAGATTAATTGTTTCATGATCATAAAGCCTTTGATATCCTTTAATCAAAGAGCTGTTAAGGGTTTTAAAGGTTGTTATAATTTGTGGAAAAGATGTTAATTTTCCGTGTGCAGTCTACACAGAGTATGGACTCTCTAATGTTATCTGGGGCCTAAATATTAAATGCTCCCTTTTAGGTGCTGGCAGAAGTTACCTTTAAGCCACATACACACACTGATTAGAGTGTATCGTACTTTAAAAGCTTCTTCACATCTCATTAGGCCTTTCCTTCTTGAGTCACCTCATAAGAGGCTAATTTACATTAAGTCTAGGCCACATCAGGGTCTGGATTTCTCATGAAAACACATCTTGGTAGTAAAAGCAAAGCCCCTTGTGCTCTCTGCATGAGAATCACTAATTCTCTCCTCCACATCATAAATCCCAGGGCATGCTCTGAATCCCAAATAATTTGGATTTAGAAAGAAATGAGGTGCACAATTCTTCCGTTGACAATTTTCATTTCCACCTTGGCCTGCCTACATTTCTCCATTAAAAGAAGGCACCGGAGACTTTGCAAACCCCTCCATACAGGATGAGCACAGTCTGAACCGGTGCCGTATTCTCTAGGTGTTGGCCAGCCAAACACTCGAGCCCACCCTGTCCTGCCTGGGCACGGTGGCTGCCCCGCTGCACTCAAACGTGGCCCCGTTGGTCTACCGGCTCCGAGCAGCTCAGCAGTAGCTGTTGGTGCTCTCCCAGCAGCACACCACTTTGCACGCCCAGAGTGGAAACTTGCAGCTGGGAAAACATTTACCACCCGCTGCTGTGTACAAAGGAATTATTTTACAGTCTTTAAAGAAATTGCAAAACTCATCTAGTATAAAATACATTGTTTTGTCTTTGAGTTTGTCCTGAAGAGAGGAAAGCTCTTAAAATCTTGTAAAGCCAATTATGCTTTATCAAAATTAATTAGAAGAGTTGTTTATAGAATATCTACTATGAGAATCTGGCTCAGCTTAACAAACTGTATTTTTATTATTATTATTTATTTGCTTTCCCGCTTGGTCTGTAGCTGTACAATGATATTGTGATGAAGAGAAAATGCTGACAGGTCACGTTCTGCTGCTATTGGCAGTGCTACTGCTTTATATTTAAATGACAAATATCCTGGCAAAGCTCGGTAACTTTTACTTTATGTTTCCTTTTATTAGACATTGTTATATACCTCTTTGGAGCGGCCTTATTAACCTCTGAATTTCTCCAGTGGCATTGAAATGATCAAATGGCTTCCTGTGGTACACATTGCAAAGCTGTCCTTCCTTCAGCACGCAAACACTTCATGTCATTTCTTTAGAGAAGCAAAATACATTGCAGAACTTTGTTCTTTGTGTTTGCAAGAATGTGACATGCCATTACTTTCCATTCTCAAATTTTGCTTTCCTCCTGTAACAAAGTATTCCAAAATCCTGTATTTTTAACATCTGCTGTGCTAACTAGTGCTGAAATGGAACTGTTTTAATCACTATTACTTATGAAAGTTCAAAACCTTAAATACTTTCAAGACCACGGAGAAAGGTATTTTTAGGTCTTTTTCATTATTTTATAAGCAAATAGACCAACGTTGATTACATTAAGTGAACATCATCGTAATGTTCAGGTACCCATTTTCCTCCTGCCCGGCGCGAGGATGGGCCCGTTGGCTCACTGCTGCCTTGGCACGGCTCTTCCAGCTCTGCTGCTCTGCGCAGTCATTATTTCTCACAGTCCTAACTAACCAATGTTGGTAATACAAGAACTGAGGACCAGGACTCACTCCCATGGACTTTTGATAAGATTTGACTCCTGTGTGGCTTAATTGCTTTGGAAAAACAGGCTCCGGCTGCGATTGCACTGCTCAGCAGACTGCAAGAGTGACACCCCGGGGACAGGACCGATGCGCGCTGATACAGCACCCAGCAACTACCTGTCGTAAGAGCTGCAGCACTGCTGTTGGGACAGTCCTAAACAGTAATGTTTGGTACCCACTTTCCTCCCAGCTCCGAGCCACGCTTATTGGAAATGTACATCTGTTAGAACAAGGCAATGGCAAAAGGGAGCAGTTTGGTTTGCTGAAATGCCAGAGCCAGAAGTTGTACTCTCCAGTAATGGGACTCATTGCACTGTAGAAACCAGTCACCTCATCCACCTCAGCAGAGATGATCTGTAACACTTCTGGCATTACATGCACGTTTCAAACCCACAGGAGAAGCAGAAAACATGAGTTTTTACCTTGTGGGGAATCTCCACACACGTAAAGCAGCAGCTTTTTTTTTTTTTTTTTTTTTCTGTGGAAGAAATCAAGAAAGTAACCTATCCAACAGGAAACTGAAATTTAATTTTAAAATTATCAATACAAGGGTTCTGAAGCAAGTGAACTGGCAAGAAATTATATTTTTCTGGGGAACTTTGCCCAGCATCCATTGAATAGTAGACAAACATGATGCATTCATGCAAGAGCTGTCATTGTGCTATACTGAATCAGTGTTTCTGCCTGGAAAACCCTCAGACTCTGACTGCTCACTTCTTCCTCTCCCTTCTTCACATTCTTCACTTATTTCTTAGTATCCGAGTAACTTTGCATCCCCAGCATGAACCTCAAAGGGTGCACAAAAGAAGAAGGGTGCACAAGACCAGATGCACAAAATGCTGCATGGAGGCTGAGGTTTCTTGCAGACAGTATTTCTAACCAAGCCGTCCCATGGGGTAAGCTCCCAGTTGCCCAACTGGGACACAATAAAAAAAGTCATTGTTCTCCTGTCTACCATTAAGTTCGGAGAGAGATGTCACTGCCAGGCTAACAAGCATTGAATACTTTCTCTCTTGTAACCGGGACCGTGAGACCTGACAGCTGTTCTGCCATAACACTCACATCTATTCAGAGACCAAAATCGGAAAAGCTGCTCTGAGGATCCCCATAAGGGCGCAATTCTAAAGGCGGCTAAATGCTGCGATTTCTGGCACTCAACTACTCGTCCAGGGCCCTGCTCAGTAAAGTATTTCTCACTGAATTAAGAGGAATTTAAGTATGTGCTTATGCATTTGGATGAACAGAGAAAGCCTGTTGAAACAAAGAACTACTGAGAACAGAGGAGAAGCCCTTAAAAATAATCTTGGTTTGTTTTTTTTTTTTTTTCCCCCTAAAAGTATCTGTTACTTATTCCCAAGTCCTTATCTTGTTTATAACAAAGAATGAACAAAATTCCTTTCCCAAGGCTGGACAGTCCTGGAGCATATCCGCACCAAACAGGGACAAAAATAAGCTTGATTTTAGCCATGTTAAATAATCAAATGCTTATTAGTCTCTTGACTTTTTTCTCCTGCTCTTTTGTGTTTTTTATTCCTCTATACACAGTAAACCTAAGGTTTTATGGCCTTATCCAAAGTCTGCTGGATTTGGTGGAACTCCTTCTGTTGGCTTGAATGGGCTTTGGAGCAGAGCTGTAGGCAGAATATGACAATATCTTTATACAGGTTTCTCATCCACTGTCTAGAGAAAGGAATATTAATTATTGAAACACTGGTCCAGCACACAGCCCCCAAGAACCATCAATATTCACTCCACTTTGTTACTTAATTGAAAATTACCCTGTTTTCTCTCTGAACTTTCTTTAGTAACATAAAATCTGTAGACACTGAATAGGTTTCCATTTTCTAGCTCATTTTATATACGAACTTCAAACCATAATTGCTTCTGAAGCACATCATACACAAAAGTAAGCCTACAATCGTTTCCAACCATTATAATAAACCGTCTTTAAAATGACCGTGCCCCAAATCAGAAGCCCCACATGGCTGCAATAAGGATGTTTCCTGCTGGTGATTCTGTCACCGGGCAAGGCACAGCCGGACAAGCTGGGGGTGGCGAGGGCTGCACAGTGGCACAGCGAGAGGCAGCACCAAGCACTGCCAGGGTAGTGCCCTGGCCTCATCCCCGGTAAATCCAGCTGAGTAGGACCACGGCTTTGGTGAGACAGAGGAACACAAAATGCCCTTACGCCCTTCTCGTTCAGCTAATGAAGTTCACATGAATGAGCCAGAACATTTTGCCACCATGGCCCTGATCCAGCTGTCACTGCCACCACAAGGGACCCCGCTGGCGGGTTGCTACGGAGGTGATTTTCACAGTGGGATAAGCTCCCAGTCTCTGTGCCACCGAAGTCCCACCGATGGATGCACTCCACTGGTTTGAGAGTATTTTTCCAAACACTTAAGCGCTACTTACAGAAACACTTGGCCTCTAGGCATGTCATACCAGTATTACACAAAACTGAGTCAACGAGAAGCCTCCTGAGCTCAGGTCCCCATCCCCATCCCGAAAGCAGAGGGGTACAGGCGATTCCGATTCATGTATATATTGTCGTAGTACTCAATACACACTTTGAAATCTTAAAGCAGATTGTGACTTGTCATCTATAACTAAAAGATATCGATACACAGACACACAATGTGCTTTTGCAAAATGACAGAAAAACTGTTCTTTTCATGTTACCTCAACGCAAACATGATTGCATTTTGCTTTTGAATAGCTACTGCTCTAAGAGACATTATCATCAGGTAAAGGAATTCGCTACCCATATTTAGTCATTGTAAATAAAACCAGCAGACCAACCTGCATATGTTTGTTTTTTCTTTTTTTGGAGTTTGCATGCTTAATACAGAACTAGTAGGTTTAAAATCTCACTGAGCATTCTGTGTGAATTAACCAGATTCTAGAGTAACGTGGAAAGGAAAATAATGAAAAGTACAGCTTTTCATTTAAACATATGCAGCTCTCTTCATGCAGGGTTTTCTTTTAGTTTTTTTTTTCCTTTGTTTAAATTACACTTTGCATTAAAGAACATAGCCAGTGTAAACACAGTCTGTAACACTTATAAAACAGTGCAAATTTTGTAAATTTCTGGGAGGAGGTTGAAATACATATATTTATAATTGAGTTAAAATCACTTTCTTTCTCAGTAGAAAAATACGTATATTAAACACCTATATGTTCGGAACTTAACTTCACAAAAGAGCAAGTTATAGTCCTATACTGTGTAATAAATTAATATCTTTTCTAGATTTCCATTTTCAGTTTTAGTGTCAAATGCATAATAACGCTAGAAAAAACAAGAGAAACATGTATTATTTAGAACCTAATGAAAATCTTACAGACAATAACTGGTGTAAGAGGGCACAGAATAAAGAACTGGGGAAAGAAGCAATGGAAAAATACCGACCTCTATGAATTATTGCACATTTGAGATCATTCTCATGGCCTTTGGGCCAATTCTGGATACTTTTAAGTCTTAGGTCAGTGTTTGTTTCCATTTGACTGTAGGGTACAATTTAGGAACCACTGCAAAATGTCAAGGATTTACTGAATTTGTTTGCTGATGAAACCACAAGCAGCTGAGTGCAGAGTGCTAACTTTTATTCATGCAATCAAAGAGAACAAGGCTAAAAACATACTGAAATACAGGCAAGGTTGCCTGCCCTAAAAATATTTTTGGGAACTTGCTGCAGCAGATCTTATTGAGACAAAACTCCCACGTCTACTGTGTTTTCATTAAAGCCATGCCAAAGACTGCAAAACTGGCTTCTGCCTTCGTTATTTAGAGCTTTTTCCTTGTATACTGTTGTCTCCATGGTCTGACTCTGCAACTCTTAATCAACTGAGTCTGGAAATCTCCATGAAACATACTGGTCCAAAGAAAACTCAACTCGCTGAGTAGTAATGCCTGATGCTGAGTACCTGTATAACACTTCTCATCCACAAGCAGCAAGAATGCTTTCCATGAAAGATAAATGACTATCTTATTTGACCGATGGGATCACTCTCATAAGTAAGAAATGCAAGACCTTACCAGCTGCTTAAAAATATCACTTTTCACTAGTTGCACAGAAAGCAGAAGTATTCCTGCTTCAGCCATATTTAAAAGGTACATAAATTCACAGGTAGATAAACAGAGAGAGAACTGTCTCAGGTGATTATCACTGCAATTGAAGTCAGACTACTAGTAAACCTGAATAATTTAGCACTTGATCTCTGCATATTGCTGTAGTAATTCTTTTCTATTGCTGATGTTCTCATAAAAAGGTTAATTTCAAATTGTAACTACTGATTTTGGAAAAAAAAATCCTATGTAAGATTACATTGCCTTCACTACAAATCTTGAAAGAGCTCAAGAGATCTTAAGAAATTTCAAATTAATGAATTAACTGACAGACAGATAAATTTATACGTAAACTGTTTAAAAAAAGTCATTAAAAATCTGCAAAAATTGTGAAATAATATATAATTGACAGAAAAATTGTTTAAAATTCTCCTAAACATCTTCCAATATTCTAGTAAGTTAATAAAACCACATTGCTAACCATTGACTATGAATACAACATGCCTCAATAATAAAATGAAGAGATGCTGATGTGAGCAGGTGATTTATTCTGCAGCAACTGTTACTATGCACTTTATTGATAAAGCTTCATCTGCATTGTTTCAGCTGGTCATCTTCTAAAATGTATTTGCAAGACAACGTTACCGGGAAGGCTTCCTCCTCCTTCCTTGTGAGAATGATTCACCCCTTGTGGTCTGTGCAGGAGATAATAATTTTCATAGCATGATTAGAATTTCAAACTGTACTGAAGTCTGTATGAAAAACCCAACAACTTCCATGTCTTTCAAATACTACTACTTAAATATGTGTGGATGTTGAAGATCATGTACAGTGACCTTTTATCCATCCCAGATTGTAAACCTGCTGTAAAATGATGGGATGTGTTTTTTCTATCTCCCCTCCTTCTTAAAGAAGCAATAAAACTGTACATTAAAAGACAGGAAGGACATTACTGAGTTACAAAAGAATGCCCACTTTGTCAATAATTTGTAAATGTAAACAAAAAAGTTCAAGTAGAAAAGCAAACAAGTGTGCCGCTGCTTCGAATAGGTCTTCTCACCCCATGGGGTTAGGGCAAAGTTCTTTAAAAACGTGTCTTCATGGCAGTCATGAAGCATCTCAAGAGTCCTGGTCTTCACTACCAAATATCACTGGTGAAGCTCAGCTCCTTTGCTGATAAAGGTAGCAATGGGTTATTCCTGTGAAACTCTTGGGGATCCTTCATGGTATTGTTAAGAGGTAGCTGTCCATTTAGTAGTGTCAAAGGTATGTTACAGTATGTGTGATGGTTGCTTATGGAAGCTATTGGCAATGTTGCTGCTGACACATCATATTCGTATCCTCTGCAATAATGTCTCATCTGCACAGAATCTGCTTGATGGTAATCAGTTAAATCAGCCCGCGATTCTACCAACGTGGCAGAAGTGCCTGTGACGGCAAGAGAGGGTACAGTCTGGAGGTCTCCAAAAAGGCCCTGCTCTGCAGAATCCAGGACCTGATGCCGAGACATCACCTCCTTTTTCTTCCCTGGCATTTCAAAGACTAGGCGCTTCCAAAACTTAGAATTCAGTTTGCTGCTTTTTGGTCCTTTCCACT
Organism: Charadrius vociferus; assembly: GCF_000708025.1. Classification (NCBI taxonomy): domain Eukaryota; kingdom Metazoa; phylum Chordata; class Aves; order Charadriiformes; family Charadriidae; genus Charadrius; species Charadrius vociferus. Next base: position 4,312,164 of record NW_009649308.1, read on the forward strand.
TGACCACTGAGAGAAGTTTGATGGTGTGCTTTAAAGATTCCACTTCGTGATAATTCACTTTCCCTTTTAATTCAGTACACTCAATCAAAATAACTTTGATTTCTCCACTGACTAGCATGTTATGGAGTCTGTTTTCCATCTCAAAAATACTCCATCCTCTCCTGAGAACATAGTCTGGAGTTAACACGATAATGAGTCTTCTGCTTTGTTCAACACATCTTGTGAGATCTTCAATGTAGGCTACAAATTATAGAAAGAGAGAAAGAGTAAAGAATAAAGAAGTCTATTGTATCAAAACATCAGGCTTGCAATCAAGTATAACAAAATCCTACAGCTTACTGATCCACACCATTTAAGACAGGGGCATTTCACAACATACTCCAACAAAAATAGGATTGTGTATCACAATGTATTTCTATTTATGGACTACATATAGAAAATGCCTTAATAACACCGTCCATCCTTTACTGGTTTTTCCCTGTTCATCTCAACAGAATGACATTTACATAATATCCTCACTGTGTAGATGCATTAGTGACTAAAAATACACAGTTCACTTACTGAAAAAATATGGGTCAAGATCAATATAATGTTTGTGTAAATTTTAACATTGACACTGGTTATTATTAACATCGCATTGAGGGAAGCACACTTTGGGAAGCAGTTCTTGTGTTTCAGACGTAAGGACATGAGGGTGCTGCAGGGTGTATGAACTGTAACTTGCAAGAGCTCAAAAAGAAATCAACCCTCATCACATGCAGAACTTGTGCTACTGCATAGAAGCATCACGGTACCTCTTTCTTCTTTAGGTTTTGACCACAAAAGCACAATAACATTCTTTGTGGCCCAATGCTCTGTTTTAACATCACAAACCTGTGCTTCTATGTGTCCCAAGGTATTAACAGAAACTTCACAAGTGACAGGAACAAATGGAAAATTTAAACATGTTGGAGGTGTTTATTTGTTGAGACATCAGTGACAGAAAATAGCATTGTTCTTTTATTCATGCATGCCAAGTAGTTGCAAACAATCAGTGTAAGCAGAAATGCCAGCCCCATCATTAGCTCCATGATGTCAGCTTATTGAACTACAAAGTATTTTTGAAGTTGGACTTGGATCCCTGAGTTTCACTTGTCCCAGGGATGGTAAAGGGGAAGGGAAGGGAAGCCAATTACACTGGTCTGACATGGAACAGGATGGGAAAGAGATCTACTTACAGACCTGATCCAAAACCCATTCAAATGAACAGACTTCAAGAAATTTCAATGAGTTTTCGGTCAAGACCAGAAAAATGAAATCACTTGAAAAAAAACCCACTAAGGTCAGAAAAGTGTTCATTGGTTGCAGAGCATTGTGATTGTGAGCTTAGAGACAGGGTATAATTTTATTTGTAAACTACATGAACCTTTTGACCATGCTACTCAGAATGTGCCACCTGACAACAGAGGAGAAGCATGTGTTATAAATGAAGACTTGGACACAAGAGCTGCACAGAACAGATCTTTACTCAGCACAGGGCAGGGCCTCTCTTACACACACTGCCCTCTAGCAGGAACAACGATTACAAAGAACATCATTAATCAACATCTGTTACTGCAAGACTCATTTTTATAGTCCCAAGCACTGTACCACAGCATGCTTATTCACACCACTTCCAGTAAAGTAAATAGCTACAAAATAGGCCAACAGGAACATTCTAAAATAGCTTATTTTCATGAGACTGAAGGCATAGTTAGCATCAAATCTGCCTTTACCAATGTTTTACTTCACCACTTAGCAGCAAGAAGAATTTCTTTCACAAAAGGAAAAAAGAGGCAATTGCAAACATCCCACAGACACACAAAAATTTAAGACATACACGTACATTACAAATGTCTATGCAACAATCCTGACTTTTAGTTAATGTTTTATGACTCTTTAATCATGCAGCATTTACAGTTTGTTTTTTTTCTCCTTAAAATATTTTATGAGGAAAACGCCCACATTGGTCTGTGTAAAATTGTTACTCGTTAATGAAAAAAATTCAACATTAAAATCCATGGGAGAGGCAGCGGAGAGGGGAGAGAATCAGCAACAATGAGAAAATGATAAGCAGAACTGGTGAAACAAAACTTAAGGAAAGGTAGAAATGTTCAATACAATGGAAAGAGATTATCCCAATGTATCAACAGCTCAGACTCTTCATTTTCTTCCTTTCTTTCTGCTCCCAAAAAGAAAGAATTTAGGTGGGAAGCTTCATCATTAGAGGTTGAATCTGCAAGATACAGTAAAACAACAAACTATCATGCATCTTTCCTGAGACATATTCATCCCTCCTTCAAACAACTCAGAACACGGCTACGTACAAGACAATTCCCTGCAGGACACAATACCAGACAGTACCACATATCCAGGTTAGTGCTAAGCACAGCCATACATATCCTATAGGCATCCAATTAAAAAACCCAAACAAACCAACAAAACAAACAAAAAAATTGCTCCACTTTCATCTCTTCAAATATCCAGCGGCAATAATTTCAATAGCAGCAAATAATCCATTATACCATCTCAATCAAAAACTCACCAGACTTTGCTTTAGTCAAACAGGGACTGAGGTGGGAAGAAGACAGGAAAAATTCCCTGTTTTCTCAGATGGATACTTCTCCCCTCTGTGCCTCTCCCATACTTCGGCATGCCCACCTTACTTACTGGATATTGCAATAAGTAAGAGCGCTTTCTATAGACGGCTAAACAGACACCTTCACAAACGACCACTAGGTGCTCCTTCAGCTCCAAGTTTGCAGCTGGTTCACTGATAGACATGGCAAATGTACAGGGGTTCTGTTGGTGCACTGAGGATAAAATACACTGTATTATAGGAAACTGGAAACCCAAATGAAAAGGCAAACACATTTTCCAGACATCTGGTCCGGAAGTACTTAGTACTCCCAATAACTTCAGCTTGGGACTACTACTAGAGTTAGGTGACAACTTCCCTGGAGCACATGGTTCCACTGGGTGCACTCTACAATATGTCCAATGTGCACAACTTAAATCATATGGGGGGACATATTCCAGTCTGTGGAAATTCAAGTTTTATTTTTTCCAGTGGTAGCAGACTGACAGCGTAAACCCGTGAGCTGCTAAATCACCCACCCTCAGAATTTCACTTCAGAATTTGAGACTGCCCAAAATACTGCAGGTTGAGTTGTCTGTCTTAAGTGTTCGGTCCATTAGAAGGTATTAAATCCAAGCAATCTGTATTGCAATGTGGGATGGAGAAAGGGTGGTTTTCACCTTTCCCGTGAACTAAGAAGTAATTGTCAGGCACTGGCTCTGTTTCACGTTCAAGGAAAAAATTGAGCACGGATTTCAGGAATGACATCACCAATTGTAAGATTCCAGACCAACATATTTCCATCAGATAAATATCATTTTGCTGAAACTTCACTTTTGCTGCAGGAGGTGTCAACTTCAATGACATTTCATTGTGAGGGGAGAAAAAAAATTGTCTTGACAAAATCAGTACGGAATTATTTGTTTTTAATTCCCAAACATTGTATTTTATCATAAACTAGAAAGTAAAAATAAAATTTCAGCATTAGAGTTAACCCACTTGATTTTATTGAAAAAGAACATGTCAAATTTTGACCCTTTTTTCCTCCCTTGAAACACCATTTTGCAATATGGCTCAAAAACTCTTTTCAAAATGTTAGCACTTCCTATAGATCAAAAAATTTAGAATTATCAGTAGCTCTATCAGTAACTTACTTGCATCATGTCCAATGCAATGCCCCAAAAGGTATGGACAGCAAAAACTTTTAGACCCATAAACAAATGCAGTTTTTGCATGGTTGCCCTTCAGTAATGAAGACAGATCAATCTGACAGCAAATATGTGCTCACCAAACACTGTCAATGTGTAACAATGCTGAACTGTAGTTTGAAGCACCGAAGAAGAGAAATCCAAGACATGCATCCAATTTGCAATTAAATCATGCATAACTGCCTACTGAATCTTGAAGGAGCTATACTAACCACAGGCTGGAAGGAAACCCAGACAACGTACTACGCAAGCAGACTAAGAGCAAGGAAGTTAACAAAGAGCACGGACACAGAGTTGCTTACACAAAGAAATTACTGACTAACCACATTCAGATGATTTGCAGAAGCAGTTGAGGGAGAGGAAAAGAACACCAGAAATCATATAAAGTCTTACGGATATTTTGGGGAAGCATGATCTGCAGAACCACAAGAACCAAAGAGTATCTACCATCGAGCCCATACTGGCTGCTTCCTGGCACTCTGAAAATAGCCAGCCTTTCTGCATTGGGCAACGTGACTATCACTTGAGAAAGTTATTTATAGAAGAATAGTTCAGTACTGCTTTCCTAACGGTATAGTTCCCAAACCTTAACTCTGATTACTTTATTATAACAAAAATGATTGCATGTCTTGCTTTTCCTGGTTATTAAATCTCTGTTGCTTCTGTTAGCTCAGACCAGAACAGTGATGCAGTTGGGACTGCTGAAACACAGAGCGGAGCGAGGGCCCCTCCCCAAAGAGAGGCCAATCCCAGAATAAGCTAAGGGACAGCTGATGAGTTCAACATAAAGCAGCAAGTAATGCAGATCAGCCTGACACACAGCCCTCGCAGCGTACCACTCCCTTGGCCATTGTCAGACTTTCTGTATTTGGCATGGCAAAGCAAGGAGGAATTAAGGAGAAGGAAAGGATGGTGGCTCTGGGGATGTGCCCTTGCAGACTGAAGTGTTTGAAGTGGATGATTTTGGTGAAATTGTTTTGGCGATAAATGTTGGAACCAAAATTCTGGATATTTAGAATCAAAGATCCATGGACTCATACAGGTTAGAAAAGGGCTCTGGAGGTCTCCAGGTCAACACTCTGCCCAAAGCAGGACCAGCTAAGATTGCTCGGGGCATTGTCCAGTACAGTTCTGTAGACCTCCAAGCTTGGAGGTTTCTTCTCAGTGTCTCTGGATTCTGTTCCAGTGCCTGACCACCCTCATGGTAAGGAAAATTTTCCAAATGTTTAAATAGAATTTTCAGTGTTCCAACTTACACCTGTGGCCTCTTGTTCAACAACTGTGCACCCTGGAGAAGAGTCTGTCTCCATCTTTGCGCTTTCCACTGGAGAGACAACCATAATATTCTTCCTTGGCCTTGTCTTTGTTGGCCTTGTCTTCAAGAAACACAGTTCTTTTGGGCTTTCCTCTTGTACTGCATGCTCCAGCTCCCTAACCACCTTAGAGGCCTTCAGTGGACTGTTACAGGGTAGCCAGCCTTTCTGGCTTTTGTTCATATTTCTTCCACTTTCAACTATCGTTCCTCTGTGTCCCTGCTACCCCCGCCCATGCCTGGCATTAAGTGTGAAATTCATAGAGAGTAGACAACCAGGGACTTCTGAAAAGAGTGTGTGGAGCTGGGTACTCCATTCCCATTCCACATAAATGGTGTCCCATAGCTAATTAAGGCTCCTTGGAAACTCCACACACACAGTCCAACTGGGTTTTCTTCATCCAGGAACCCAGGAAGCTGGAATTCACCAGGCAAAAACCACACAGATGGGCAGACAAAACTACAAAGTGCCAGAACTGCAATATTGACTGTTGGGTGCTTCCTATCGCGTGCCTTAGGTGCTCTCCTGTTGTGCTGACAAGCTCTCACTTTTCAGGTAAAAGCAAAGATTTTTATTCCATCACCGTTATTCTTTTCAGTGCCTGATCTCTTTACCCTGGGCTGAGCTGGAGTGAATTGCTGATGTTTTTTCAATCCTGACAAGATCAAACGCACATATGCTTAGAGAGCAACTAGATGATGCTCTAATAGATTTGTATTGCTGGTATTAAAAACCCAACTTGACAGTTTCAACCTCTTCACTTTCAGGGTTTAAAATAATTTGCAGAAACCATGTGAGAAAAATATCTTCCTCCGATATAGTCCCAATTTTAGAAAAGTCAAGTGCAAATAGGGCTTTCTCTCTGTAGACACATCATCCTTAGTAACACAGAAAATGGCTCAGGTAAAAACATAATTATTCCTGCTCTTCCCTCCACAACCCCCCCCGCCCCCCAAGTATTCAGTCTCCTCAGATCTCCTGATACTGAATTTAAAAGCTCACAGGGCTTGAGAGTGCTTGCTATGGGAAAGGGTTCGTTAAAAAAGCCCCGAACACTAATAGGGTGGAAAAAATGGTAACTGCTAAAAAACTTTAGTAACAACCGCAACTGTACCTTAGGGATCAGAGTCTCCTTATACAGGCTAACATGTTCAATTATGCCTTAGTTACCAAGGCAGAAAGGTATATGTGCTGTCAGCTTTGATAGAATGAAGAACACTCACTCTGTTAAGACCAAAGAATATTCTTAAAGAATAGCTGCTATCGTACTTTCTATAACATGCAACTCAAATCCCGGGTTACAAACTTGGTCTTGCTGCTTGCACAGCACACTGGCATGTCTCCCCGCCATGTCACCCCTCTCATCTTCCAGCCTGCATGGCCACATGAGCTTCTGCATGAGCAAGAAGCAGCGGCTGCTGGAGCCCTGTTTCTGCCTCTCAAGTTTGGGGAGCCGGGTCCATCTGTGCTGCTCTCAGGCAGCTTCAAGAATCACCACAAAGGTCCTTGGTGGGCACCACCAAGGCCCTCAGCATCCTTCATGGTGATTCTCCCACTAGGACAAAATGCTCCATTGAGATAACATTTTTACCCCAGCAGGGCACAGAAACCAACACCTACTGCAAAACACAACTCAGCCCCACCTGACCTGAACTCTGCTTTCCAACGGTGAAGTTGTGGCCTCAGTCCCCACAGCCATCACCTCAGTCCTCCCAGGGAGAGCAGCAGTTGCTCCCTGGGCATCCCTGAAACAAACGGTCCTCAGCGCAGAGCTGAAATGCAAAGCTCGGATATGCAGTGCAGAGGAGCTTGCTGCTGGGTGCGCACGTCCCAGCTAAGTCACATCTGGCTGTTATCTCTCACTCGGCTGCACAGGGACATGCAGAGCCTATCATAGCTTTTCCCCAGAGGTTAGAGATGAACTGTCTGGACAAAAACAAAATCAAACTTGTCTCTGAATTTTTCTGAAGTCAGCTTTTCAGTTTGTTCAGAGAAGTGTGCAAGAAACTTAATGAAATACTATTTAACAAATCTATTTTTCGCTTGCTCTCAAATACAAGTAGCAGCTGTATGCATTGCTTCATGCCAGGAAGCAAACGCAATAATGCACACCCTCCTGTGGCAGCACCTTAAAATTGCACAGATTATATGAAACAACCAGCCCTACAAAACACACCTTATTTGCTGTACTAGTGGAATGGTACACATTTAAGTACACAAGATATAGAAGGAAACACATCAGAATGGAGAGTGGGAAAGCACTGCGTTACACTGAAAGTCATTTACACCAGAAGACAAGGAAATGAAGTACGTATGACAAGAGATATTACCTAAAATAAAAAAGATAACTGTGATCAAACCCCCATTTTTCTATAGAAATCTACCCTGAAGACATATCTATTTTGTCATATCTGCCACTTTTGGAGACAGTCACTCTTACGTTTACCTCTGAAGTTTCTAGCACGTCCATACCACGTCACACTGCCTGCTCTCTTCACTAAGCACTGCAAGTCCTTGAAAGACTGGTGAGCATTAGGCAGAACACAGCCATGTTCCACTTTTCCCGCGCACATAGGGAGCTTACAAATACAGGAGTCTGAGTCTTCCCTCCTCCCCATCACTTCTCCCTCCCTCTTGGCCCCTCAAAATAAAGTGCTTTCCTCCATATCTTTTTCAAAGCTAAAGCATGCAAATCACACTCATTTCAGTTCCACATTTTATTCTGCATTGTCATTATGTCTGATTAAGCGTTCTTGAAGCTCCATGTGTTAGAATCAGGCCCTTTCATAATACTGAAGAAGTGAGTTTGAGAGGAAAAAAGAGGTATTAAATCTGTGAATGTTCATAAATGAGAACTGACATTTTCAGGTACCCTACATTTTCAGGAGAGGTTTAATGAATACCCAAAGTGATGACAAGTATTTGCTGAGTGTCTGACTGACAAAAATAGACAAAAATAAAATATCATGCTGGCTGGTACAGCGATTGGAAAGAAGAATCTCATTTCATATTAATCTGTGCCTCAGTATAGTTATCATTGAGGGGCTAACTTTAAACTCTTTAATTCACTTGTATAATTGCTATGTATAACTGCTATATTGTTGGATATGAAACAACTATTTACAACAGTTCTGTGATTTTTAACACAAAACCATGTATTTTATCTTAATAATATCTATAAATTCAGTACTACTTCCTTGTACAGTCAGAAACAAGAAGGCTACGAGCCAAGTCCCCTTTCTGGAATATGTCAGTAAGGGAGTAAAATTCACACCTTGCATGGGTAGGGTAAAAGGAATAGGGGAAGCAGCTCTAATCTAGGAGCTGCAAATGCACATGAGAAATTCAAGCCACTACATGGGACTTTGCCTGATCTCTGACTAGGCTCTGACTCCTCTTTCCCAACAGTACAGGATTCAGAGCTCTGTTTCCAGCTCCCTCAAATGTCAGAGAAGAAGTAGGCTCCAGCTTCTAGGGCAGGCACTGGGTTTTGGCAGCAGCAAGGCAGCAGTTTCAAGTCTTTTGGCAGGCAGGTTGCTAATGCAGCCATGTTCTAGCTGTTTCATGTTTGGGGACATCTGCTCCAGCACAGCCATTGCTTTGTTTTCTTATTCAAATTTCCTATACAGTAGCATATAGAGAGAGAAGCTCATATTGTCTTCTTATGTTTTTCATGGAAGTGATTTGCAGACAGAATTTGTAAAAGCTTATTTTTCACAAGGGTACCATTTCAAATAAATGTGATATTAAAGCAAACATACTGTGCATTCAAAATTCATCAACACAATGCATATGATTCATGGTCTTTTTTGACTTGTCCAAAAATGAATCTAGAAGAAGAGATGCCATAACTACAGCTAGGAAGGCATTAACTGTTGGTACAGACATCCAAAGGTGCTGCTGAAGCCTCAGACATGGCAGTAAAATGATTTGAAACGGACAACTGTATTTCACCGTCAGCATGGAAAACTGCATCGGATCACTGGGCTGTACATAGTCATCTGAAGACTTAGTATTACTTACACAATACCAATTGTTTGCACAATACCAACACTGCTCAAAAATGTAACATTTGGTCAAAACTCTAATGAAAAAATTGCACCTATACCATTAACTGGGAACCTACTGTAGGAATTTATGAGACTTCAAAGTTAGGAAAAAAACCAAAAGACAATGGGAAAGATGACTTTTACTTGTAAAGCTGCTGTAGACAAACAAATAAGTACTGGAAAAAAAATAATAATCCCATTTTCAATGGTAAAATAGAGACTAGAAAATCTTTTTTGGAAGTTTCCTGCTTAGCTACCTGTGTCTGATGTAGAGATTTTGGACTATAGTATTGCTTGCAGTGCTGCAGCCTTCCCTGCTCCCGCCTTCACTACAATCAACAGCAGTTCCCTCTGATTTCAGTGGTGCAGGAACAAGCTCTAACCTGGAGCTCAAATTTGCAGTACTGAGGAAACTTTTCAAATCCTCACAACCAGTTCACAAATAGAGGTTTCCCACATCTAGTACTTATCACACAGTCCGGGCCTTCATGACACATCAGAGAGAATTAAAACCGAAAGGTCAGAAATACTTACTTCCACTAGGGATCAGGTCCCTATCCGGAATGAAGAGCTTATACCCATAGTGCTTTTCTAGAACATCCGGCAGAATTTCAAGTGCAAACTGCTCCTCTTCATTATTATCACAGTCTAACGCATCAGGATCCACTTTGGTGTATGAAAGATACGCATCATATTCCTTGTTGTCTGTAAGAAAACAAATTCATGTTCAGCCAGCTGTTTGCAAGAGCACTATAAAGAATACAGGAAAGTACTAGGAAATCATATTATTTCTTGAAATGATTAAGAATTTCCCAACAAAACTGGGACTTGTCACAGGAAGATAGAATCCGGCTTCCACAGAGAAATCTTTCAGATCCAGACAAACAATACCCTTTCAGTTTTCTTCTGCACATTGAGCTAGTTACTGACTCTGCTTCATGTGGTCAGTGTACACATTTCATATCTGAAAAGATCATGGGCAAAATTTTGATACCAATACTAAATCTAGAACTTTTTATTTTAATCCTTTACATATTGCTAATGGCAATCTTTCAACCACTATGCCTCAAGAGTGTTATGATTATGTGAAAATTTTGAGCTTGGAAAAGTTTTTGAGCCTGGAAAGTTTGGAAAGTTTTGAGCAAGGAAAACTTCCTTGCAGAAGCAATTGTGAGAAAATACATGATTTAACTCAAATGAATACCAATTATGCAAAAAACAATGACAAACAGTCCAAAGCAATTCTTCAGAAAATCTTGTAGCTTTCAAAACCGGTATCATAATTTTAGAGGTCACTTAATCCCAGACATTTTAAATCCTTCGGGCTCACAGTATGAGAGAGAGAAATACCTCCAGGAGCAAACAGGGCGCAGGGGAAGACTTGCCCCTCCATTCTGCCTGCAGCTCAGGGGTGGAGGCAAAGCTTCATCAAAAGGTGGAGGCAAGCAGTGGGTCACAGAGGGGACCCGGCAATGCCGCAGGAGGACAGTGGTTTGGCTAGAAAAGGCAACACATCGCCTCCTCCTCCTTCACAGCACTGGGGCTTGTCTCCAGCTCTCTGCATCCAAAACACTGAGCTAAGAGCTGGTGACTGTGCCAGGAACAGAAGTGGCACCACTATTGAACCTGGGATCCACGCTGGGATCAGACTGCCTTCATGACATTTCTCTTCGCTATTCCTCTGCCGTAATGGAATATAGTATACTGAAAAAGTCAACCTTCAGCAATTCAGTCTCCAGGGAAAAGCACAGCTGTCATTATTTACAGAAAATGAAAAATCAAATAGTTAATGTTGTGAGGACAAAACTGCATGAATGAAGGATTGTTGAGTACCAATTATCTGTAAAGAACAGTGCACATAGAAGATAATTAAAGCAGTTAAAAATCATCAATATACTCTGATAAAAAGAAAAAATAGTTAATCATAATACAATACATTCCTTGATGACCTTGAAATGATGGTAACTTTTTTGTAATTCTTGACACAAAGCCAGACCCATGAGGGTCAGAGCTACAGACAAAGCATGGGAATAATTATATATTTGTAAAAGGCAATTTGCCTAGTGTCACCATAGCTATACGGGAGGATGTCCACCTATCTTGCTGATAATGCTCTGAAATCAACAGCATACAAAAATAGTAGTTACTGATGGAAAGATGGCAGAAGAACAACCAACAAAGAAATAAAGGCCAGTCAGTTTTGGAGGCCTGTCCAAAAACTGCTACCCTGTCTGTAATGAAGCCTGCCAAAACCTTTTAAGAGAAGCCAGCCACCGAGCAATCTGGGAGACAAACATCCCTGCAAACATTTGAGAGCTCTGCAAAGGCAGCAAAGCAAGCCCCAGAGCATGACATGCCTGGTTATAAAGCAGCATGAAAGCCACGCACAGATTGTGTGCAAGCACACCCTGAGCCTCCCGCCCCGTCCAGCTGTGTGGGTACAACTGCCCTCTCCAGTCACCTCTATTCACAACCCAACTAAGCAAGACGTAGGCAGAATCAGATCCCACGGGCTCTTGTGTTACATCTCTATGGTCTCGACTCCCTCTTCACAAGCTTCACATACACAGGACCTAGCAGAAGGACCTATCATGCTTGCCCACAGCTTGCTCTGTGTGCCTTGGATGCAGCATTGTCTGGAGCCATTTTCTAAATGTCTTTCCTTAATCCTCAGTATAATTTTCTCTAAAAACAGTGCGACACACAACACAGGAAGTGAATGCATCCAACATTGTTTACATAAGATATTTTTAGAAACAGGAATAGAGCAAATCTGTTGAGTTCCAAATCTTCTATTTTAAAGAAATACATGTATAAATGGAAGATGACTCTGCAATTGCATGTATACAGCTGACTGCTCATGGGAGCTCTGTGTGTTCCCACTATAGCCTACATAAGTAGAAAGAAACATCCCCTTATATGCTATGATTTCAGTAATATTCTGCCTCCACCTTTCATTCTGCAGTATCAGAATGAGACACAAAGCTGCAATAGTTCTAAACCCATGCACTGGAAAAATAAAAGGTGTTTTCAGAATTAACATGCACACAGAATCCCCTATGTACTCATGGGGCTTCCTCTAAACAACTAGAAAATAATATTGCTTCATAAATTAAAAAGTGATTGAACCAAGGAAGTTGCATGAATAAAAATGCAGCAGCTTCACACTGACAACTCAAGATAAATGAACCAAAGCAATCTGGAGGAAGTTACCACTTCGGGTCACTTTTTGCTGGTGTGAACCAGGGATGTTACGTTGGTATAATCCCAAGATGTTAGAGGTAAATTACTTCAAAACCAAAAAATGTCACGCTTCACTTTCTCCTAGGTATCAGCATAAATATTTTGCAGTATTGTGTAGTATGAAAAAAGCATCATCTTAGGTTTTTGCGCTTGCACATGAAGATTGAGGAAGAGGACATTTCCCGACCTCTATTCCTGCTATTTATCATTCCACATTCTAAAATCCCCTGGATGTCATTCCACGTGTTCTCCAAAAGTCCTATGGATTCCATTGTAGCGAAACACTTTCACACCATATCTACTCAGTGTTAAAGAAACATTTATTATTTTGATAACAGTAATGCTAACTGCAGAAAACAACATGTCTGTGCAACTGCATTGTTTTGGCACAACAGGGGAAATGCGTTTCCTGCTCTTTTTTTCAAATACATTATTGTTTCTAGATACACCGTTCCACACTGCCTACATGACACATAAGCGTTGCAGTGGGCGATGAAAATTACCTGTACTTTGTACTGTGAACACTCTGCTTCAGATCTTTAGCAGATACTAGTTATATGCTTATTAATAACATATTAACTATGCTATAATAGAAGTGTTAAAAATATAATAATAGGATTTAAAGTGCTCGGATTTAGTTTAGCAGGGTTTACTCCAGCTTCTTTGGAGCAGGAAAAAAATACATGTTTAGCTTTAGGCACCAAACAGAATATATGCTAATGAGAGGGAAGGGAAGGGGAAGAACACTGAAAACAGCCTAGTTTGTTCCTAAACATACTCTCCAGGCAAGCTGTACATTCCCACTACATTGTTCACAGTCTCACAATTAACCGAGGTAACTAGTTAACCTCAATAACAATCACCTCTCACTAGTTACTGGAGGTAGTTGGCAGCCTGAAGACAATTCAATGGAAATGTTTAATGAAAAATACCTGGTGAAAGGGCTGCCCACATACAGTATGGATCTCAGGAGAAGTGACCCTGGGCATATGCGGCACTGGGACACATGAACGTGAAGAGTTCTGAGGAATCAGTTTACAAATGACATTCAAGCCTCCATAACAGACTCGTGAACCATTCGTCTTACTCCCATTTGCTTATGGCATGGCCCAGTGACGTGTCAATGAAAAGACTCATTGGTTTCAGGAGGCTTTGGGAGAAAGCCTTAAGGCTTTACACTGTTGGGTGCTTAGTAGTTTGAACTTAAACTGGCAGCAGGTATCTTTTGGGATTCATTTCAATCTAGAAGTTTCATCCCTTTGGGTCTGTGAAATATTTCCATTGCACATATTGAGTTTCCGAGCAACTGCTTACCATCAGCCGCTTCGTCTCCTCCAAAGTTCTGTCTGTAGAACAGCATTAACTCTATGTTGTAGCACTTATAGATGGTCACGAGCAAAATAAGCAGAAGAAGGATGGCTCCCAGTCCTCCAGCAAGCTCTATTTTGTAGATCAAATCTAAAATTAGCAAGGAAAGACAAAAAGGTTATAATCTTTCCGAGCCTTATTTGCTCTAATCCACTATACAATTCCACATAAAATTGTGCAGCTTCCAATTATAACCACTGTAACATTAAGGATAACTAAGTTTTTGTTCATTACCTATTACTTAATTTTAACCATTTACTCCATCTACTGCCTATCTAAAATCACCATCCAGAATGCATTTGAGGCTATAATCATAACTCTTCTGCAAGGGAATTATGTAGTGATTTTACACAGGGGATTAATCAACTTTTAATGAGCTTGTGGAGTTGTAAACTTCTGTATTCGCAGAGCGCATCAAATGCTGTACGCAGCATGTGAGAACAGATATACACTACTGGTCTTTAGCCCAAAATGTTGTCTGAACACAATATTGCTTATAACACCACTTGGCATATTACTTAGCCATAAAAGACAAAAGATGACAATTTGACAACAGCTACCTCTAACAACCTATATTAGTTTAGATAAGACATCATGAAGATATTTGCTGCTGTGATATATAACATGAAGAAGTAAGAACTGTAATACAGACAAGACAAAGTTTTTGTGATCGTTCTGCTTGTAGAACTTAGGTCAGAAAAAAATACTGGTATGTCATTTGTGTCATTTTCAAGATAAAAAGCAAATTAGTTGTGTATCTTTTGGGGTTACTCTTGCTTTGCCATGCCTTGTATTTCAATAATTAACATCAGATGTCAAGCTATTCCCAGTTTACAGTATCTCTGATGTCTGTCTGTTAAAAAGTCATGAACTAATAGATGGAAAAAGTCTATTATAATAGCTATTTAATCTCTTTGAGAATACAGAGAATTCATGGGACTTTATTAGACTGCATGATAGTTAGCATATGCTCTGGGGATAAATCTGGTCAAATGGAGAACAGAGTTGGTTAAAATAAATTTTCAGGGAAAAAATGTATTTTTGTTGCATGAAATCTTTTTTTTTTTTTTTTTGCTAGGAAAGTGAGATGATGGCAAAGCTGCCAGCTTGGAAGGATTGAAAATGCTGAGCCTTGACTACCTGCTGCCTACAAGGGAGCACAGACTTGCATCCACTTGCTGGGGGAATGCCAGGGTATTGAGCAAAACCACAAATCCAGCTCAACAGGTAGAATCAACCTGCTTTTGCATGTCCTGTACTTGTCCTACTGCCCCATAAATTCTCCTAGAGCCTAGACATAAAGAGGCAGAAAGTCAAGGCTTTTGGGCTCTGTATTTCCATTCCAGGGTGAAGGCAATGGAAAAAAACACATAAGTTTCAGTTTTCTTGCCTACTCCAGCTCTTAGTCTCTGCCTCTGATTAATACCTTACTCCTCAAGCGGTCCTCACTGAGGTCAATAGAGAAGGCAGCACACCAAACATTAGGAAAGGAGTTGAATCTGGGCTTTATGCTATAATAGTGCCTGAAAATTAGTAAATAATAATATTCTGATAGTTTCTAATGTAAAATAATGTAGAAGGACTTAGCCACAATATATCACAGAGGATTATGGTCTTTAAAATACTAGAAGTCTCATAAACACGCAATAAATGAGAGAGAAATATATTACAGAAGGTTCCTCATCACTTAGTACAACAGCAGTACAAGAAACCCCCCCAAATTAGTTTCCTGCATGTCTTGAATGAGGGCAAACTCCTTGAAATAAATGGTGAGCAAATATCATTATAATATTTGCTTTTGTCTAAATTCACTGCTTCGTTCCACTTAAAGCATGGCTTGATTTTATTCTGCAGTTCCTGACAAGTTAGTCACGTTCCAGGACCATTATATTACAGACTATGTAGACTTCAATCACTAAAATACTGGACTGTTATCAAATTCATTTGAAGGGAGTCCTGAACTATTTCCACAACTAAGGGACAAGTGGGTGTATATTGTGTTTCCATGTAATTTGAGCACCAAACATGCTAGGACAGCACGGAGGAAAAAAGAAAAGCAAACCCAGTATTGTCCAGAACTTATTTTTGAACTACTCGAAAGCAAATAATAATGTGGCCTTAAATTAAACCAGTAAAGAAGAATGTGATAGTAGACAGTGGTATTCAGGTCTCAGGAGCATGCTTGATTCTGTCTTTGCATTGGTAGCTTTGGGTGCTTGAAACTGAATTCGGTTCTTTTTCAGTTAAAAAAAAAGAATCCTAAATGACATGTGCTCTGGGGCTATCAGCACACTGGTGCTGTACCGACAGCACTCCTGTATTCTCTGATAGCATTTGTGAGGACCGTACGACTAATATACCAAAAGACTTCCACATATTTTACCTTAAATATTTCAGTAGTTCCTTTTTCTTCCTTAAAGCAAAGTATGTACTTAGAAGTAACCACCTGATGTCAAAACAAGAACTAATTCTAGAAACTCTCACACTAAAGCTGTAACTTGGATTTGTGGTTTATTCCTGTTTTTTCATCCAAGCCTTCCTAGTTTAGCAGGACTCATGACTTACGCTTGCTTGTGTAGACCTGATGTGCTGCAATCACACCTTTGAACAGAGGGCAGACATAACCTACAGCACTGTGACAACCTGGAGGCAAAACGGAGCTACAAACACCTCTTGCCGAACAGGGATAACGTAGCCCTTAGCAGGTAAGACTTTGCGGGGAGGGGGATTTCTCTGTCTGAGAGATCTGTGCTTCCTCTTCACCTTAGCCGAGTGCTCCAGCATCTGGAAAGCTGCAGCACATTACAATAGGAATCCACGATCCTTTCTTTGACATGCACAAAGGATGCCAGTCAATGGCTTTCTACCAGTCCTGCCCTAAATCTTGTCACAGGTCAGTAAATACAGTAGTGGTTCCTGGCTCATGAGTACAGTCAAATCCAAGCTGGAGAAAGCTAGGATGAGAAGTAATTATATCAAGTTGCAGAAAGGAAAAGTTTGGTCAAGTATTTGTAAGAACTTAATAAATAACAAACAGGACAATGGGACAGGCAGTCAAAGGACACAGTGAAAATACTGTGGTTATTTTAAATGACACTTTAATAGCTTGAAAATCAACTACTGAGAATGCCTGAGGGGAATATAAGCTTTCTACAGCCACAGTGCAGAGAGAAATGAAATAGTAGCTGAGAAGTGATCCTTTCCACCTCCAAATTCTGTATTCAGCAGTGCTTCTTCCATAATTTCAGCAGAGCTCTGAAATATCTACATTTTCTTGTTATAAATAAACCTAGCTTGTTATTCTAATATGTGCAACACAGCTGAACATTTAACAGTGTCAAGATAGATATACTATCAGTTGTATATTTATGAGGTTCAGTAGATGGAAAGGTAGAACTTTGCACTAAAGAGGCTAATCCTTCATCACGATGACCAGATTCCTTAATTAAGTTGTCAGTTTAGTCCTGTCAGTTTAGATGTTGAATATACATGGTTCAACAAGGCCAAGTGCCGGGTCCTGCACTTGGGTCACAACAACCCCATGCAGCGCTACAGGATTGGGGCAGAGTGGCTCGAAAGCTGCCCGGCACAAAAGGGCCTGGGGGTGTTGGTGGACAGCCAGTTGAATATGAGCCAGCAGTGTGCCCAGGTGGTCAAGAAGGTCAACGGCATCCTGGCCTGTATCAGGAATAGTGTGGTGAGCAGGACTAGGGAAGTGATCATCCCCCTGTACTTGGCACTGGTGAGGCCCCACCTCGAGTACTGTGTTCAGTTTTGGGCCGCTCACTACAAGAAGGACACTGAGGTGTTGGAGCGTGTCCAGAGAAGGGCTACAAAGCTGGTGGAGGGTCTGGAGGACAAGTCTTATGAGGAACGACTGAGGGAACTGGGGTTGTTTAGCCTGGAGAAGAGGAGGCTGAGGGGAGACCTTATCACCCTCTACAACTACCTGAGAGGGGGTTGTAGAGAGGTGGGGGCTGACCTCTTCTCCCTGGTGACAAGTGATAGGACTAGAGGCAATGGATTCAAGTTATGCCAGGGGAGGTTTAGATTGGATATTAGGAAACATTTTTTCACGTTTTGTCAGGGTAGGTTGATGGTTGGACTTGATGATCTTAAAGGTCCCTTCCAACCTTAGCAATTCTATGATTCTATGATTCATGTGTGTTCCACAACACAACTGCGGGCCCTTGTTTCTTAGAGTGGTTTGCTCCTTCCGCATTTTGTTCTATCTTTTTCACTTAGTGTAAAATATAACCTGTGTTATGCCCTTCTTTCTGGGAGGACATAAAACTCTCACATATAGAGGAAACTGTGTAAGTAGGACTTAATTCAATGGATTTTGGCAGGATTGCCTACTGTACTTTCACATATATAACCTGTAGGTCACATAAAAGAACAGCAAAGAAAGAGGACATTGACTGAAAAGTTTCCTTTCCCTTGTAGCCCTTTTTTGTCCCAATACCACCCCTCCCCCTCATCTTTCATTTTATACAGATCGTAGCCATGAAATACAGCACTCAGCATTCAGCGTGCCTTTAGGTGAACCCATGACTATGGATGCTTTCCAGAACTTCAGTGCCCCATCTAGCGAGGCTTTGCCTGGTCTTTCTGTTCTTCCACCTGGCTCTTAGTTCATTTGGCCCATGGTGACATTTACCCTAGGCTCAGAGGTCAATCTGCAGCATGCTCAGGTACTAATAGTATATTTAAACCTCCTCCAAATGGTGACACTTTTGTGGGATTTTGCTGTGAGTGTGACAACGGAGAGCACTGGCTTTTTTAACTGACACAAATGCTGCAATTCCCAATCTGCTGAGAAGCACGTCCTTTGCCTTAGTGGTCTGAAAGCACATGAAGGACTGGAACAGCACTTGCAGGTGTGCCTTGTGGAATTGTTTCTTCTTCTCTTTTGGTAAATTAATATACAGCTAAGATGAATGGCAGAGATCTGGACAATGAACTCTTCAGTCAATCTCCTGTGCTGATGGCTCTGTGGTTTCACATTACGTCTTTATCCCGAGCTCGTAACCTTCCTTTGCTTCCCCAACAGTTACTGTCTTATAGCTTTTGTACCACCTGATACAGTGTGTCTTAGAGAGATCACCATCAATGGTGTAATGTAAAATTTAAATGTCACCCTACTCATGAATAGGAGAGGCGATTGAACAAACAACATAAGAACTGTAATGAGATACTGTTACACTCTTTACGATAATGACTTCTACAAACAGCAGAGCATAGTAGCAGCTTTTAATTTGGAACATTCAAACCCAAATGATTTCCTTTCTGCTACAGATAACTTGTCAGTAGTGGTATTCCCAATTCCAGTACAGTACCAAGCACAGCAACCACGACAGGGTAATTCTCCGTTGATTTGTAGCTCCCATTGCAATGTTTTCATTCCTAATGCATTTAGAAATCAAAATTCACGGCAATTGTTTAAAGCTTTCAATTTAAACAGCAAAGCCAGGAAGTGGAGAAATACAAGAACATCTGACCTCACTGCTGAGGTACCTATTCTAAGAAATGCACACTTTTAAGTCCATCACACAATTACCTCTGGTCTAATCAGTCAACTCTGGGTCAAATTCATAGGTTGTTTAGACCAAAATACTTCCACTGATTATATTGGTGCTTTATGGGTGACTGTATTCCAGGCAAGTGCATCACCTGCAAGGCTGGTTCACTAGAGACTGAAGAATAATTAATGATTATTTTTTTTTCCACAAATGGTAAACTGAAGCTGTAATACAAACACAGTTCAGCTCCAAGTAGGAGTCCAGCCTGGCTCAGAGAGGTCAGCAGGACCTTCGCTACTGAGGCAGGTGAGAGTACAAATAATTAAATAAAGAGAATTACCTTTCTTGCGCAGAAGAACACTGGCATGTTTCCGTCCATTTCTGTTTTCCACATGACACGTATAGTTAGCCAGGTCTGCTTCCTCTACAGCATCAAAGATCAATGTCAACTCAACTTCTTTTTCACCAAGATGTTCCCTGAGGAGTCTGAAAGGAAGGATACAGTCTTCGTTTAACTGAATTAATATGGGTGAAAGATTCCCAAAAGAAGCATGATTTCTCAGCACAAGATACACAGTGTTTCCACCCTCCTTTGCTCCTGGAAAAGGCCTTAGAAGGACACTCAAGTTGCCTGAAAGAGAGCTCACAGAGGCATCTTTCATAACAGCCAAAAGCCTTTTTCTCGCACCATGTCTGTAGCAAGGAGCTAAATCAAGTGCAGGAAGAGTTGCTATGAGTGCAACAGTTGCATGTGGCTTGTTTACCTGGGCTCCAGAATTAAATGCTAAAACCAATGTTTCTTTTAAAAGTAGCAAAATACTCATTTTCCAGAGAAGGAAGTATGCACTACTAAGCCATCGCTGAGCAAATTATAAGCAGTATTTTAAAGGCTGGGTATTGTGATCCATTTTAATGCAGTCTCAAAAACCAACGAAAGGAGCTCTGCTACTCTGTGGAATTTTCCTCTGGTTTTTTGGTTTTGGTTTTGTTTTTTTTTTTGGGGGGGTGGGGGGGGTAGATCCTTACTTTAACAGGGAACAGTGTCAAGAACAAGAGCTCTCTGCTCCTTTGAGAGGACTGAGGAGACATGCAAAATCCCCACAAAGGGAATAGAAAGTTCTAGCAGAATTTCAGGCCAGAGGTACAGTCTTTTCATGTCATTGTTCCATTTAATGTGAACATTAAAAAGAATGCAAAGTAAATGCAAGTGTTTTCTGATGCTGACATTAAGTCTAAAAATACAATGCTCTATTCTCTCAAAAGGCTTCTTATCAGTTGCTCAAGAAAAAGTTACCAGTCCTTTGAACAAGGAAATGTAATGTCAAGCAAAATCTACCAGGTTCGTTTGATCCTGTTAGAGTACTGCTGCATAACGTGTATGGGGGTAAACACAAAATGTGTGATGCCCTCACAGTGGCCTGTGAACTCATCATCACATGTAGTACTTCAGTGAGTCTTTTCTCTGAAAAGATAGAGTATGACACTAAAAGGTAGAGGTATAAGTAAGAACCATAAAATAAATATTTTCTCTGGAGACTGAAGGGAGGCAATTGGGCAAAAAGTAATTGACCAGAGCACCGTTTGCGCTGGATGGAAACTGCTTGTGGAGAGCCTAAAATTTTTCAGTAACAACAACAAACCTCAAACTTCTCTTATTATAAAACAAAGTTGTTTTGGGGTTTCCAATGCGCACACATATTTTCTTATGTACATAATTTCATATAATAAACATGGAACTCCAAATTTGAAAACAAATCAGAAGCGAAGTATAAGGGCATCGCACCAGACAATGCAAACCTGAGTGCTATAAACCACATCTTTACACAAAGATTTCATACACCATTTAAAGGCTTGTGTGATCCGACAGAACTCAGAATACATACTAGAGCACCCACAATAATTCACCCTCTTTCACTATGGCTGTGTAACTTGCAAAAAAGCAAGTGGAAAAACATTACTTTAAGAACAGGCATGTAAATTGTGTTTGGAAACTTGGATTGCATCTTTTTTGCAAATTCACTCTCATTTATTGTTTATTTTTGCATTTTTTTTTTATTCTGGCCCCGAATCCAAGTGCTGAAAATAATGCAAGAAAGGCTGAATTTGCGTCACATCTGGCCAGAAAAGAAGCTTCCAAAGACAGCCTGATCTGTTTGCAGAATCAAATCATTCTAAACCATTGGGGGTCAGATAAATCAATTCTCATTTACCTATTAATATTCCATATGTATACAAAGTGAAATAATTTATACTCAGGAAAGTCTTTCTTCTCTGTTGGTAAACAATATGCTCCACAAATTTTGGCCTACAAATCATGCCACAAGGACCAAATAAAATCATTAACAGAGATGGTATCTGTGATGCTAATCTGGAGCACTCTGTGAATGTTCAGCTTGCCTTGTGTTTACTATAATCAGCATATTTTACACAGAAAAAAATGAAGACAGATTATAATTAGGATAAAATAAACTATTATTCTGAATCTATTTAAAATAAAATAATCAACCCTTAACCTAAATTTAAATAATTCATGATCAGCTAAAAAGGATCTTTCATAAAAAAGAATATGTATTTGGACTGAGAATTTTTTTTCACTTATTTTCATGCTAATTGCAATCTTTAGGAAGAGAACTCTTTCGAATAGGATCTATCATGAAAATGCTGACAGACACTTAAACATTATGCTGGTAGCAAAGCACAGAAAGCTCTTTGTG
>NW_009649308.1:4334199-4335448 GCF_000708025.1 Charadrius vociferus
TTTTTTCCTCTTTTTTCTTTTAACCAGAACGCCACAGCTAATGATTCATTATCGCCACAGAAATACACAATAGGTCACCTACATTTTTTTAGTATGTGTGCAGCCTTTCATTGATTGCATTTTGTAGTTGATTCAGAAAACACTGAGCACAATATTTTTGGGTTAGAAAAGGAAGACAGTATCAACAAGTAAGACCTTAATCTGCAACAGTATTTGCTGCACTCCAAGAAGATGAAGCTTTGTTCCTGTCTGAGTTGGGGGAACTTTGCCAGCAACACTGCCAAGACATGCCAGCTCCCACAAGTTGAGAAAATAATAGGACTTTTTTCTGGTTTGATGAACAAACTGTAAGAGTAATTACATCATTTAATACAGAGGTAAATCAATGGTGCTTGACAACTCACAACAAACAGGATGGAGGCAAAGAGAGAAGAGGTGGGTGAACTAAAAAAAAATACTTAGTGCTTTCTTTTTGTTCAAGCTGAAGCACTTTATTTGATCTGAAACAAACCAGTTTGTCTACTGATTATCGTTCAGTTAAAAAAATATGAATTAAAAACGAAAGTGTAATTTCAGAATCCGAATGTTTTCTTTGCAAAATATCCAACCTTTCAGATCTTTCAAATCTTTTGTCATATTTTTCCAACGCATTTATGCACTAAGTCGAATCTGAAGCTAAAATACTTTTCCACTGAAACCACGTTTTCCTTAAATTTTCAGGCTTTGTATCATCACAGATGTAAAGGCCACAAGAAAGCTTCACCTGGGTCTCTTTGCAAGACCAAGGCATTAATTCCAAACCTTTACTAACCTGTATGAGAGTTGGAACTTAGCAAAAAGGAAACTTTTATTCTTTATATAGCTGAAGCTACAATCAGGGATATGAGCTCTAGTCCCTTCGTTCTAGTCCTTAACAATGGTCAGTAGATGAAAGGACAGATCTGCGTGTGCATAAGCACCTCTCCAAATAAAAGTAGTTCAACTAACTACACGGCCCATTGATATTCCCTCTCACTTTCCTGCATCATGTTTCTCATTCTCTACCCAGAAATGGCCTACTTGAATAGTATAAGCTTTTCAGGGGAGGGGTGACATTTCCGTACTTCTCTGCGAAGTATGCAGCACATTAGCCAGGCAAGTATGGCAATTCTGCCTCCCTCCCTCAGCATCCCCTCCTAACAGAATACAACATCCTCATCTTGTCTGAGTGTTTTGCAACCATCAGTTGACTTCTGTAGGTGAAAAGGCA
>NW_009649308.1:4335462-4343230 GCF_000708025.1 Charadrius vociferus
CAGCAGGAAGAAATAAAGCTGCAGTTCAAAATGTCTCCATTCACTTCTTTTCACGCCTCTAGAATGAGTTAATCTATTTCCACTTTAAAAATACAGAAGAGAAAAAAAAAAGAGAAAAAAAAAACCAAACATGCTCTACAAGTTGAGCATTATGAGGCACCTGCAAACTGTTCTGCAGTGTTGCCTGAAGAAGAAAAGGAAGCAAGTCATAGGTGGCTGGGAGAGTAAAATTTATGCCTGAAAATACTTCTTTGCCATGGCAGAGAGATGGTGTTGAAATTTGCTGTGGGGTCCTTTGATAATTAGGTACAACTGACAACTCTGCAGGCAGGCTTAAAGACTCTAATCTTTTCTTTAATGGCCCTGGTTCAATTTACATGACATTTTTATTACCACTGTGAAAAACCCACCTGGCAAGCAAAGTCTCTTTCTGCTTTCCCCCCTATGCGTGTCTAACATTTGGGATCTTAATTCAAGGGAAGGCAAGGAGGCAGGTTAGAGATGAGGTCATTGCCTCCAAGTCCTTCAATGCTGATTAGTTACCTTTTATTATGTGGCTTTGTAACAAGGTCTAATAAGCAATGAGAACCCCAGAGCTACACGTGTATTACTCATGGTGAAGTCTGCTTACCAAAAAAACAGTTCTGTGGGTTTGATTTTAACAGTCACGTGCTCAAGTCACATGCATCCTTATTTCAGTGCTTTCACAAAAGCACACTAATTGACCAGTAACTACGCTAGAGGATGCAAACAAGGGATGGATGTTTTGTACTCCCACACTCCATCAATCTGCAAACCTGAATTCTCATCATATACAGCAAATCCTGCGACACAATGAATGGGTATAGTCCAGGGTAGGGACAGCACCAAAAATTCAGAGTGCTACTAAATTTGTGAACTAATTTAAGATAGGGGCTGCAGAGTTAAAATGTTAGATATTTGCCACAGGAACAACCCATGGAGTATCTTGGTCTGGTTGTAACAGTTCCCAGTGACTTGTAGTTTCTCAACCTTAACAGAAACGTGCTGATAATACCATATAGAAGCAAACTGATGGAAAAAGCATCGAGCCAGCAAGTTCACCATGGCTCATCAAATTTGAAACATACATGACATTTTTTGAAATATATCATAAATATGACTGGGTGGAAGATGTGGGCTGGCTCAGGGCACTGCAGAACAGTTAGTGCTGCTTAGTTTCCCTGAAGCAGCATACCTGTAATGGGACACATAAACAAGAGCTGTTACTGTGAAAAAATCATTTGCAAAAAGTCACTACTGCAGTTGCCATAGCTACTTCGAAATGAAAAAAAGGGACGGACCGTGGCACTGCTGGTAATGGTGCAGTAGGTTTTGGTAAATGCTATGTTTTTAATGCTGGCTGTGATGCACAGGAGATCAGGTACGCGATAAGTAGCTTTGTTGAAGAGAAGATGCACAGAATATGGATGGGTCTGTAAACTGAGTCAAAGCATTTTAACGGAGTGAGAAAAGGGAGCTGTCACAAAATTAATTTGAAACATGAATGTGTAATGAGATGGCACAATGAGGGACAAATACAGCTTTTTCAAACTCAATTTCACTAACAAATGCACATAAAGGAAAAGTTTTGAACTGTGCTAGAGCTGGAGAGCTCTTTAAATACAAACATCAAACTGTCCTGATGCAGAGGAAGAACATGACAAAAATCACTCTGTTCATATATATACACCAGAGAGGACACAATGTCATTAAATGCTGAATACTTGCAATGGCAGAAGTTTCCAATAATTGTATTTTGTGGTCAGAAGTCCAAAAGAGGATAGTACACTTAAAACCACTCTATCAATATATGATAAATTCCATCTGTATGCAATTAAAGTGCAATGTTAGGTCAGTTATTTTAGTATATCTAATAACTAGTGGTTAAATAGCTGAACTTCAAATTATTGATCAAGTAATAAAGCAAAGGAAACTCTCTCTCTGCCTGCTCTTCAAAATCATTTTTACAAGGAACAAAAACCTCGGAAATGAGACCAAAAAAATGTGCAATGGAAGGTGCAAAGACCTTGTCTTTCTTTATATCATTGTGTCTACAGGAGCTGGGACGACCTTGTCCGTAGTACAACCATAGCTCAGTCTTTGCTCAAAGAGCCATTAATGAGGTAATTATTAAGTAGGAAGACAAGAAGATGCTGTTAGGTGCAAATTCCAAGGAAATTCATGGGAATACAAGTTTTTGTTTTCTTTACAACTGGTACAGCAAATGATAACCAGCACCTGGGACAAGCCAAACAGAAGTTGGATATCGGACATCCTCACACAGTGACTTCCTTCTCTCCCTTAAGTGTTAGGCATGGAGGAACAAATGCTTCGAAAGCCCTGGTTAAGACATGCTGAGAGCTATATCACAAGAAGACAAAACATTCAGTAGAAGAAAAAAAGTATGGTGACTTTGACAGGAGACCATTCGTCTTTAAGATTAACACTGATGCTGAAACAAATGTCATCTTGCCAAGGACTGCCACAAGGGGCAGCTGCAGCGGACAGCATCATTTCCACGCAGGGCTAAAATCAACCCCCAGAACACTCAGACGCTTCAGCTACCATCAGGGGAATTTGATAACAGATTTTCAGGCACACAGATAGCTACTATGTCTTTAGAGTTTATTCGCTAGACGGGAGAGGGAGCAACTCACACTGCTCTGGTTCCAAGTCATTCATCACTCTTTAGACAGAAAACTATTTCCACTTCCAATTAAAAACCTGTTTAAAAAACACTCAGCAGGCTTTTGGGTTTTATTATGTTTTTAATAGTAAATACTCCAAAAGGTACCTCACTTCGCCTTCTCTAATGTGACCTTCTAATTCTTCTATGAATTTTTCTCCTTTCATCCAGTAGATCATGGGACCCGATTCTCCGCTGAATCCAAAGAAAGCTTTGCAAGGCACAGTCAGTGGGTTTCCTGAGGACAAGAAGAAAAGAGAGAGTTAGACTCTTCTTCATGGCTACTAGTGAGAGAATGATTATGAGAAATCAGATAAACCTCAGATAAACCTCCCTGTTTAGAATTGGAGAAAAAGAAGGAAAAAAAAAAGAAGGAATAACTATAAACTGTAGGAAAAAGGGTGATGTTGATTTGCATCTACAGGAAATAGCTGTGAAATGAAACTCTGAGGTTAACCATCATTTCATTTTTCCCAGAAAGACACTACAGGAACAATGAGAAGGTATAGAAATGGTGGCAACAAAGGTGATGTCAGATTGGTTGTTAAAAAGAAAGAGATGACTTCTTTCTCAGACTCCTAGGACCTCTACCAGGACGGGGGAGTGTGCCCTAAGAGGCAAGTAAAACACTGAACTCGCTTACTGCTGCCTATCCACCCATAAAAAGGACACAGTAATAATTTCTTCCTCACTTAGATAGAAATCAAATGTTAATGAAGTCTTAGTAAGCTGTTCAGAGAGCTTTTAAAGATCCCCAAGTAATACACGATGCCAGTGAGCACCACCAACACTCATGTTACTGTCAACAGGCTTTTGGCAAAGGACCAAACTTCAAAGCATTACTCAAGCAAGAGAGTAAAGAACTCTCCCTTTCAGCTCTGCAAAAATACTTCCAAAAGAAAGAAAATAAAACTTGGAAACTAATCAGACTTCTTTTCTCTCCAAGAATTCAGCATTTATATGGGTTTTTGTTTGGCTACAGCTTTAGCTGTACTAGCTAGTCCAGGACTGTGCTTACACTGCCAGGACAGATGGTTGTCTGCCTGCAGAAGACAAAAAAAAAAAAAAAACAACAAAAAGAACCCCAAACAAGCCAGGAAATCCAGGAGAGCTGCTGATCCCTCTTGTCTTTGCCTATTTTACCCAGCATAGGTGGTCCAGGTTACAAAGCAGCTGTAGAGTCACCAACTTGCATGGCAGTACAGACCTCATTTAATGTCAATGGAGACTTCTGCTGAATCTTCCAGGACTTGGATCAAGCATGGAAAGTCCAAATAATGCATTTTACTATATTTGGAATAAATGTTTTATTTTGCCAGCCATTCCCCGTGCCAGCAGGAGATTCTTTTGAGGCTGAAATAGAACAGGCCTACACTTTTCAAAGTAGTCATTTGGAGTACATCACTTGGTGAGCATAGGCTAATGCTTTCACGATTGACTTACTGTGCCTTAATCAGTTCCTTCTTGTCTGCTCAGCAGTGATAACTCGCTGTGTGCATACTCAGAGCATATCAGTGCTGTGTTAAAGTATCTTTGCCTAAACGCCCACAGAGCCATCCTAAGTCAACTACTTGCACTCGTCTATCCATTATTTCAGTGCCCAATTTAAGACATGTCAAAAGAGTGTGATTAGTCAGGAAGTGCAGCACTCCCAGACACTGAAAATCAGCCACCTTTAAATTGTTTCCAAGTCAAGATCCAAAATTACAAGTCCTTTTGAAACACTAGGATACAGCAAGAAAAGGTTTAAAGACTACACTTCAATCTCTGGTTCTCAAATAGTAAAAGACAAAAATGGAAAGTGTTTCTTCTGAAAATGTTTTACAAAATCTTTCATTATCTCCATATTCACCATGAACTGTGGTACCACAGCTGGCCACTGAACACATGCTGTTGCTGACAGATTACATACTACCAGCTCAAACATCCAAAATATAAGAAGGGGCGGATATTCAGTTATCTGTAGATCCCACAACATTGACCACCATCATAAGAAAGTTCCAAACTTCATTAACTAATGAAGAGTCAGAAACACTTCTAGGCAGACATTTAATTCTGCTACAAGACAATATCGGAGAAGCCTGTTTCCTTCTGCTCCCAGCTGGTTCACCCAGCCCTGCGAGGTGCTGCATGCCCTCCACGGGTGGAGGGGAGACTTGGAGCCTCTGGCTGCATCCATCTCACGTTCTCCGACCATGCTGAATGCCAGGTGTGACGTCTTTTGTGCCACTTGCCTCAGAGTCATGATACACATCTATTTAAATAGCACTTAGTGATTTCCTAGCATGTGGCTGCTCAGTCCGTGTTTGATTTTAATGGAAAAAGACAATTGTAGCAATGTGAAAAAGAAAAGGGCTAGACATGGCCTATCAGCATTGACAGTATATGCCCTTTTCCTGCACACCATGCTGGGCATTAAGTGTTACCCACAAAATACGTTACAGGGTGTGCTTTTCCTCAAACCATCCGATTTTTACTTAAAAAACAAACCCTGAAGAAATGAAAATATTCCAAGGTGAGTCTAAGATTTCTATACATGCAGAGTAAATATCCTGAGGTAATACGTCTGGTCTGAAGAAATAAGAAATTTTCTATACAAATAGGAAAACCTAAAAAAACCTAGCTGTTGGTACACAGCTTCTGCAATAAACAAACCCAACATCAGTAGCCTTTGCTGTGAAAGCCTGCATGCTCTGAACATGCCCAGGCAGATCTATTTGCCACCAGGGAAAACCAGCAGAATAAATTAATACTGTCAACAGTGAACTTTAGAGCGAATTAGTATTTTCAGCTGAAAGTCTGGGACTGGCCACACCTGAAAAAAACCATAGTCCATCTCATCTGCAAAACCATCACTGATCAGAGGGAGATATAAGCAACTGTTTCTCATGGAACAATTAATTTTTATCTCAGTAGCAGAACGATGCATGTCTGTGTTGAGCTGATCTGTCCTGGGGTAGAAAGAACTTGGGGCTTAATGACACTTCAAGGTCCCATTCAAACCCAAACTCTCATATGCTGTTCTTCTACTCCTCAAGCTGGTAAGGACATCTCACTCTGCTGTAGATCTCTAAAGCAGCGTCTGTTTTATAACCGTCCTCCTTTGTGACTCTGGAAGCAGGACAAAGTCAGAAAAGGTAACATTGGCTCTCCCTTGCAGAAACACTTTACCTCCTCAAATAAGCCTTCATAAGGAAAGGAAGGGAGGTTTCCCCTCTCCTGCTACATGAAGACACAGCTGGCCACAGCAGCAACCTGTTACTACTGGTTTTCAGGGAACTCCAACCAGTTCCCATACAGAAAAGAACACGGCATGTCTCATTTTCCCCCAGGTACAGAGATGTTAAAACTGCAGCTGAATCCCCTGGTTCCTAAATGTACCCTTGAATATGGGGAGAAACAGGCGCTGAGAATGGAAAGTGCCCTTTGCAGGCCCTGATTCTGGGGCTGGCTTCGAGCCACCTGGTATCACACTGAGTCAGTTCCATGCAGAAGGAACTAACAGGCAGTTTATAACTCCAACAACTCATCTTGTGTAAGGTCCAAACTTTTGCATATCATTACTGGTATTCTGCATGACACCAAGTAGTTCCACTAATAACTGTTCTTATTTAGAAAAATTCTCCTTGCATAATTTAATTAACAACATCAAAGTTCCTACCATGAATGGTATCCTAAAAGTTTTCCATTTATAAATGGTTTCTGTTAAAATCAGATAGACATTTCAGCTGCAATTTTAATTAATTGAATAATTTGCTGAGAAACAGAGAAAATGATTAGTGAGATTTCTAATGAATCAACACTCAAGAGAATGTTTTAAGAAACAAGGGAAGAAATTAGAAAAGTCTGCTTGCAGACATCACTGATTCTCCTGCTTTGCTGGGGTCACCTTGTTACAGTAAAGCCTCAGGTTCCAGCAGAAGTCTCTGCTTTAGCTTTTTTCCCGACTCTGTCAATCAGGCAGCCTTGTTGCAAACTCCCAGCTGATAAGACACAACCGCTGGCAATAGGAATTACTCTTATTGCTAAATCTTACCGTACATTTTTCACCTGACCATTTTCACAATAAATCTGCGTGAACTCTACCACACATTTTAGCTTTTTTTTTTCCTGAAAATCAGAATTCCACAGAAATGCAATTATTTAAGCAAAATAGCTGCCTGATGGTGGTAGGAGTACTGGCTAAGGATGGAAAAAGGGTGTGCGAAACAGTTTAGCCAGGCACGATTCTGAATGTGATTATTGTGGGTCCAACATGCTTTGAAAGAGAATGACAAATCCTGCAGCACAGTCTCTCTTGAATGAGATATGCTCCAAGCACGAAGTAAATGAAGACTAAAATACTTAAAAGTCATTCAGTCTTTTAAAAAACAGTATGGAAGACAAAAGCTGTTCACGGATCATGGGTCTGGCTTATGTTACAGCATTTTTTTCAGCGATTTTTTTAAAAAATACATATTTTTCACTTGTTTTGCACAAGTATGTATGTGTTGTGGCTTATTTGCCAACATCCATTCAAGGGTGCAACTTCACATTCTCTGATGCCCACATTCTGCTGGTGCTCTGTTCTTCCACCAAATCAGACTTTCACTCCTGGAGCAAATCATCCCAGACAACCCCATCAAACAGCCAAAGTCATCTGTGAATCCTTAGGTGCTTTCTCCCTATGGCTTGAAAGATTAGTGTTTTTCACATTTTTGTGTCACGTACAACACCACTGTCAACAAGCCTGAACTGAATGAGATGATCTTTCCAAGCTTGTGGCAGAAATGACTGAAAGTGCCAGAGCAAGACCTCCTTTTTTTTTTTTTTTTTTTTTTTTTTTAACAAGCAAGGTGAAAAGTCAATCCTGCACACTTTGCTAGCTGGATTTACATCTTCAGCTCCACCTGAGTGCTAATACCACTGCTTTTATCTCTTTCTGGGCTGGATGCTGTATACAAATAGAAGGGAAGACAAGTGCACTACTGCCACTGAAAAAATCACTCCAGCACTCCAAGTCTCTCTTATCGATGCATATGCATCACGTAGCTCCTCTCTGATAATGGTGCCTGTGTCTCT
>NW_009649308.1:4343317-4361332 GCF_000708025.1 Charadrius vociferus
CAGAGAGAAGTGTTTGCAAAGGAGCAGCATCCCACTCTTGACACATGCAGATGTTACACGGCCACTTCACAGGCTTTGTTTCTTCAGTTTGCTGAGACAGAGGACAAGAAAGGCAGGTTACTTATCACATCTCAATAAGTGTATTCTACAGGCTGTCTGCAGGATCGAATCTGACGTTCCAGGCTGCGCGGTTTGCAAGGCAAATCACCATGTCACTGACAAGAACATTATTGTTCTAATGTGCTTTATAAGTGCTAGAAACTGGTCAAAGAGCAGCAGAGTGATTTAAATTCCCCTGGCAAGGCAAGCTGGATTGTATACAAGCATGAACTAAAGAACACATTTCCTTTTCCTTCAGAAGGACATCCTGGATAAGAAGATATGGGAGACACAGCTTATGCCTGCAATTTATCCACAAAAAAAATGCCAGGGGCAACACAGACCTTGACTCATACGAAACAATCTCTGTGTGTGGTAGCTTCTATCTAGTTTGCAGAGAATGTCAACTTTCTCTAAGTCCCTTGCAAGGACACCCTCTTAGCTATTCCCCTATGCTCAGCAATAGCGGGCAGAACCCAGAGGCACACCCAGGTGGTGAAGCCCAAGCCACACTGTGGGTTTGGCTCAGCCAGCTGATGCTGAGCTGCTGCTGGGAATGTGAGAATGGCAATGGTAGCAAATGGTGCCCACTTGAGGCCACTCTTGCAATCTGAGAGCCAAATCCTGTGGCTGAGCTGCTGAGCCCTAACCCTCTGCCTAGGCTCATCCGCGATGTGATGAGCTCCTAAAGAAATCAGGAGGCATTTGGCAGAGGCAGCTGAGGATATACTTGGGTCTTGCTCATGTCACCCAGCACAGCTGATCACCTGTGTTTCCCAGTCCCCTCTCAGCACAGATGAAGAGACTGCAGTACCACTTCTCAACATCAGGGTCTTCAGCATCTGTTCCTATAATCTGTTAAAGCAGCACTGAAATTCTTCACAGATTATTAGCAAGTTTTTTAAAATCTTCACAGATTTTAGCAATGTTTTGTCTAGTACAAGACTTATAAAGTCAGAGCTAACTACTCTACTTTGGTTTCTCTTCCTCCTCTTTCACTTGGCTGTTCTACAGAATGGAAGCCTAGCTGTGTGCTAAACCATATTACCCTTACTTGGGTGAAAGTCTCATGGAGTTCGATGACTAGTTTGAGTACTATTGGATCCAGTGAAAACAAAGCATACTAAAAAAAAAAAATATTATAAAAAAAAATTATGAACAACAACAACAACTACCAACCCAAAACCCACCAGAAAATCCTATAATGTTTCAAAACTCTATTCCAGAAGCCAGTAGATTCATGACTGGATATGATCCTTCAAAAAATTTGCATAATTAAAGATCAGCCAGGAATTAGTGAACTGAAAGCATTTTAAATAAAATTAAGAAACCTGCTTTGGGTAGTGATAATAATTGCTTTAATAAGATAAATTTATAGTGAAATCAAACCTAACTAGCCTCCAGACATTTCTAATGAGTTTAACAGCATTTATAAACTCACATATACATATATATATATTTTACTAGATTATTTTACTCTCCAAGTTTCTACAAAGAAATAGACTAAAGGAGGTGCTCTTCCCCTGAGTAAGGCCTCGTGTTATGAGCAGCATATGCGCACCACTAAAATAATATTCTGGTAGCTGTATTGATACGTAGGAAAAATAAATGGCAGCAGTATGTGACATACAGTAAGTTGGCTCTTCATTCAGATAAGAACTTTTTGACTAAGGCAAGTATTTGGCAACCACAAAGAGCCCAGTAGAAACTTTGACAAGAAAAATGCAAAAGATCTTTAGGTCCTATTTTGCCCTCTGTAGTTTATGATTTTAACTCCAACTTTCTTTCTTGCTCTGCTCTTACTTCTTATGCCCCAAGACATCACAAAACACATGGCCACGAGATATTCGTGCTTTTCTGTCTCACTCAAGTGAGCAAATGGCGTATATAAAAAGTAGCATAAAAATAACACTGGCTAACGGCAAGCAGCAAAACCCCAAACATGAAACAAAGCAACTAAGCCTCTAGACAGTTTGTTGCCAAGATCACAAGTCAACGCATTTGCTGTCATTCCATACAGCCCCAACCATTTAAACAACACAATCATGACCCACTGCAAGTGCTGCTTGTAGGCTTGGCTATTGACCAGGGCTCTCACAAAAAGAGAAAAACAAAACTAAAATACACACAAGGCTGAAACGTTGCTGATAAAAATTTATCGGATGTTCCAAAAATCAATCAATCAAGGCAAAATCTCCTAGAGCAACTTTCTTCCAAAAACATACCCAGAAAAACAACACACCCATCCCCCCGCCAAGGTAAACCTCACCTAAATCCTGTAAAATCCTTTATCCCATTTTCAGAACTGCCTTGGGGTCAGAATTTGAAGTCTTAGTCATTGAGAGCTCAGGTGTAACTGAAAGTCAAGGATTTTAGCTTTTCAGTTATTCACCTAAAATGAAGACAGATGCTTAGTGGGATTTCCAGAAGCAGCTTGACAGCTGCCTTGTCCTGACTTTAACTGTGCTCAATGCTGAAGTCGTTCTGAAAATCTCATTTCTGTGCATTTTGCGGCGCAGAAATATTATTTAAGAGAAATGCCCTGTAGGTACTTAAAAAACATCCCCTTGGTGGTCGAGTTCCAAGCGCTGGGGCAGCACAACGGCAACAGAGCAGTGACATCCAGGATTCCTCACAGCTAAGGCAAATGGCGATACTGTGAGAGGACAGTGAGCTCAGAGCAAGAGATCCTCAGACCTCAGTGTGATACGGAAAGCAAATGCAAGGACAAGAAACCAGATCTTCCACCTTAAAATGAAAAGAAAGAATGAATATTTCCACCAGACACAGGTTGGTAATCAGTCAGGCACTTCTTCAGCAAGGAACTGGGCCTTGGAGTTTATCTGCGGCTTAAAACATTATGCCCCAAAAATTTGGGCACAGACTCCATATGGCTAGAACCTTTTCGAAAGAATAAAAACCCCAAACCATAATAATAAATACATAAAAGACCTTCAACTCCACCCCCTCCACACACGCCCGCCTCTTGGGGAGAGAGATGTCTTGTCTTCTCAAGACTTACAAGCAGATGTTATGAATTTGAATCTGAAATACATTGAGAAGAGGGAAGTTATATTGCCCTGCTGGGGAGAACTCAGCGAGAACTCCTTGCATTTGGGAGAGCCACGTTATGAGTTAATTCAGAGCAACCTCCTGAGAATTTACTGTGAACCTACATGGTTGATCTTAACAAAAAAGCCCTGCTATTCTGAAATAAAGAGGAATTGGGAAATATGAGCCTTTCCTCTACCACGTGGGCAGGGCTGTCAGTCCTGCGACACACAGCAGGCAAAGCACGCGTGAGCTGCTGTCTGGCCCAAGGAAGAGCTCGAGCCTGCCCTTTACTCCAGCACGCTGTGAGCGGCCGTGCAAGAGCGCTCAGCACATAAGGCTGGCTCCCACTGAAAGCAACTTTGATTTCATACAGTCCTGGAGCCTCAGAAAATCCCCTTCGTGTCTTGCTCACAGTAGCGTTTGGATATAAGGCAGCATCTTAGGAGCTCAGAGCAGGATCTTAAGAAAAACCTCCTGAGAGAAAAGCTTTGCTCTTCTTTATTGCTTATCTGTTTTCTTCACTGTGCTAGTGCCCAGAAAGAAATTAAGCTGCTCCCTGCAAGATCTAATGTGAAACCATAGCCACTTTAGTGTCAAGATTGTTGTTTGAGCTTTTTTCTAGTACTAGAAACCTTAATATGGCCTTCACCTCTGAATTAACCAGAGAAGGTTACAGACTTGCTCTTCCCTCCCTTGAGAAAGCTCCTGCCGCCATCCAAAATGAAGCAAGGACCCAGGTAATTGTGATCATCTGGAAGTGTGATGGTCTAATCACACACAGATGCGCAGGAGCAAGACCAAAGGACCGGCCTTTAGAGATGTGCATCTGCTACCTCACAGTGCGCTGAATAAAGCTGTGCCTGCAGCTGATAACAGGCTGAGGCAATGTCTGTCCCCAAAGTCTTGTTAATGTTTCTTTTAAGGATATTTAAAGGAATTCTGCATATGTTCTCAAAAGCTCATGCAGCAATACAAAACAGAGACAAATACAACAGAAAAAAACCTGCTGTACTCCAGAATGGATTTTCAAATTCCGGAAAGTCACTATTGCCCCATGCACAGGGTGACGTGAACGTGGCAGCGCTGTTGTTTCCTACTCCTTCACCCAGAGGAGTACCAGCAGAGGTTACCCAGCCATGAGTGATACCAGTGAAGAGTTCTTAGCTGTTCTGAGGGGACCGTTGCACTTTGAATTCAGAGAGGTTTTCCTCTAAGTCTTTTCCTGCTGACTCTGCTGAGTATTAGAGATAGAAAGGCCAGGTAAAATCTTCCCTCCGGATTATTATCTTCTGTGCTACCTTGTTGAGAACCAATGTGTCTAACTGATTTCCTTCATTTCTCCATCAAAAACATAACTATTTCCTTAGCTGATTAATTCTTCCTTGGGCTAGGGCTCAGAAAAAGACACTAAATCAGGTCAGTTTGTCAGGAATCGTCTTGACTGAACTCCTCTCAGCTCCAGTCAGCCTTCCTAAAGCCCGAATCTCCACCACCACATCTTTGCTGACTTGGTGATGGATAGAAAGCTTCTTTTCTTGCATGTGGTTTATGGAGTACATGGGGTTTCACTGGAGGCCTCTAGTATTTTGCCTTATATGCTAATGCTGCTGCATTTCAGCCTCGTATTTCTCAGCAACGTTTCCCTCTGCTGAGTTGTGCAGATAATGGGCAAGATGCGCTTAGCTCTGCCAGGCGGCCTTGTCTCCGAGAGAAAGCCTGCCTGGAGGGAGATGGCTCTGAACGTAGCACCTGAAAAATCCTTCCCAGGTTGCAAAACTCAAACTGTGGGCAGGGCTGCCTAAAGCACAGGGGAGTTGGGGCACTAAGGAAGAAGGCTGAATCTTCACAGGTAGAGGAAGGATGCTGTCAGCTCTGGTCATTGGGGAACAGGGCTGACTCGAGGCTTGTTGAGGGGAGCCTCAAAGCAGCACTCCCCAGGGAAGGCTAGGACAGATCCGTGCTCTGTGCTACCTACGCCTGTGTCATTTGTCATTTCCCACTAAGGATAAACTCACAGCCCAGCACAGAGAACGAGCACAGACCCCTGCAGCACGTCGTACTTCGTGCCTCACAGTGTGCTGAAAAACAGGATCCCTTGGGTAGTTATCAGCCAAACAGACCAAATAATACTCACAATTCCCAAATGCCAAACAAATTAGCTGCACAGACACTCCCATCCCCCTTCAGTCCCCCTAATGAAACTCACTTTAAAAGTCAGCTTCACACAGAAACAGCTCTATTTGCTAACAAGTTGGGGTTTTTTCTTTCTTTTCCAGTGAGCTGCTGATTTTTTCTCATTTTCCCAACAGACAGAAAAGACATTAAATACTTCTGTACTGACTCCTGTAGCACTAGTTTTTCAGCCTTTTTTGATTTACTGACCCCTACAAATTTTCTGTTGGAGCTGCTGACCTTCCCAGGGAGCCCTTGCCCCCACCGCCATGAGGGTACAGCCTAACCCCCTTTCCGAGCCCTGAGGAGCAATCTGCCTCACTCCGGAGTTACCAACCACTGCCCTGTGAAGTTACCTGACAGCAGTACAAACAGTGCTGTGTTCACCGAGATCACAGAGTGGATGTCGCAGCTTACGAGGGACAGCTGTGGAAGGCAAAGAGCAATCTCCCTTTCAGAATACTGTTCAGAGAGATGGCTTCAAATGGGAGAGTAGTAAAAGGGCATTTCAATGAAAGGAGAAATTAAACCTCAGCATAGGCAAACATTTCCCTTGTGTCTGGCACAGGTAAGTTGGGGGACAAGGAATGAGCCTTTTGGGCAGTGAAAGACCCTACTGGGAGAATACAAGTGACACGTTGTGGCCTCCCTAAAGATGTGACGGGACGGCTCCTAGCGCAGCCACCCCCGCACTACACCCTCCATGCCTGAGCAGCAACGTTGCCATTCCCAATGTACAGGGCTGCCACAGTGGAAATCTCTGCCTGTGCTTCACCAAAATAACCTCAAATTCATTTTCAGCAGTGCAAAGGGCAGTATTAACGGAGGCCAGGGTTCCCCAGAGAAGCTGGCAGGGGAGGGTTTCTCTTCAGCTGCTGGAGAAAGGTGACAGCAAGGTGTAGTTGGAGAAAAAGAGAAGTAAAATCTGCCCCGCTTGCCAACAGAAATGCAAACACATGGCTGGCAGCGCACTCACTCTGTGCTGGGCTTGCAAGGGCAGATGCAGTCAGGGGAACCCAGATGTTGCTGCCTGGCAGGATCAGCCATGCAATGGCAGCAGTGCGCTTGCCCCCATGGGGCTGGCACCCCTGTCTATCCTGCCCACCAGCTCGGAGCAGCCTGGGGTGGTGGATGGTCCTCAGCCCGGCCACCATCTCCTGCCTCCCGTCCTCACAGCTACCACTGTCCAACCCAGGGACCCAAGGCTACCTGTGCTGCCGCCGCACTTGGCAGGTGCTTGAGCTAGTGTGGCTTTTCTTAGGGTGTTAAAGAAACCTCAGCCCTACTGTGCACAACCACTGCTAAAATAAGCCTGCCCCACCGGGAAGCGGGGTCTGCAGGACCCATGGGGTCCCAACCACCCTCACGCTCTGATACTGCCTGGCCCACTTTTTCAGTTAGCTTTAGATGAGAAGGAGAGGACAATGTGACAGGCAGTTTGTGGGAGCTACTGATTGCTGGCACCCTGCGCTTTGCTTTTGTCATGTCGAGTCATTTGCAAGCTGCTCAGAGCCTATGTGATGGTGTTTTTTGCTTGCTCAAATGGAAATGAAGTAAAAGCCAGGGTGACATGCACTACTGTGCAGAGAAAAAAATACAGAACCACAGAGTAGCACTTCCACCTAATTTGAGGCCAGGAGCTTCGCCAGTGCCTAGGGAAAGGCTATTTCACAAAAAGGAATTTCACTTTGGACTAAATGAAGACAAGGTTTATGTAACCTCAAACCCAAAAGCAATCAAAGGAGTGTGAATGGTCCCACAGAAGGCTGCTGGCCTGCTTTTGTCTGTGTTTTTCCTTCAGTTCCTGGCCATCCTGAATTGCTTCAGGGGGGTTGTTTACTACACAGAGTTCACCAACCCTGACGGTCACCTGCCTTTTGTGCAAACCAGCCTTGATTCAGAGGCTCTGATCATATGTAGTGAAACCTGAGCATCTGGCAGGGTGTAAGCAGGGCTTATCTGCTGGGCTGACAGCTTTGCCAACCGTGGGCTGCAACGAAGCTGCACCCACCTGCAGCGGGTACCGCAGACACCTGCTGGTGTGTATTCATCCATACAGACGTGCCCAGTCTCTCTCCCTTGGCCTCTTTCTTCTGCTACCCCTGTGTAAAGGGAAGGTGTCTTTTTGCACAGTTGTTCTAATATGTCCCTCTAACTATGAAATAGGGGCTGGAGTAAGTGAGAGAAACACCAGAAGAACAAGTCACTCCAGAGCATGATGTGACCCATTTTAGCTCAATCAAAAATATCTTAACTCCCCCAACAGCCCCATAATCTTTCCATTTTCAATATGCTGAATTTCTGGAAAAGACTTGTTTTCTATAATAGCAAAGTATTTTCTTAATAAAATAAAAATATATGTTTACCCCCAAACAGCAAAATACATTGTTTGCACTTTGGGACCACAGCTGAACAGAGAGGAAGAGAAGCCATATGAGGACAGTTGAGGCAACAAAGCTTTTGGTTGCAAACAGACTTTGAACGGGAAGATCTCAAAAGCACGATCACACTTTCGGTGGATTCGACTCTACATAAAAACCTGAGTAGCGAGACCTGCTGTGATCACAGGTGACAGATGGAACCACCGTGAGTCATGCTAGTAGTTCACTTCCCATACGCAGACACACAGATGCAGTCGGCAGTTGATACTGGGTCCCTCCCAAACGAAAATATGCTCAGATGTCTCCATCTTGAAAAAGAGATAATAATAATCTCCCAAATACACTCATTTAAAACAGAAATGATTCAATTTTCTTTTGTTTTACACCAGATGTGCTCCAGACATGCCAACGTGGCCTCTAAAGACTTCCCTGCATACCATGGTCTCCTCTTCCAACTACTCATCAAAGCACACTGAGTAAAAATTTCCTTCCTCCACATCACTAGTCACCAATGCGACCTTGTCATTTCAATTTCTCACACCTCTTCTTTTCCCTTGCTCTATATCTCTGCAAAGTCTCATCTGTACAGCTTATTGCCATTGGCTACTAATGTTGAACAAAGCGCTCCCAATTTCAAACATAATGAAAAGAAAAATCAGAAACACAGAAGACAAAATTAACCATGGAAACCACTCTGCCAGGGCTGGCGAGATTCTTTAAGTTCAACACCTGAATCTGCTTTAAAGAAGCACACAGACTCCCCTGCTGCTGCTGTTCCTCATTTCCTCTGGAGTTTGTTACACCAAACAATCTGCTCCCAAAGAGAAAGGAAGAGCATTGGGCCGCATGCCAACCTGAGAGCCCCCCAGCATCCTTCTGAAAAGAACAAAAGCACCATTCTGCCCCCAAGATCTTCCTTGGGTATACACACAGGCACACCACCATTCCCCCCCTGTAGCCCATGATCTGTTTTACAATAAGTAACGATTAGGAGACATGAATCATCCCCTCAATTTTTTTCAGTTATGCACACGCAAGATGCACCTCTTTCCCCTGTTCCTGCTGGAACTCCAGCAAGCTGCTCTCATACCAGATTTTCACTTTAAAAAGCAATTTTTCAGTACAAGTGATGCTTAAATCT
Source organism: Charadrius vociferus (assembly GCF_000708025.1). Classification (NCBI taxonomy): domain Eukaryota; kingdom Metazoa; phylum Chordata; class Aves; order Charadriiformes; family Charadriidae; genus Charadrius; species Charadrius vociferus. Next base: position 4,352,165 of record NW_009649308.1, read on the forward strand.
TAAAAGGTAATGACTAGTGCTGGGATTTGGAATCTCAGCCCTGACACAGGCAGACCAAATCAGGCCGCTGCCTTCTTTAATTGAGGGTTGCTAGCCAAAACTCCATTTTGTGCTGATTGCTAATATTTAACTTTTTAAAGTGTTAAAAATGGTACCTCAGGATGTGGGTCTAAAGACACAGCCTGTGTTCAAGGGTGTGTATGAAAGCACCAAACCACACAGCACCTGATTCATCCCTACAGCCATTTAGCTATGGGATAGAGAAGGAAGACAAAAGCAGGCAGGGTTTCTTGGGGGACACTGTCTCTACTTTACCTAATGTTTCTACATCTCCTCATTTTTCACCAGAGACCTTCCTCCTTCAAACTGTTGGCAAAGTTTTGGAAAGGTTCCCCACAATGTCTCAGCAGGCAAGCATGGATTTGCTTACAAGCCACAGCCTGAGGAAATGATTATTGGAGAGGACTTCAGGGAGGCACCCCAAAGCTATGAAAGAACCAGCCTCCAAGGACAGGACATATCCAGGCTTGGAAGCACATGGTAAATGCTCTTAACCATAAACCAAGAGGTGACAAGGAGACTTAGGATAAATGATTCTTGTTTAACAATTCTATCAAGCAAGAAGAAAGGAGGCCAAGGTGCCACAGAAAACAGCTCTTTAAGTCACTGGAAACCAGAGAAGTATCAAGCAAACTACCGAGATGCCAGTGTATTATCACCACTGATGGTTCATCTTGTCATATTCCTTCATGCCCAAGAAAGGATCTGGCACAAACTTGCACGGGCAACTGTATCAGCAGTCCCACAGTCTGCTCCTTACCCCTCATCCTTCCAGGAGAGCAAAGAAGGGGAAAGCTCTGGGCTCTGCTTCAAAGGGAGAAGCAATGGCCTAGCTCTGTTGGTCCATGGACTGCTTCTAACAGCTGTTTTTAAAAGCAATGAGGAAAAGCAAGTTCCAGCAGCATTGTGGGAGGTTTTGCAACTATTATCTTTATAAAGGAGCACTAATCTACTCTCTCCTTAGAGCAAGAGGTCCAGCATCAGAGGACCTGGCCTTGTAACTCTGCCTTCATCTTGCAGAACAATGCACCATTCCGTACTTCTGGTCCCATGTAAACCCATGCTTTTACCCCAGAGTAGTACAGAGTTCATAGATTTAGCTAGTAAATCCCTCAATTCTTTAAATGACACCTTGCAGAAAATTAACTTTTTATTCAAAAAAAAGATAAAAATACATGAGAAAAGTCTCAATCCAGTTGATAGTCATGAAGTAGATGCTACAGGCTTCACAAGATTTGAAGATTACCTTCAAAGATTCGCAAGGCTTTCCTCTCGATCTTGGCCCCAAGTCCCCTAGAGTAAATTTTGTATAGACCTTTTAAACGTGCACACACACACACTTGCAACACACAAAAACACATGTATGGGAGCTTGAAGAACATACTTGACGACTTGCTTTTGACTCTAGCCTTTCCTCAGAAAAGCTGTAGAACAGGGGCTAGGCACAGCTAAATGTCCTGCAATAATGGGAACCCTTCTGATATTGCAGGATGGCCCAAATACACAGTGAGCATCTGTCATTAACTATGTATCTTCCAAGCAATTAATAAAGGTGACCCAATGTGCAAATGATTCAGAAAGTGCTCTCCCAAGAATGCATGTTCCCATTACAATCTCAATAATTATCAAGAACTTTCCCCTTAGCAGTTTAAAGCGAGTACTCCAAATGCTAACACACATGAGCAGTTTGAAACAGTGACCACATAAAGTACACATACGTGCATTTCACAGAATCATAGAATACCAGGTTGGAAGGGACCTCAAGGATCATCTGGTCCAACCTTTCCTGGCAAAAGCACGGTGTAGACAAGATGGCCCAGCTCCCTGTCCAGCTGAATCTTAAAAGTGTTCAATGATGAGGAATCCACCACTTCCCTGGGCAGATTATTCGAATTTGCCAGATTAGGGTGCTAGATACTGTAATGCTTTATGACTTCGAAAAAACACTTAGTGATTTATTTATTCACCTTGTATTTTGCAAGAAAACACAAATTTAAGCTTTATTCATGCAAATACTGGACCGTTCTGCACATTCCCAATGTCAGCAGTGCCAGGACACTCACTGATGTTGTGTGTTGCCTTCCTTATTCCCTTGAACAACTGCAGACACAGCAACCCTATTACGGCTGCACTTTTTGGGACACTGACTTAAACTTTCCACATATTGTGGTGTAAAATTGGAATAACGGCGGCAGTCTGTGAAATTACACAACGGGTAGAGAACAAGAATTGAGCATACTGATGCTCAGGTTGATTAAAAAAAAAAAAGAGGTCTTGGAAATCTGCTGGAGTCTATAACACAGTATACTGCCTCTCTAAGCCAATATGATTCAAGCTGAAAATTGAACCTCTCTCCTGCTATTTAATCTGTGTTGTTTTACTAACAAGCAGGAGTTCACTTGTCTAATGCTGGTTTGCTCCTCTGTTAGCTGCACTGGGCTTTCTGCAGGTGTCATGGATTTTTAAAGCCAGAATGGGTCATCAAGACCATCTCTCCCTACCCCTGCTCACAATGGTGTTCTTACTGATCCTTACACTGTGCCCATTAACTTGTGCTTTGGTGAGACTGCATTTGGAAAGAGGCTGAGTATCTGTGTGACTGGGAATGGGAAGTGCTCTGTAATCTCTGATCCACTGCTCAGAAAAGCTGTGGTGTAAAACCAAAGACACAAAGGGAGCAGAGCATGCCCTCAGCAGCTATCCCTCCTCCTCCTCTGTGGACTGGTTTGACAGCCTTGTGCACCCCTTGGTGCCACTACAGAGATCAGCCCCTGTTTTCAGCCCTATGACTCTTCATTTTAGGAAGCTTGAAAGTAATGCATCTGTACCGCGCTCTTCAGGGCTTGCAGATTTTTTAAGTGCTGGCTATGTATACACCCAATTTTTTTAAAGAGGAAAGACAACAACAGATTAATGAGGTAATCAAATGCCAATCTTCTAGCTTATTTTACCCGTTCCTGGGGAAAATAATTCTGTGACAAAGTTACATTTTTGAAGTAGTGATTAGGCAGGTATAAGCTATCTGCAGTCCCTGTATTTGATAGTAAATATACTTTTTGGAAGAGAAGTAGAGCTACATACTCGAACATCTAATATCACAAAGGTTCTGTCCAGTTCCCAGCAGAGATTTGTAAATCTGGCAAATCTCAGCACAGCTGGCAGGCTCTGCTCAAGAGAGAATGTAGCGGTGACAGCAAGGCTTCAGTCAGGATCAATTTACTTTGGCAAAATGTGTTTAAGAAGCCTTGCAGAAAATATTGCCCTGTTATAGATAGCTCTGGCTATGCCAGAAAGTCTTGCATGTACTTCCCCAAGGCAAGAAGGGTTTACGGCTTCTTTGTCTTCAGTAAGATAAAAATCATACCCAACATCCTTCTCTTCTCTCCTTTAGCACCCCCCGCTTCTGTACGCTACCCCTAACCCACCTAAAGAAAAGTTTTGGCAGAGCCATCTATCACTTTGAATATAAGAGCAGATATTTCATGAAACTTAATAAAAGTAAGACCCGTATTCTTGACTCAAACATAAAACATAATAGATATGGATTGGTTGCCATTTTTTATGAATCTGCTTCAAGCGCTAGTGGATATAAATTATGGTAAAGGGCAAACTGCAAGTTCTACATGACTTGGCTAGTAGTAATGAGAAACCAACCCTCACATAGCGCGTCAGCAGAAGACACACTATTTTTCATAGTTATCGTTAGTATCCATTAACTTCTTGTTGGGGCAGTTTTCCATGTATTTAGCTATTCCTGTTTGTCTGAGTCCTTGTTAACAATTCAAGCAGTTAGGGTTGTTCAGACAAAATTGAAGGGCAGTGACCAGTCATAATGATCCTTGTTTTTTGAAACCTAATTGGCTTTTAAGGAAAGAAGAAAAGGTGAAAAGAAAAGGATCTTACTGCTTTTGCAGTATGTCTGATTTCTGTCATTCTAGCATTTCCCAGAGATAGGTCTTTAAGTCCAAGTAAGTTAGCTTTGCCTTTCTTGATGCATTCATGCCTTCTGTTACGTACGGCAGCAACACTTTTATCATAATGAGGAGTCAGAATGACAGGCTCTGATTCTGTAACTGGTTGCTTGTGTGGGATGTGCAGGAGCTTAATACAGCCTCATCTAGGACTTAAAAAAAATAAAATAAAAAGGCAAGCAGAAAAAATATTCTCATTTAGAGAGAACATGGCCTATGTGCAAATCACCACTCTTTGAGAGGTCCTCCTCTTTGCATGAGATTGAGGAAAACAAGGTATTTCAATAGGTTTTGACCCTTTTTAGTCTTACCTCCCTATCATGAGCACGCAGCTGTTATTTAACCACTTCAGGAAGGTAGTAGAGAGCCAATACATTGTTACCATGTTCTTCATAGCTGGTGCAAAATTTTCACATAGACCTTTCTCAGCACTTTACCCCTGGGGGCACATGGGGGCATTTCCTATATGGGGCATTTCAACCTCCATATTATGGGATTCTTTTCGGACCCAAATCTCCATAGTGCTGACCCCAAGAGGACAAGTGCAAGTGGTATACTGAGGTAAGCTAGACAGAATTAAATCTGTTGGCTTCAGCAAGGTTACTCAAATGACAGAAGGGATTAAAAGGGACAGCAGCAGTCAGGCAGGCAGGCAGTGGTAGTGAAGTGCAGGCTGCTGCTAAGGTTACTTTGTGACCGCAGGGAGCAGGAGGCTGCTCAGCATACAACTGCCTATTGCTTATCTTAATGATATCAGCCAAAACCCACTCTGGCTTTTGATATTTACTGCAAGAAAGACACAAGGCAAAAGAACTTCAGAGGGGACTGAAAAAAACAAGTGGAGACCAAGAGCCAAGGTCCTGTCCTCAGTGCCCCCCAAAGCCTCCCTCTCAAATGAGAAGAGCTTTCTGCTACAAGAACAGTGTCTGACTGAGTTGATACTATAGTTAGTTTATACTATATATAGGCTGGAGTAATTTTTCCATTTGCAAATCTTATTGAACTTCTTCCATTAGTTGAAAAACAAACCATTATGTCCAAAGCAGAGAACAGGGGAAGAGGCAGGCTGGGACAGCACCATGCCTAGATTACCCTTAGCTCTCTCGGGAACCTCAGACATGGCCCCTCTTCTTCACCCACCTTCCAACCCAGCCGGAGCTGGGGACAAGCTCAAGCTGAAGGGCGGAAACAACTTTGCTTTAAATCATATTCTCTGCTGAGCAGCCGATGACGCTGAAGCTTCAGAAGATGGAAAAGTGCCAATGTCCACTCTTGCAATGGTACTGTGGGACCCCGCTGTATAAGGTTTTGCAAGGAATGGTGCTCTAATGCTTTGCCTCCTTGCGGCACGGATCTGGAGGCTTTATACTGATGGTTATAGAGAAAACTGAAGTTCAATGATCTAATTCAAGTATGATGAAGTGCCCAACAATGCCTAAAGACCATTCTGGCATTTACATATATTTTAAAACTATCTCATGTACTTTTGGAGCTTGATTTCTGTTTTCTTTTAACTCTTTGGGCTGGCAATAGTAGAAAAGAATAACATGTTTCAGCTCCCTTCATGACTGGCAGAGAATCAGATCACACGCTCTCAGCTTGGGGTCGGGTAATGGGTCTAAGGAAGGAGTTGCGACTGATCTCTCTCTCTTCACTGCCAGACTGGATGGCTGAGGATAAGGCAGTCCTAGGGGGGTTCGTGCAAAGACAGCGTTGCTTGGGAAAATTACCACAAGCAGCCCACACAGAAGTGTAATGCAATTTACTACCTAATCCAAACCGGAATGTGTGGTTTTTTGAACATACTTCATTAGAATTCCCACCAAGCTGTTTTCCCAAAGGATGCTAGTTCTTAAATACAGGTGCTGCATTTCTTACAGGACCAGGGAAAAACAACATCTCTACAGGGACCAGATGGATGTATGTAAGGGTCGGAGAAGGAAAAGAGGGCCCTTCTTTCTGCGCTTTCAGAAAAGCTCCTGCAGCGCATATAGCTTCTATGAGACATACAGCTTCTTCCAAGAAGTATCACTAAAGCACTATTTGGGAATATATTGATCAGTGGACATTTACAATGTTGTCAGTCCCAGACAAGATGACCTAAGATCAATTATTATATTGGGTACTGCTTACAAATGTCAGAGGCATTACTCAGGAAATTGATCTTGACTTTATGCAATTTAAAGATCGATAGAAACCAGCAAACAATTAGCAGGCTATTAGTAAGAGTGCACTGACACTCTTATTGACAGTTCTCTTGGAATTTATGCACTCACAGATACACATACTGTATTTACATACCTATCTTCTATGGGCTATATGTACCCTCAACAGATGCATAAAGCTCACACCGACTTGCACAGCTGCTCCAGAGTCTCATCCCTTCTGTGATTTGGACCCATCATTACTATTATTATCTCAGTACCATCATAAGCTCGTACATGTTCTCCTTGGCATACACAGGAATGCACCAGCAGTTCTCAGCACCAGCTGTCTCTCTTAACAAGTGCTTCAGGAGGCAATTTATTAGGAAAATTGATAAAGTCAATCACCAGGGGTCAAAAGAAAAATTCTGAATTGCCTTTTTTTCCAAAACACAAAATAATATCCAATATGTTTGTGTTAGTGTCCTGAACTAATCCTTCTGAAGTATAAAGCACTCATTCAATTGTGTTTGTGTCTTCAGAACTGACCTTTACGATCAGAACCTCACCACCACACATCTGCAGGAAAATTTTTTGGTTTTTTTTCCTCACACAGCTTACAAGTGCCATTTTAAATCCCTGTTGCCGCCCTGTCAGGAAGGGTTTGAGTAAGCACAAAGCTGTCCACCTGTATTTTCTTCCAATCTGGCTACTTGTTAGATTGTAACTGCTTTCCTATTTCTAAACTGCCAGTACTTTGAAAATTCTGCATTTCATCAGGTTCTTACTCTAAGAATAGAATCCTTAACAGGATTTAAGAATGTAGAAAATTTAACTTGATTTCCTTTTCTTCTCTTAAGAAAAGAGACTCATTAGCTAGCTTAGCTGCCAGTGTTTTGAAAGCAGATAATGAGCGTCCAGTTGCAGGTGAACAGAAACCTGCTACGCAAACCTTTCAACTATGTTTAGAACTCCTTGCTTCCATTTTGATTGCTAAAACTCCACAAGTCCCAGGAGTGAGGAATAAGGTAAAAGGTCTCCTATGATTACTTATAGTTGTGTAAGTCACACCTGCTCACTCACCTCATTCCCTCCCCATCTTCTTCCATGTAAGTGCTTCAGTTTTAGTCTGAATAGCCTGAAGGAGGTTTGCAGAATAGCGAACGCCCATGGATACTGAGGATCATCAGAAATTCTGCCTGGGGTTTAATTGCCAGCGCTCTGCATTGCTAACTTGAAAGTGGTTAGAAGTGACAGAGCAAAGAAGGGATTTAGGAAATCTTCTTTATTGCCTTTTAGATCCAAAGTAGAATCACAGCCAAGAAACTCCTCCATTAGGCCTATTCTCACTTCCAGGGTGATGCTTTAGAGGTATCAAAGAAAGCAAACAGAAATACAGGTGAGAAGCTCTACTTGGAGTCAAAAGAGGCTAAGGGGAGAAGCAGGGGTGCTTTTTTGGACAGAGTGTCTGAAAAATAAATGTCAAATCAAGTGACTGAAGCAAAAATACCACTGTTGCCTTACAGGCTTATAGTCTTCCTATTTCCTTGCTGATTTGTCAGAAGAGCATGAATGTTGAATGATAGAAGATGCTCCTTTAAAGTACATGACGCACTTACACAAAGCCATTTTGGGGGTCTTCAGATAGAAACCCCCATACTTCTTGGGGCAGAACAGAGAGCTGAAGATTCAGAACTCAACAAGGGCTTTTACTTTCTCACTTGCAACTTATTTTTCCAAAGCTACAGCCACTTATTCTCCTTCCTTGTCATTGACATTGCAACTGTCAAATGAATAAATAGTGATGTTTCAAAGGAACATCACACATTGGGAAGAGGGCATCAAAGAAATTAAGAACCCTGAGCAGGAGCGTGACTGTCACAGGAGGAATGTCAAGAAATGACTTTGTAACTCTGCCTGTGAATGCAGCTGTGTGGTCAGTAAATACTGGCACAGCCTTTTCATTTTATTCCTACCAGTACAGCTGCCAAAGGAAAAGCTGCTAATTTAACAGATTCCTGCCAAGTACAGTAAGGGGAATAGCCCCATTTGTGGTGTCTGAGGACTTCGTTAGATGGCACCATGTTTTAAAGCTCCCAAAGATCTGTCTAATAATGAAGCCTACACACTCAGATGTTGGTATTGGCAAGTTCTTTGATTTAAGTGTACTTGCCCTGGTGTTGAGCTACAGTAAACAAGCTGTGCTTTTGCATTTTTGATGTGTGTGTAAAAGCAATGTGATATGACATCAAAGCAACTCCCATAGCATTGCCCACAATCTCTCTTGCAAGAGGAGCAGAAGGCATTATCAGCACCTGGGAATAAATAAGAAAGAATCCTGCTGATGTGATCTACCCTGTGCCGAAAAAGTTAACTTTCCTAGAGATTAAGCACTCAATGATGTGACTCAGTGATTACATTTCAGCAAGTTGTGTGCAATTTCTTTGTATGCCAAATGTGGACTGGCTGACTGCAGCAAAATTAACTAAACTACTTGGCAGCATCCAGTGCTGAACAACACTTCTCTTTACGCCTGTGCAGAGGCACAGTCCAGCTCCAATCGTGTCCAATAGGAATTCACAGTCAATGCTATTTTACCTACTTAGTCAAATCCTCGATTTACCATCTTTGGTCACAATTCTTTGAAAATTTCCTTAATTATGCAGCTAGTGCTGTTACAGTCACTGAGTCTTGAGATGTTGGTCTTGCCACCAGCTGAGAAAGGGATGCAGGCAGAACCCCTGGGAGGGCGAGGGAGAGGCCTTAGAGGAAGAATTCAAGTGCCAATATGTTCAGTTTGTTAATAAGAGGATTGAAAAGTGCCTACGTTACAGTGTATGAGGATTTCACTAGGAAGAAATGCAAGACAGCCGAAGATTTCCTAGTACAGCAGAAAAGGCATTTCAAGAACTGAAAGTGGAAGCCAGAAAAGTTTTAATTGCAAATAAAACATCAATTTGAAACAGTGAATCTAAACAGCAATTGGAAGAGGC